>NC_140567.1:12797500-13292500 GCF_057381845.1 Rhamphochromis longiceps
GGATCGCAATCGCCAGCGGTGTCCTGCTCCTCCTCCTCCTCCTCCCGCTCACCATCACCGTCGCCATCGCCATCGTATTTGGCGTACGCTGCGTGGTCGGCTCCGGTGGCTCCGTTGTTGCGACCGGCCACGTTTCGCTATCGAGGGCTAGGGGTCGAGGAAGACCAAGAGCAGCGGCGGCAGCAGCAGCGGCAGCAGCAGCAGCTACAGGAGAACTTGGAGGAGGACGAGAGCAAGGAAGAGGAGCAAGAGGCCGAGGGGGACGACAACGACGACCCGACGGCCCGAACGCTCGCAGACGAGGAGGAGGAGAGCCACTCGGAGGAGAGCCACTCGGAGGATCAGGAGGACGAAAACGATGGGGTGGGTAGTTGCGAGGAAGACGATCGCGGTTACGAAATGGCGTCGCAACTCTGCCAGGACGGCGGCTCGCAAGGCGAGTCGAACCGCCGAGAGGGAGAGGAAGAAGAAGCAGGCGCCGACCCACCGGGGCGGGGGACTCGGGAGATTTGGCAAGAGGACGACGCCGGCCGCGCTGCAGGTGGCGTTCATGATCCTGGGCGCGATCGCGGCCGCGGCGCTGTCGGTGAAACTCGCGACGCTGATGTAGCCGACGATTACGACTACGACGATGACGAAGAAGACAAAGACTATGAAGAAGAAGAAGAAGAAGAAGAAGACGTCCTCACCGATGATGATGATGATGATGATGAAGAAGAAGAAGAAGAAGACGTCCTCACCGATGATGATGATGATGAAGAAGAAGAAGAAGAAGAAGAAAAAGAAGAAGACAAAGACTATGAAGAAGAAGAAGAAGAAGAAAAAGAAAAAGAAGAAGACAAAGACTATGAAGAAGAAGAAGAAGAAGAAGAAAGAAAAAGAAGAAGACAAAGAAGAAGAAGAAGAAGAAGAAGAAAGAAAAAGAAGAAGACAAAGAAGAAGAAGAAGAAGAAGAAGAAAGAAAAAGAAGAAGACAAAGAAGAAGAAGAAGAAGAAGAAGAAGAAAGAAAAAGAAGAAGACAAAGAAGAAGAAGAAGAAGAAGAAGAAAGAAAAAGAAGAAGACAAAGAAGAAGAAGAAGAAGAAGAAGAAAGAAAAAGAAGAAGACAAAGACGAAGAAGAAGAAGAAGAAGAAAGAAAAAGAAGAAGACAAAGACGAAGAAGAAGAAGAAGAAGAAAGAAAAAGAAGAAGACAAAGACGAAGAAGAAGAAGAAGAAGAAAGAAAAAGAAGAAGACAAAGACTATGAAGAAGAAGAAGAAGAAGAAGAAGAAAGAAAAAGAAGAAGACAAAGACTATGAAGAAGAAGAAGAAGAAGAAGAAAGAAAAAGAAGAAGACAAAGACTATGAAGAAGAAGAAGAAGAAGAAGAAGAAGAAAGAAAAAGAAGAAGACAAAGACTATGAAGAAGAAAGAAAAAGAAGAAGACAAAGACTATGAAGAAGAAGAAGAAGAAGAAGAAGAAAGAAAAAGAAGAAGACAAAGACTATGAAGAAGAAGAAGAAAGAAAAAGAAGAAGACAAAGACTATGAAGAAGAAGAAGAAGAAGAAGAAGAAAGAAAAAGAAGAAGACAAAGACTATGAAGAAGAAGAAGAAGAAGAAGAAGAAGAAGAAGAAAGAAAAAGAAGAAGACAAAGACTATGAAGAAGAAGAAGAAGAAGAAGAAGAAGAAGAAGAAGAAGAAGAAAGAAAAAGAAGAAGACAAAGACTATGAAGAAGAAGAAGAAGAAGAAGAAGAAGAAGAAGAAGAAGAAGAAGAAGAAAGAAAAAGAAGAAGACAAAGACTATGAAGAAGAAGAAGAAGAAGAAGAAAGAAAAAGAAGAAGACAAAGACTATGAAGAAGAAGAAGAAGAAGAAGAAGAAGAAAGAAAAAGAAGAAGACAAAGACTATGAAGAAGAAAGAAAAAGAAGAAGACAAAGACTATGAAGAAGAAGAAGAAGAAGAAGAAGAAAGAAAAAGAAGAAGACAAAGACTATGAAGAAGAAGAAGAAAGAAAAAGAAGAAGACAAAGACTATGAAGAAGAAGAAGAAGAAGAAGAAGAAAGAAAAAGAAGAAGACAAAGACTATGAAGAAGAAGAAGAAGAAGAAGAAGAAGAAGAAGAAAGAAAAAGAAGAAGACAAAGACTATGAAGAAGAAGAAGAAGAAGAAGAAGAAGAAGAAGAAGAAGAAGAAGAAAGAAAAAGAAGAAGACAAAGACTATGAAGAAGAAGAAGAAGAAGAAGAAGAAGAAGAAGAAAGAAAAAGAAGAAGACAAAGACTATGAAGAAGAAGAAGAAGAAGAAGAAGAAGAAGAAGAAAGAAAAAGAAGAAGACAAAGACTATGAAGAAGAAGAAGAAGAAGAAGAAGAAAGAAAAAGAAGAAGACAAAGACTATGAAGAAGAAGAAGAAGAAGAAGAAGAAAGAAAAAGAAGAAGACAAAGACTATGAAGAAGAAGAAGAAGAAGACAAAGACTATGAAGAAGAAGAAGAAGAAGACAAAGACTATGAAGAAGAAGAAGAAGAAGAAGAAGACAAAGACTATGAAGAAGAAGAAGAAGAAGAAGAAGAAGAAGACAAAGACTATGAAGAAGAAGAAGAAGAAGAAGAAGAAGACAAAGACTATGAAGAAGAAGAAGAAGAAGAAGAAGACAAAGACTATGAAGAAGAAGAAGAAGAAGAAGAAGAAGAAGAAGAAGAAGAAGAAGAAGAAGAAGAAGAAGAAGACAAAGACTATGAAGAAGAAGAAGAAGAAGAAGAAGAAGAAGAAGACAAAGACTATGAAGAAGAAGAAGAAGAAGAAGAAGAAGAAGAAGACAAAGACTATGAAGAAGAAGAAGAAGACAAAGACTATGAAGAAGAAGAAGAAGAAGACAAAGACTATGAAGAAGAAGAAGAAGAGAAAGAAAAAGAAGAAGACAAAGACTATGAAGAAGAAGAAGAAGAAGAAGAAGACAAAGACTATGAAGAAGAAGAAGAAGACAAAGACTATGAAGAAGAAGAAGAAGAAGACAAAGACTATGAAGAAGAAGAAGAAGACAAAGACTATGAAGAAGAAGAAGAAGACAAAGACTATGAAGAAGAAGAAGAAGACAAAGACTATGAAGAAGAAGAAGAAGACAAAGACTATGAAGAAGAAGAAGAAGACAAAGACTATGAAGAAGAAGAAGAAGAAGACAAAGACTATGAAGAAGAAGAAGAAGAGAAAGAAAAAGAAGAAGACAAAGACTATGAAGAAGAAGAAGAAGAAGAAGACAAAGACTATGAAGAAGAAGAAGAAGAAGAAGAAGACAAAGACTATGAAGAAGAAGAAGAAGAAGAAGAAGACAAAGACTATGAAGAAGAAGAAGAAGAAGAAGAAGACAAAGACTATGAAGAAGAAGAAGAAGAAGAAGAAGAAGAAGAAGAAGAAGAAGACAAAGACTATGAAGAAGAAGAAGAAGAAGAAGACAAAGACTATGAAGAAGAAGAAGAAGAAGAAGAAGAAGAAGAAGAAGAAGAAGACAAAGACTATGAAGAAGAAGAAGAAGACAAAGACTATGAAGAAGAAGAAGAAGACAAAGACTATGAAGAAGAAGAAGAAGACAAAGACTATGAAGAAGAAGAAGAAGACAAAGACTATGAAGAAGAAGAAGAAGAAGAAGAAGAAGAAGAAGAAGAAGAAGACAAAGACTATGAAGAAGAAGAAGAAGAAGACAAAGACTATGAAGAAGAAGAAGAAGAAGAAGACAAAGACAAAGACTATGAAGAAGAAGAAAAAGAAGAAGACAAAGACAAAGACTATGAAGAAGAAGAAGAAGAAGAAGACAAAGACAAAGACTATGAAGAAGAAGAAAAAGAAGAAGACAAAGACAAAGACTATGAAGAAGAAGAAAAAGAAGAAGAAAAAGAAGAAGACGACGACCTCGACCCGCCGGGACAAGGCCCCACCGAAGAGGCCGTGGCGGCGGCGCGAGACGAGGCCTCCGCGTTCATGGCCTACTTCCCGCCGGAGATAGAGGACTCGGTGATCGCCATGACCAACCTGGAAGCGGGCAGGCGCAGGCCCGCCATCGACGGATGGAAGCCCATGGGCCGCGTCGAGTTCCGAGCCTACCTGGGGCTGCTCGTGCTCGCCGGCATGTACAGGTCCCGGGGAGAGGCCTGCGAGAGCCTGTGGGACGCCGAGAGCGGCAGGTCCGTGTTCAGAGCCACGATGCCGCTCAAGACCTTTCGAGCCTACTCGAGCGCGCTGCGCTTCGACGACAGGGAGACCAGAAGGGCCGGGCGAGGCGAAGGCGAGGGCGAGGGCGATAGCTGCTATGACAAACTGGCCCCCATCAGAGCCGTGTGGGACGAGTGGTGCGCGAGGTTGCCCGCCATGTACCGCCCGGGACCGGAGGTCACCGTCGACGAGAGACTGGTGCCGTTCAGAGGTACGTACGTACTATGTGGTGTGTGTGTGTGGTGTGTGTGTGTGACTGGGGGAAGAGAGGAGGAATAGGAGCGGGAATGACGAAAACGGGCTAGCTCGCTGCTCTGTTGCATACTCGTGTTGGGTTCCGCGTTTGTGCTGCTTTCGCATGACTCTTTATGTCTATGAAGCTATGAAGTCTATGACTCTTTATGTCTTTATGTCTATGAAGCTATGAAGCTATGAAGTCTATGACTCTTTATGTCTTTGTATCTATGAAGCGCCTTGAGGCGACTTTTGTTGTGATTTGGCGCTATATGAATAAAATTGAATTGAATTGAATTGAATGTCTTCTCCTTGCGTTTCTGCCCCAATCTCCCCCACACTTTCCCACATCTCTCTCTCTCTCTCTCTCTCCATCCATCCATCCATCCATCAGGACGGTGTCCGTTCAGACAGTACATGCCCAGCAAGCCGGCCAGGTATGGGATCAAGATATGGGTGGCGTGCGACGCGCGGAAGATGCAAGTCTACACCGGCAAGCCCGACAAGCGCGGCCCTCCCGAAAAGCACCTGGCCACTCGAGTGGTCGTGGACCTCACCGAGGGACTGACTCCGGGACGCAACGTCACGTGCGACAACTTTTTCACCTCGCGCGAGCTCGCCGATAGGCTCTATCGCGAGAGAGGCCACACCGTGCTGGGCACTCTGCGGTCGAACAGACCCGAGATCCCCAGAGAGCTGCGCTGCGTCAAGGGCAGGGCCGTGGGCTCCGTCGAATCCGTGGTACTCGGCGGCTCCGCGGGACGAGGGGGAGGAAGAGGAGGAGGAGGAGGAGGAGGAGGGCCCGACACGATCATCCTCTCCTACGTGGCCAAGAAGAACAAGAACGTGCTGCTCCTCACCACAGCTCCTCGTTATTACCACCATCGCTCCGGCCCCGAGCCCCGGCCTAGCCGCCGCATCAGCAACAGCAGCAACAGCAGCGGCAGCAGCAACAGAAGCGGCGCGAAACCACCCTTGGTGCTGCATTACAACCGCACCAAGGGAGGAGTGGACAACCTGGACAAGGTCGTGAGCACGTACAGCTGCAGGAGAAAGACCCGCAGGTGGCCCGTGGCCCTTTTCCACAACATGGTCGACGTGGCGGCCTACAACGCGTTCGTGCTGTGGAGGGAAATTCACCCCGACTGGATGCCGGGCAAGCTCAACAGACGACGGCTCTTCCTCGAGCGACTGGGCAAAGCGCTCGCGCGCCCCATGCTCGAAGCCAGGGCGGCTTTAGTGCGAGGACCGGGAGGAGGAGGAGGAGGAGGAGGAGGAAGAGTCGCGGCCCGAGGCGCTACCGCCGAGGCAGCCTCTAACAACGCTACGCCACGCGACTCCTCTCCGGTCAAGAGGCGCAGGTGCCGCGTGTGTCCCAGGAGCAAAGACGTCAAGACCAAGATCCTGTGCCGCGAGTGCCGAGCGCACGTGTGTACAAACTGCGCCGTCACGTACTGTCCCAACTGCGCCGCTTCTTCTTCTTCTTCTTCTTCCCGCGACGCCGCTCCCCGGACGCCACCGACGCCGTGATAACACAAGCGCCCCAACGGTGGTCCCCTAGCGACCCCCCCCACCCCACCCCACCCTATCATCATCATCATCATCATCATCACACAATATATGCCCCCGGGGGGTCCTAGTGACCCCAAACCTATCATCATCATCACATATGCCCCCCCCGGGGGGGGTCCTAGTGACCCCAAACCTATCATCATCATCATCATCATCATCATCATCATCATCACATATGCCCCCCCCCCCGGGGGGGGTCCTAGTGACCCCAAACCTATCATCATCATCATCACATATGCCCGAGGGGGTCCTAGTGACCCCCACCCTAATCATCATAAAACACACATATCCCCCCCCCCAGGGGGGTTACCAAGACCCCCCATCGCCACCACCACCATCATCAGGATCATCATCATCATCACACACACACACACACACACACACTCATCATCATCACACACACACACACACACACACCTCGGGGGGTCACCACGACCCACGCCCCGAGAACAGGCGGGAGCACAAGGGTTAAAGCTGTTGACCTTATCAGCAGTGTTTTCCATAATATTGCCATTATCGATAAAGTATTGTGGATAACTTTGTTGTCCAGAATTATTTTTAATGATACCGTTTAAAACATCCCATATTCCTTTCATATTATGTTTATTGTTGTTCAATATTTTACTATAATACTCCTTTCTACATACACGTATAATATTGGTCAACTTATTTTTGTATTTTTTATATTTATTTTCAGCTTCTTTTGTTCTTTGTTTTAGGTATTCCCTATAGAGTGTATTTTTCTTTTTACATGCATTTTGTAAACCCTTAGTGAGCCATGGTCTATCTGAATATTTGTGCTTTCTGTTGTATTTTATTGTTGGACAGTTTTTATCGTACAACTCCATGAATATTCTTAAAAATATGCCATATGCAATATCAATATCAGCTTCTTTGTACACCTTGTCCCAGTCCTGATTTAATAGATCGTTCTTAAATGCAGTCATAGTTTCTTCTGTCCTTACACGTCTGTATCTCAGTTGTTCTTCATGCTGATTTTTCTTATAATTAGTGTCATAAACTGCAAAAACTGGTAGGTGATCACTGATGTCATTAATTAATATTCCGCTCACAATGTTGTTTTCCATATTGTTAGTGAAAATATTGTCAAGTAAGGTGGCACAATGTGGTGTAATTCTGCTAGGCCTGGTTATTTTAGGATGTAAACTCAAACTGTACATAGTGTTTAGGAATTCGTCGGTCATTTTATGCTTTTTTGGATTCAACAGGTCAATATTAAAATCACCACAGATAAACATAACTTTTTGATTTGTTTTAGAGAATATTTCCTCTATGAAGTCATTAAATACTTGAATACTAGAGCCAGGTGTTCTATATATACAGCTAATTATTACATTTTTTTCTTTTTCCTTATAAATTTCAATTGTTATACATTCTAGTAAATTATCAATTACAGTTGTCATACTTTCTACCACCTTGTAGTTTAGGTTTTTATCCACATACACAGCTACTCCCCCTCCACTCTTGTTCCTTCTATTTACAAAATTCACTTCATATCCCTCCAGTCCAAAGTCCATTCCTTTCTCCGCATTGATCCATGTTTCAGAAATGGCAATAATTCCAAATGGATTTGTCAACTCATTTAGATATCCCTTTATATTGTTGAAGTTGGCATACAGACTTCTGCTATTAAAATGGATTATTGATAATTTATTTTCCGTGTTGATGGTGTGCTTAAACTGTTCATCAGTGAAGTAGCAGCAGTTACAGCTGATGTTGTAGAAGAAATTATTTTCCGGGTCTATATCCTTTTCTAAGTCTAGAACATTATGGTCTGTGTATCGAAATGTTCTCAGTTCCAGATTATCATAAAGAGAATTCCAATGAGTCATGTTGATATTGTTGCCGGATGCAGATGAAGTTCTTTTGGACTGTGCCATGTGTTGTGTTGTGTGTCACGTCACATGTGTATTCATACCTCCAGAGTAAGTTGACCTCAGTATTTGTCCAGCTCTTCCATATTTCTGATGACCAACACTTTGGCTTGTTCCGGTGTTCCATTGAGTTTAATGAATACTTTGCAGTTGGTGGTCCATGTATTTTTGAATTTTTCCCTGTTTCTTCAAGTAACGTGCTTTCCTGGCAATGTCCGCATTTCTTTTTATCAGATGTTCGTTCATGAAGACATCGGATCCTTTCAGTTTTGTGTGCTCCTCCGTCTTTTCTATGTAATCAGTGTCAGCCGTGTCTCCCAGCTGTTTCCTCTTAGTCCTGTTCACCTCTTGTATATAGTATCTGTGTTTTCCCTTGCTCGTCGAACTGTCGTCCATCATTCTACACTGTATGTCCCCTCTGCCAGCTTGCCTACCTGTTTAGTTTTTTGTATTCTCAGTTTAGCTACTTTTCTGTTTTGTCTGAAATCCAGCAATAAAGCTGAGTGTTTTTGAGTTTACATTTCCCTCCATAAGTCCTGTTTGGCACTGTAGCAATCAGAATTATTGTCTGAAGGCAGATCATTATGGCTTTGCCATGGTCCAATTCATTGATCTTTATTATTATTCTTTCTTTATTTATATGGTCAATATCAGCCAGAATATATCAGATTTTATTATTTTAAAAGTAAAGGAAAAAAATACAGTTTGCAATAAAATTAGAACATTGTAATAAAAGGTCACTTACGACCAACAATGTACCTTTAATGGTGCAACCTGCCTGCAATGTCACAATCACCTCATAACTCGCTCTCACCAAAAGAAAACAGGTGCCCCTTTTTAAAAAACCAAATCCACCCCAGATAAATACAACCCCACAGGGGCATTGGTACCGCTGTAATCAAGTTATCTGACAGCACTGAGCAGCTCCTTCAGTGGCAGGCTGCGGCACCCATGATATGGAACAGAGAGATTTCGCAGGTCTTTCCTTCCAGCTGCTGTCAGATTCTACAACATGGTCTCTGCAGATGACCACACATGTGCAGAAGGAGACACACGCACACACATCGCATACACAATTGCAGTTTTTCCTACCACAACAAAGCATTTTATTCTATTTTGTACTGTCATTTATTCTATTTTGTACAAGTATGTTATTATGTTTTATCTTATCCTATTCCATTGTATTTTTTTTACTGCTCTTAACTCTCTGCTGTGACCAAAAAAAAAATTTCCAAATGTAAACTGTATCTTATCTTACACACTGCCAGAGATGGGCAGTAACGCGTTACTGTAATCTGATTACTTTTTTCAAGTAATGAGTAAAGTAAGGGATCACTATTGCAAAAACGGTAAGTAGATTACAGTTACTTTCCCGTAGGAACGCTGCGTTACTGCGTTACTAAAACCGTGATTTTTTGCGAGAATGTCTCACGACAGTGACGTAAGCGAGTGCGCCGTTAGTGACAACAGCTGTGTGCAGATCAACAATGGATCACATATCGATTGTGGGAGAGAATATGAGCGTGCAGCGTTTAAAGCGTGGAAGTACTGACCTTACTTTCAGTTTGATTCCATAAAACGTGACAAAAACATTAGCGTCCATCGTGCGTGGGAAGAAAACTTCTTTTTACAGCGAAAAAAACCCCCCTAAACTTCCAAGCAAGCACCGAGTGCGCAACGACGTAATGGGAAATTCACAGAGAAATTCGCGGATTCTTCAACTGACCGCGGCACACCTGCACCAGGGTAAACCTCCGCCTACCGCAGTCCTGCTTTACAGGTGAAAATAGAGCAACAGGACCGCTGAGTCTTTGACTTTATTTATTTTCTGCTGTGTTTTACTTGCATCTATTTGAAAGACTGAGTGTAAACACAAACAATATTTTATTTTATGTGCTGAAATGTGCAGAAAATAGGTTTAAATGTTAAACAAATTTATTCAAGTCAGAGAATGTAGCATATAATTAAATTTTTGCTTGATGCATAAAGTTAAAAGATTAAAACGGATAAAACAAATTTAAAAAAAGAGACTTTTCCATTTGATTAAATTTTGTATGATGGATTATGTAGAAAAAGTAGAATTGGGTTGAAAGATCTATCGCTTTATCACCTCTTCAGGTTGTAAATCGTGTTTTTAAAAAGTAACTAAGTAACTAAGTAATTAATTACTTTTGAAAATAAGTAATCAGTAAAATAACAGGATTACTTTTTTGGGGAAGTAATCAGTAATTAGTTACTGATTACTTTTTTCAAGTAACTTGACCAACACTGCACACAGCAAATCATGTTCACCATGAGCACCTACGAAAGACTTAATTTCCATATGGTGTGTGCCCAAGTTAAAACAGGAATTGCACATTGCCTGACTAATACTGCACCTTGCCAAGTGAACATAAAAAGCAAACCCAAATGCAAAAAAAAAAAAGTTTTGAAATGCGAATCTTACTTCTCCTGAATGAGGTGCTGTACCAGGCACCAACTATTTCAGCACCTGCAAGGCTCGTCTCATGAACTTCTCTCCCACAAAAGCATATATGATTGGATTCAGACAGCAGTGAGTGTAAGCTAAGGCTTCAGTCACTGCTACTGACAGCAATAAATTTTTGTCCCATGTTTCATCATTGAGGATTATTCCTCTTTCCTGAAGAAACTCCAGGAAAAGGGAAATGTTATATGGAGTCCAGAGCAAGAAAAATAAAACCACTATACAGATGATCAGCTTGACGATGTGGTGCTTCTTCGCGGTCCTCATACTCACCAGCCTGGGGATCAGTGTTGGTCAAGTTACTTGAAAAAAGTAATCAGTAACTAATTACTGATTACTTCCCCAAAAAAGTAATCCCATTACTTTACTGATTACTTATTTTCAAAAGTAATTAATTACTTAGTTACTTTTTAAAAACACGGTTTACAACCTGAATAGGTGATAAAGCGATAGATCTTTCAGCCCAATTCTACTTTTTCTACATAATCCATCATACAAAATTTAATCAAATGGAAAAGTCTCTTTTTTTAAATTTGTTTTATCCGTTTTAATCTTTTAACTTTATGCATCAAGCAAAAATTTAATTATATGCTACATTCTCTGACTTGAATAAATTTGTTTAACATTTAAACCTATTTTCTGCACATTTCAGCACATAAAATAAAATATTGTTTGTGTTTACACTCAGTCTTTCAAATAGATGCAAGTAAAACACAGCAGAAAATAAATAAAGTCAAAGACTCAGCGGTCCTGTTGCTCTATTTTCACCTGTAAAGCAGGACTGCGGTAGGCGGAGGTTTACCCTGGTGCAGGTGTGCCGCGGTCAGTTGAAGAATCCGCGAGTTTCTCTGTGAATTTCCCATTACGTCGTTGTGCACTCGGTGCTTGCTCGGAAGTTTAGGGGGGGTTTTTTTCGCTGTAAAAAGAAGTTTTCTCCCCACGCACGATGGACGCTAATGTTTTTGTCACTTTTTATGGAATCAAACTGAAAGTAAGGTCAGTACTTCCACGCTTTAAACGCTGCACGCTCATATTCTCTCCCACAATTGATATGTGATCCATTGTTGATCTGCACACAGCTGTTGTCACTAACGGCGCACTCGCTTACGTCACTGTCGTGAGACATTCTCGCAAAAAATCACGGTTTTAGTAACGCAGTAACGCAGCGTTCCTACGGGAAAGTAACAGTAATCTAATTACCGTTTTTGCAATAGTAATCCCTTACTTTACTCGTTACTTGAAAAAAGTAATCAGATTACAGTAACGCGTTACAAGTAACGCGTTACTGCCCATCTCTGCTGGGGATGATCCTAAAGTAGCAACCTACCATCACCAGCAAGGGAATAACGTGACCCAGCACTTTTCTCTCCTTGGGATAGTCACATCCAAACTTCTGGGACTCTTTTGTTTCCTGTGTGAAGATAAAATCCGGCAGAGAGACAAACAAGCTCAGCATCCAAACGAGCACGGTCAGAATGATGGCTGCCCTCTTTGTGCGATAACGTGCAACCCTGTGAGCGTGCACGATGATCATGTAGCGCTCCAGCGTCATGACAACCATGAAGAAGATGCTGCTGAAGAAGCCAATGTGGTGAGAGCCGGAGATCAAACGGCACATGAAGTCTCCAGAAGTCCACTGGCCGACCCTGGCATAGAGAGAGTAGAAAGGCAGCGTGAAGACGAAGAGGAGGTCAGAGAGTGCCAGGTTGAAGAGGCAGATGTCTGTCAGGTTGCACTAATTGCGATGCTTCACCAGGACACACAACTAGTCCATTACTTTTGTGAGAAAAGATGCAATAAGTGTACCTGTCACACTGTTACATATTCTTTCTGTCTCTTTCTCTCTGTTGTTCACATGTTGTTATTTTGCAATTCATTAATTTTAGTTAGTATAAAAAACATTACAGTAAAGAACATTACAAACAAACAAACAGTCTGGAGTTTACATTACTTTTTTTCACCTTTTATCACATGCAGATTTCTTAGTATGTTGTAAGGTGCAACTTAAACAAGCTTTCCACTTCCCCCATTGTCTATCATATTTACATCCCATCGGTCTAATATTGTATGTAATTAGTTCCATCTCTGAGATGCCTTCTACATTCCTAATCCAATCTTGTTGAGTGGGAGGGTCTGGTTGTGGCCAGTTCTTTGTGATTGCTTTCTTTGTTGCGGCTAGAATTATTTTTACTAGATACATGTCCTCCTTCTTTACCAGATCCTTTATGTTTCCAAGGTACATAATTTGGCAGGTGTTTGGGAGTGCATAACCAAGAATATTATCCATGTTCATTTTGAGATCTTCCCAGTACTTTTTTTTTTTTTTTTTATGCACTTCCAAAATACGTGTGAATGATCAGCTTCCGTTTCTCCACACGACCCCCAACAGCTCTGTGGACTTGAGATCCGTTTGCTTTTAATTTGGGGTGTTATGAAAAAACGGGTCAGATTTGTCCAGCAAAATTCCCTTCACAACGGCGAATTTGTTGAACTGTGTTGTGTTTCACACATACTGAGCCATTCTTTCTCTGTTATATTTATGGTCAGTTCAGTTTCCCATTTCTTTTTAAGGTAACAGGTTGTATCCTGTCTACCTTCTTCTAATGATCTGTAAAAGGTGGGAATTGGTTTGAATTGTTTTTGTTCATAGCAATTGTTCACTAGTCTGATTATACCCAATGGTTTTTTAAACCAGTTGGTCTTTATTTGTTTTGTGCTGTAATCCCTTACTTGCAGGTATCTAAAAAAGTCTCTATTTTCCAATTTGTATTTATTTTTTAGTTGTTGGAAACTCATTAGTGTTCCATTTTTCATTAGTGTACAAACTGCTGTAATACCTTTTAATTTCCATTGCTTAAACGTTTGGTCCCATTGTCCCGGTTTAAATTTTTTAATCTTGTCTGAATCATCCATCCATTCGCTTCCGCTTCTCCTTTTCAGGGTCGCGGGGGGCGCTGGAGACTATCCCAGCTGTCATAGGGCGAGAGGCGGGGTACGCTCTGGACAGGTCGCCAGTCTGTCACAGAGCCAACACACAGGGACAGACAACCATTCACACTCACATTCATTCACACATTCACACCTAGTGGCAATTTAGATTATCCAATTAACCTATCCCCATAAGCTGCATGTCTTTGGACTTGTCTGAATCATTTCAGTAAAAATAATTTTTCCTTTAACTGGCATTTTTCTATTACTGTGTGCCATATTTCTAATGTAAATTTCAAAATTTGGTTCATTCTACTTCTATAAGTGGTCATTAGTTGTTTGTCAGAGATAAAAATTTGCATTTTGTTTCCCTCGATTTCTCTCTCAATTTCTTTTGCCTCATAGTCTGGTCTATGCCAACAAACAAGGGGTCTAAATTGAGCTGCATAAAAGTATTCCCTTAGATTGGGCAAAGCCATCCCTCCCTTACACTTCGGGAGTTGCAGTGTTGTTGTCCTTGTTCTTGGCTTTTTCCCATCCCATAAAAACCTCGTGACCATTTTTTCCCATATCTTATATTTACTTTGAGGTATAGGAAGTGGGAGTGACTGGTCCAAGTACAGTAATCTTGGGAGAATGTTTATCTTTATTATTTGGATTCTAGAGTAGAAATTTGTAGGTATTGTTGACCACCGTTCTAATTCTTTTTTTATGTTACCTTCCACCTGATTGCAGTTTGTCTCAAACATAGCGGATGATAGTCATTTTGTCAAGGTTATGCCCAAATATTTCATGGTGTTCAAGTGCCACTTTAGTTTATATTCGTCTCTAATCTTTTGATAAGGTGAATAGTTAAATGATAGAATTTGTGTTTTGGATACATTAATTGTGTAGCCCGATAGATTTTCGTAAGTATGGAATAATTGCATCAGAATTGGAAAGCATTTGTCAGAATCTCGTAAGAAAACAATGATATCATCAGCAAATAATCCAATAAGATGTTTTTGTTCAGCTAGAGTAACTTCCTCCAAATTTGGGTGTTGCTGCACTTCTTGCGCTAGTGGCTCAGCATGTAACGCAAAAAGGGTTGGTGAGGTAACTGGACTGACCTGGCGTGCCTAAACGTATAGTGAGGGTGTGCTGTGTGCTCAGACACAGTGTGTGCGCACACTGTGTCTGAGGAGGATGTGCGGAAGTGCTTCAGGAAGGTGAACGCACGCAAAGCTACTGGTCCGGACGGGATTCCCGGCCGCGTCCTCAGGTCATGCGCGGCTCAGCTGGCTGGAGTGTTCACGCACATCTTCAACCTTTCCCTCTCTCTGTCTGTAGTCCCAGCCTGCTTCAAAATGGCCACCATCGTCCCTGTACCCAAATCCTCCACCATCTCCTCATTGAACGACTGGCGACCTGTAGCCCTGACCTCCATCGTAAGCAAATGCTTCGAGAAGCTGGTCAGGGACTTCATCTGCTCTGCACTACCCGACTCACTGGACCCTCTACAGTTTGCATACCGCCACAACAGGTCCACTGATGATGCCATAGCCCTGACACTACACACTGCCCTGTCACACCTGGAGAAGAGAGACACGTATGTGAGGATGCTGTTTGTAGATTACAGCTCAGCATTCAATACCATCGTTCCCTCGAAGCTGGACAGGAAACTGCAGGATCTAGGACTGAGCAGCTCCCTCTGCAGCTGGATCCTTAGCTTCCTGTCTGACAGACGCCAGGTGGTCAGACTGGGCAGCATCACCTCATCCCCCATCACACTGAACACTGGTGCTCCACAGGGGTGTGTACTGAGCCCTCTCCTGTACTCACTCTACACCTACGACTGCACAGCCACTAACAGCTCCAACATCATTGTGAAGTTTGCGGACGACACTACAGTGGTGGGTCTTATCACCAACGGTGATGAGACGGCTTACAGGGAGGAGGTCAGCGCCCTGACCCACTGGTGTCAAGACAACCATCTCACCCTCAACGTCGCAAAGACAAAGGAGTTGATAGTGGACTTCCGGAGGTGCAGAGAAGTACACACCCCCATCACCATCAACGGCGCTGCTGTGGAGAGAGTGAGCAGCTTCCGGTTCCTTGGAGTACATCTGGCTGAGGATCTTACGTGGTCAGTACACACAAACAAAACAGTGAAGAAGGCGCAGCAGCACCTCTTCTTTCTCAGGAGACTGAAAAGATTCGGCATGAGCCCCCGCATCCTCAGGACCTTCTATCACTGTGCCATTGAGAGCATCCTCACTGGATGCATCACCACCTGGTATGGCAACAGCACCGCCTACAACTGCAAAGCTCTCCAGCGAGTAGTGCGGTGCTCTGAACGGATAATTGGAGGTGAGCTTCCCTCCCTCCAAGACATCTACAGGAAGCGGTGCCTGAGGAAAGCGGGGAGGATCATCAAGGACTCCAGTCACCCCAGCCATAAACTGTTCAGACTGCTTCCATCAGGAAGGAGGTTCTGCAGCATCCGGTCCCGTACCAGCAGACTGAGAGACAGCTTCTTCCATCAGGCCATCAGACTGCTGAACACGTCATAGACACCTCAGCTTCACTACTGGAACTTCAACATTATGCACTCCACACTGTATATAAATGCCACTTGTTTTGCACATATTCAACTCTGTATATTTTATATATTTTATTATTATTATTATTATTATTTTATTTTATTTTTTTACTATTTAATTTTTAAAAATGTGTATACACACACACACACACACACACACACGTAGGAAAATATTTAGTATACACATCCAGAAATGCATACACTATTATATATTGTACATATATTTATTAGTTTCAGGTTGGCCATTCTTGTATTTTGCTCGTTTGTGTTGTTGTGTTTGCACATCTCTGTTGCTTGTGGGGCTCGCACACAAGAATTTCACTCGCATGTGCTGTGCCAGTGTGCCTGCACATGTGATGTGACAATAAAAGTGATTTGATTTGATTTGATTTGATTTGCTGGGAATGCCTAGCAGAGGCCCCAGTTTGCGAGATCTTCGACGCACACCTCCGGCAGATCTTCAGCAGTATTCAGAAGGAGACTGGGAATATTGAGTCGGGATGGACCATGTTCAGCATCTCCATTGCCGAAGCCACTGCACTGAGCTGTGGTTAGGTTCATCTGCAGTACGGGGGCCCCACAGGGAACGGTTCTGGCTCCGTTCCTCTTCACCATCTACACTGCAGACTTCTCCCACAACTCCACCCAGTGCTTCCTGCAGAAGTTCTCTTATAGTGATGGGATTTCCGGCTCTTTTTAGAGATCCGGCTCTTTCGGTTCAGCTCACTAAAAAGAGCCGGCTCTTTCGGCTCCGAACCGGCTCTTCAGGTTGTTTTGTTGCTTTAATTAATTTATTATTAACAATATTATAAAATTATGCACAAAAGGAATTACTAACGTAAAAAAAAGTGGTTTTATATATATATGTTTATATATAAATATATGCGGTGGCCCCTAGAGACAAAACACGTACAAACTCCAAGACACATTTCTAGCATGAACTGAACTTCCAAAGCAGAGCTACTAGATCACTTAAATTACACAATTGAAAGCATATGTGTATTCTTTGTGTATTTATACACAGGCATTCATATATATTCAAATAATTTAAAAAAAATGTTCATTTACCGGTTATTACCACACACCAAATCCGGTCGTTGGTACTTGCTGGCTTGTGTAGCCACTCGGTATAAGTTCAACACTGCCCCTAGCATCCTGGAGCACTTCTGTTGTCTTTTGTACGTGTTTTGAGTTTTTATGTGCTTCTGAGTTTTTACGTGTTTTGGAGTTTGTACGTCTTTTTACGTGTTTTGGAGTTTTTACGTGTTTTGGAGTTTGTACATGCTTCAGAGTTCGTACGTGATTTGAAGTTTGTATGTGCTTTGTCTCTAGGGGCCACTGTAAATATACTTTTATTTATTCACTCCATATAAAATATAATAAATAAATCATATAATACAAAAATCAACTATTCACATTTAAACTTTTAAGTATTTAAATTTTCAGCTTTTTCCTTTTACAAATTTAAAGTGAAACAACACAAAACACTGCAAACCACAACACAATTAAATATAAATTAAAATATGAAAACAAAAAGAAACATGCACATTATCTGTCATATGGGCCTGCATGAATAAACTTGATGAATCCTTTATCATCTGCAACCGAAAATAGTTGTCGATGATTACTATACCTTTCTAATGTGACGTTGTTGTCCCTGGCTCTCTTTCTCTCTCTCCCCCTCTGGATCTGTTCCTGTGTTACTGAGTGTAATTACCGCCCCTCCCCCCTCTGCCCAGCGTAAAGCACAAGGCTCGCTTGCTGAGTGAAGCAGAAAAAAAGTCCAAATTGCCACTAGGTGTGAATGTGCGAGTGAATGTGAGTGTGAATGGTTGTCTGTCCCTATGTGTTAGCCCTGCGACAGACTGGCGACCTGTCCAGGGTGTACCCCGCCTTTCGCCCTATGACAGCTGGGATAGGCTCCAGCGACCCTGAAAAGGATAAGCGGAAGCGAATGGATGGATGGATGAATCCCAATAACATCTGACACAGGGGTATTACATTGTGAAGTAATGAGCAAAAAAAGTTACTAGATAAAAGTGGAGGTGACATCAGAGGATTTGAATGTGTACTAAATGAGTTGTCTAACACATCTCTGCAGGCATCAACTTTTTCAGCAGCTGCAAGGCTGCTGAAACTTCATAAACTTCTCTCCCACAAAAGCATAAATGATGGGGTTCAGGCAGCAGTGAGTGTAAGCAAAGGCCTCGGTTACTGCTACTCCCATGTTCCATCATTGAGGATTATTTCTCTTTCCTGAAGAAACTCCAGGAAAAGGGAAATGTTATATGGAGCCCAGAGCAAGAAAAATACAACCACTAAACAAATTATCAGCTTGACGATGCGGTGCTTCTTCGTGGTCCTCATGTTTACCAGCCTGGGGATGATCCTGGAGTAGCAACCTACCATCACCAGCACGGGAATCACAAGACCCAGCACATTTGTGGTGAACAGGTTGTAACGCTTCATTGGGTGAACTTCACCATGTCTGCATGTAGTGACACAATCTGTTCAGTTTTGCAACAGTTGTCACTCATATCCTTTGAACCTTTTATTAACATACTATATGTGAAAATATGAAAATTCCAAGTATTTGAATTCTACATGGGGAAAAAAACCCATTATTTTTGGATTACTGAACTGTTTCCAGGTAATATTTGATGCAGTGGCAAAACTATTCCATTTGTACACCTAAAGGACTCATCACGCCTTTATTCTTTTTTTAAAAAGAATTTATTTAATTTAAGGACATGAAGGGGCTTGTTACTGCTTATCCTAAAACGTACTTTCACCAGACAAAGGAGTTGTATTTTTCAGCAAAACTGGCCTTTTGTGTTAATATGAGTAAAAATAAAGAGACACTGAAAAATGTTTTCAGATAAAGAGTTGTTTTGTTTGTTTCGTTTCAAAAAATAATACTTGTTAAAAAAATCTATAATACTAATCTTTACTAACAAAAATAATTCGAAAGCTTAACTTGATCAACTTTCCCTGAATATTCTAACTATTGATAAAGTCTACCTCCACTAATGTTCCTCTATATGACATCATGCTGCTGTTTTATGAATGTGAACAACTACCTCCATCTCAAAGAACTTTTGATCTTCTTCGTTTTCATCACTGTGTACAGAATTTGTCATTACAATAATAATGAGAAACAGAAGAACATGCTCGCTGCAAATATTCTTCTCAAAAGCAATAATGTACTTCTCCAACATGACAGTCCACTTTATGACCTTCATGTGACATGAGTTCGAGATCTGCAGTATCATTTATTGTCTTAGCAAAGCAATAATACAAAATCCGGAAAGCAGATGATTGGATGCCTGACTCCAATCAGCTCCATTGGTAAACAATGACAAATACAAGGATCCACAACATAATACTACAAACAAAAGAACTATATAAGGCTGAACATCAGAAAACAACGTGGAAGTAGAGAAAATTACGATTCACACATGCAGCTATTTCACATCTTCTTTTGCTTAAAGAAAATCTAAAACTGTTGTACGCTATTTTTGGTGCATTTGGTGCATCTAATGTAAGTCAGCCTGAGCAAAACAAGGAAGGGCATCACATAGTAAGATACTTGAGATTCTATAAAGCAGTTAGCAGTGCTAACATGTTAATTTTATAAGTAGGCAGAATTTACTTCTACAATCTTATGGTCAGAATCAAATATAAACCAATGTAAATGCAAAGGGTCCAAAAGTGTACAGAGACATTTTGAAGGTGACTCACAGGTGAAGAACACTGTGGTATTTGTCAGATAGAAGTGACCAAATGAACAATACGAACATGATGCACGGTCTGCAGTAATAACAGGGTGAAACATTCATGTAAAAATACTTACAACTGCCCTCCACCTCCTACAGTTTAAAAGAGGAGGTGATTTCAGAGCCCCTGGACATAACTGAGCTCCTCCTGAATGAGCTGTCTGTCAGATCTCTGCTGTAACCAGGCATCAACTTTTTCAGCAGCTGCAAGGCTCGTCTCATAAACTTCTCTCCCACAAAAGCATAAATGATGGGATTCAGACAGCAGTGAGTGTAAGCTAAGGCCTCGGTCACTGTTATTGACAGCTTTACATTGTTGTACCAGGTTTCATCATTGAGGATTATTTCTCTTTCCTGAAGAAACTCCAGGAAAAGGGAAATGTTATATGGAGCCCAGAGGAAGAAGAATACAACCACTATACAGATGATCAGCTTGACGATGCGGTGCTTCTTTGCGGTCCTCATGTTTACCAGCCTGGGGATGATCCTGGAGTAGCAACCTACCATCACCAGCACGGGAATCACAAGACCCAGCACATTTGTGGTGAACAGGTTGTAATGCTCCCAGACTTTGCTCTCCTTAGGATAGTCACATTCAAACTTCTGGGACTCTTTTGTTTCCTGTATGAAGATAAAATCCGGCAGAGACACAAACAAGCTCAGCATCCAAACGAGCACGGTCAGAATGATGGCTGCCTTCTTTGTGCGATAACGTGCAACCCTGTGAGCGTGCATGATGATCATGTAGCGGTCCAGCGTCATGACAACCATGAAGAAGATGCTGCTGAAGAAGCCAATGTGGTGAGAGCCAGAGATCAAACGGCACATGAAGTCTCCAAAGGTCCACTGGCCAACCCTGGTATTGTGAGAGAAGAAAGGCAGCATGAAGACGAAGAGGAGGTCAGAGAGAGCCAGGTTGAAGAGGCAGATGTCTGTCAGGTTGCTCTGATTGCGATGCTTCACCAGGACACACACCACTAGTCCGTTACCTTTGGAAGAAAATATACAATAAGTGTAAATGTCACACTGTTACATATTCTTTCTGTCTCTTTCTCTCTGTCGGTCTCATGTTGTTGTGTTGCACATAAACACACCTGCATACAGAGTTTAGGCCTAAAACGTGCTTTCTGTTCCCATAAGGGACAACAGGTCCCTGCAATGTGTAAATACAATACAATCCCCACAATATAGACACAAGAAGACGCACGTACCTATGAAGCCCAGGATGAAAACCAAACTGTAGAGAATAGCAAGAAACACTTGGCTGAATTCCTTTACATCGGTGGAGTTGGCTGGAGCATAGTCTCCATAATCAAAATCACTGTAATTGCCATAATTGTCTTCTCTGTCATTAAATTCTGCTGAGAGAGAGAGAATGATGTCATTAGTACTAGTAGTAGTATCAGTAATAGTCTTTCAACTCTGTTTGTAATATTTAGATGCATAGTCAAAAAACATATGCAAGTTGATCAAATGTAAAGTTAATTGTATTATCTGGATAAAGAAAAAAAATTTATATATATATATATATATATATATATATATATATATATATATATATATATATATATAAATTTTTGCTTTTTGTCTCCTGAGGAAGGTGAATAGAAAATTAAATAGTATTGCTGCTTCATCCGTTTTTAGTGGGACAGAAGAAGAATGTGCTAGTTAAAGTAGTAGCAGTAGTATTCTTGCCGACATGTTGCTGTTTGAAAAGGGAAATTTCCTTAACCATGAGCACCACAAATGCTACTCCATTCAGCTCTGCTGCATTGGGCTTTTGGCCCCCAGCCAGTTGATAATTGATTGCCACCTTTTGGTTGTCACAGGTACTCCCTCCTTAGGAAAGTTCTCACCACTTCACATCAATCCATAATGTGACGCTCCTGTATTAAAGTAGGATTTAAGTCTCCTTGGCTATGATTTAAACCTGTAACTATTCTGAAGAAAGGTCATAAAAGGCTTTAAACCCATAAACCCAGCGTCAGCTTGTACAATCATAAACCTGCTCATTTCAGCAGGCGTAATAAACGTTACTATTCAATTTGGCCTGTTTGTTAATGATTATTTTTCACACTAGTATGTTTTGGTCATAGTGATATTATTTAACATAATTATCATTGTACAACTCTATTGTCTACCTTAAAAAAAATACATGTTTGTGGGTGAGATGATTGTAGATATAAAGGTCAACCACAAGACATTGTGGCAATGCATATCTTTTGAATAATTTCAAAAATTATCTTCAAACACAGTAGACTAAAATAAAAAACAAACGTGTAGACTAAATTTAGAAATAGCAATCATGAACTAATTGTGATATAATTTCAATTATAGCATTTGGTTTTGAATCCCTGCGGCAACTTGTACAGCTGTGAACGTTACACATTATTAAAAATATATTTTTAAGAACTCTGAAAGATATTACACTTTAAATATACTAAATTCTGCATTACTATTAAAATGTATTCACCTGACATGGTGATATCTCAGTGTTGTATCTTCCAAACACGTCAAGTCAGGAACTCTTTTTTTGATTTTTTTATTGATGTGATCCCTTTAGATGTTCAGAGATAAACTAACTGTCTTAAAGTCAGCAGTCTTATAATGAGGAGCACAGTAGAAAAGCAGATTTCACTTCCTGTACGTCCTCAAGTGAGATCTTTATCAGGAGTCTGCTTAAAATCTAGACAGCTAGATAATACTTCAAAGTGCAAGACAGCTTTTGGTGACCCAAATTCACACCTTCACAAGATGACTGCTAGTTTTTAGCGCGTCACAATGCTTATTATATTATCATTTCTTTCTTTATTTGTTCCTTCATCTTCTTGATCCCATTGTTATACATTACCGCTGTATATCTCAGGACACTTTAGTAAAGACACCTTGTTATCACTGGACTGAGTTTTGCTTTCAGAACTACTTCAATACAACATGGCATAGATTCAACAAGCTGCTGGTTCATATTGATGATGATAGCTTGCCTCTGGCATCAAAAGCACATTTTTCACCCAGAGAGCTGCCACTCAATTGTTTTGTTTCTTCTGTAAACCTCACTGATGGCAGATATAGATAACAACAGAGATGAAGATAAAAATAGAGATACTGTTTGTGATAGAGACGTAGATAAGATAGGGACAGAGATAGAGTTAGTGATAGCAAAGGAGATAAAGACTTAGTGATAGAGATATAAACTGCAAGTTAGACACTGAGGCTTTTGGCGATGAGGGGGCTCTACCTTGCAGCAGTTGGGTGGTTGTGTCACATCTGCCCAGAGGTGGGAAAGTACAGACATTCTCTACTTGGGTAGAAGTACAGACACTAGTGTTGAAAAATACTCCAGTAGAAGTTGAAGTAGTGAAAAAGTACAGTCACTGAAATGAAGAAAGTAAAAAGTTGCTCTCTGGATGATGTTTCTGCCAGCTGTTTTTGTGCAATGCTACCTGAACCTTGTTCTATATTAATGTAATAATAAAATAATATTGAGATCACAAACTTTACTTCTGTTTAAAACTAAATTTTAATGAATGCACTCAGTTTGAATCAGAAAATGAGCAAAGAAAAAGAAGAAAATTAAAAAGAATTTCTGTTGCCCACATTGTAGAGGGGAGCCTTACCCAACATCTGATCTTTAATGTAATCCTTAAATTTCTAGTTCACAAACAAGACTGAGCAGTCCCTATATAACCTCTCTTCTTCCTCTCCTTCCCTGTCCTGTCTTTTTTTAATCTTTCTTCATCAATTAGTGACGTTAGGTGTCTTTCTTTTGCCTCCCTGTGAAATACAGCAGCTGGACCTTAGGCTAGCAACACACTGTGAGATAAACTGCAGTTTGTGTGTTTGGTGATGTTTGTTGAGCTGATAAAAGTGCTGCATTTGAAATTAACTGCTATTTTAAAAAACATTATCCCCTTTATGCTCGCTCCTCTTTTGCAGCGCTAGCTAGATGACGAAGCACAGCAACCGCAACGTATGGACACTTGGACACTCGTTCTGATGTTGCCCCTGCAAGTTTTACAAGTTTTAATAGCACCCTAGTTTTCACACAGTCATACTCACCCTGTGCACTTTATACACTCACCAACACACCCACGTAGCGCTTTCAACACTGCGCGCGGGCGGGGTTTTCCATGTTTCACAAACCTTGCCCTGGACTGTCCTTGTATTATTACTTCCCCCTCCCTTTCTTTTTCTGTCAGCTAAGATATTTTCATACTATACTATATTACACACAATGTTATAACTAAAATAACCTGAATACCTGAAATAACACTAAAAAAAAGTGATTAAATAAACAGATAAAAGTAATACGTGAACAAGAGAGAATTTATAGAGCTGATCTTAGAAAAGCAAAATTGGTGTGAATTTTTGTATTGATGGACTTTTCTTAACTTCATCTGTACAGGTGTTCCACACACTAGCTTATTACATCATTAAACTGGTCATTAGTATAACGTTCACATTGTTGATCATCTTTATGGGTGTAGAAATTATTTTCAGGGTCTATATCATTTTCCAAGACCCATAGTCTGTGATCAGTATACTAAAAGGGTTTTAGTCCCAAATCATGTATATACAATGATTATTTATAGGGAAGGTTGGTTCTCACTTTACTAAGAAAAGTTATTATCATCATATTTTGTCATGTTATATGATTCTTATGTATAGTTGGTTGTTAAGAATTCCTAATGGAGAATTATATTTTTTATTTAACCTGTCATAGTTCATTTCTAATATTTATCCAGATCTGAAACTAATTTAATGACCACAACTTTTTGTTCTTCTGGGGTTCCTTTGAGTTTGATGTAGATGTTGATTGCACCGTTTTTAGTCTTCTTAGTATTCCTGCTTGTCATGCTATGTCTGCATTTTTCTTTGTCAGATGCTCGTTTATGTAGACACTGGTTCCTCACAGCTCACAGTGTCCTTTTTGATTTTCTATTCACAAAGCCTATTATTATAGATGGTTTTACTCTATTACTTTTTGAAGGCAGAGAATGGCAAACCTCAGTGTCTTTACTATTAATAGTTATTCACTTGCCATTGAAGAAATTGACAGTTTGTTGCTCCAAAGAGTCGACGTCAGCTTTAGTAGGCTCATTGACTTCCTGTGCCACTACAGCTCTAGCATACGTTCTGTGTTTGGTCTCCAGTCCACTTACTATTAAGCCATTCATACAGGTATACTGCTCTAGATCATCCACTTGGGAACCAAGAGGGCTATTTTTTTTATCCTTTTCTTCATTTAGTTTTTGCAGTTCTTTAATCTGTTCCATCATATCCAATAGCAACTTCTGTTGTTTAGAGGTATTAGAAAGCTCTCCTGACATCTAAGGAGGTAGACCAAGTCATCTGCTGATTGGAAGGTTGGTGGTTCAATCCTTGGCAGTGTGGATGCCAGATATCCCTGGACAAGATATTAATCCTAAATTACTCTAACATGCATCCATCAGAGTATGAATGTGTGCAAGTGTTAGGTAGAAAGCACTTACATAGCATAGAAGAAAGTGCTTGTGTAAATGGATGAATGTGGCATGTTAAGAATGTTAAGCACTTTGAGTGTTCTGGGAAAGTAGAAAAGCACTGTGTAAGAATCAGTCCATTTACCATTTAGTAGGCACTTTTACCAGCCATAGTTGGTATCGTTTAAGCAAAAACTGGCTATGGTACTACTGAAGTTTCGTTCTGTTCCGCCTGCAGGCTAATAAGGAAGCCTGGTCTCGGGCTATTGGAGCCTGACCGTGGCCTGGTGGCGGGCCTGGTATCTGCTGGAGAGTCCTGGGCCTGGAGATGCTGGAGGACCCTGGGCCTATTGGCTGCTGGTGAATCTTGAATAACATGTCTTGACTTACCGAATTGGCTAACCAGTTCATTTGAATCCTTTCAGAGGTTATCTGAGTCATCAGTAATATGACAACAGCAATATGCTGAAGAATATTTTCCGTTCATTTCAGTTTTAATGCTGCCTTCAGAGATGAGCACCAACAACAAAATGATTTCAACCCAGTTTCAGTATAATTTAAACTGAACTGGTAAACACAGAAACGGTACAGTTTAATGCACTTTTAGCAAATATAATTAACTGAATAAATCAACAGGGTAACTGAAGAAAGAAATCAAACCTTAAATTGATGTGTGTTTGAATTCAACTTAAAATGCTTTTATTTCCCCTTCTAGAAATTGTAATGCCTAAAAAAGTCAGAGCAATACATGGTACAATCTCTGTATGTGCTCTTTTGAGCTTTCACCTTTGTACTCTAATGTCCACCTAATGTCTTGACAGCTCTAATCTGACTCTCCTTCCACAATATTAAGGAAAATCCGTACTTTCACTTCCTGAAACATGATTATAGGTTGAAAATATGCCAAAGTTATTTCTGCTGTCCACTACAAAGGGCAACAAATATGATTTTGGTTTTGGAAAGGAGTAAAATTACTGAATTTCTGAAGTGCTGCTAAAAGGAAAAGTTAAGGGTCTCAAAGTGAAGATATCAATTTGATTTTTAGCAACAACAAAAAAATCATGTATCCTCCTCTGTTGACATAATGTGGAAGCTGCAACTCCTGTCATTTTGAAAAGACATTACATGCGGCCTCAATTGAAAGCCCGAGATTTCAGATGACGGTTCAGTTGGACTCTTCCACGGGCGAGAAAAATTATAGTGATGGTGAAGAGTAACCTATCTAATGAATTAGTTTGGGACTATCTCACAGAACTTCTTTTTTAACAGATCCTTTTTTCTGACTGTGTACAGAATTTGTCATTTCCATAACAGAGAGAATTAAGAGAGCTTCTCAAAATGAACAATGGACTCCTCCAATATGACAAACCACTTTATGACTTTAATTTGAAGTAAGCTGAAGATTTGCATTATCATTTATTGTCTTAAGAAAACTATCATATAAAATCAGCAAAAGAGATAAAGGAGTGTCTGACTCGACTCAGTCATTACAAATGCAAAGAACCATAAAATGATGTAACAAACAAAAAAAGTGCAAAAAGTGAAACATCAGAATGGGGCTGAAGATAGAAATATGTAAATTAAAGTAAGAAAATGCACCAGTTTCATTCAAAGAAGGTCTGGCACAACAGTAAAAGTCACTGAAGCAATAAGGACAATGTATCCAGCATGTAAAGCTCTATTCTGTACATATATACAATGTTGCCAATACTGGAACGTTTGCTCCACATCATTTTATAAGATTCAATTATCAATGACGACATGTGAATATGGAAAATGCTCCGTATTGGTATACATTTGATTGAAGGATTTCTATTTCATCTAAGACTAGAACATTCTGTATTGCCATCTTTGGTTTGTTTGTGTTGCAGTATGCTGTTTTTGCATGTTTGTGTCAGCTTGTTGTTACAGGATGCTGCAAACAGCAGGTTCAGTTAAATGCACCAGCAAGTTTCACTGAGCCTGAGCAGAAGAAGGACGAGCATTACATAGTCTCAAAAACACTGGAGATAAGTTTTGAGCCTTTGCATCTGAAATGTTATGATAAAAATGAAGTATTCCCTTGTAATCATAGGATCTAAAGGTGTAAACACAAACTCTGTAGTGAAAAACACTGCAGTATGTGTCAAATACAAGTGGTCAAATGAACAAAAAAACAATAACAAGATATGCTCTGCAGTAATAACACGTGAAAACTGCATGTTAAACAAGTTACAACTGCCCTCAAACTTCTACAGTTTAAAAGTGGAGGTGATTTCAGAGCCCCTGGACATAACTGAGCTCCTCCTGAATGAGCTGTCTGTCAGATCTCTGCTGTAACCAGGCACCAACTTTTTCAGCAGCTGCAAGGCTCGTCTCATAAACTTCTCTCCCACAAAAGCATATATGATGGGGTTCAGACAGCAGTGAGTGTAAGCAAACGCCTCAGTTACTGCCACTGACAGCCTTATATTTTTGTCCATGGTGTCATTACGTGGGATTTTCCCCTTTTCCTGAAGAAACTTCAAGAAACGAGAAATGTTATATGGAGTCCAGAGCAAGAAAAACGCAACAACTATACAGATGATCAACTTGACGATGCGGTGCCTCTTTGCTGTCCTCATGCTCATCAGTGTGGGGATGATCCTGGAGTAGCAACCAACCATCACCAGCAAAGGAATCACGAGACCCAGCACATTTGTGGTGAACAGGTTGTAACGCTCCCAGACTTTGTTGTGATAGTTACATCCAGTCTTCTGAGGCTCTTCCTTTATTTCCCGTGTGGAGATAAAATCCGGCAGAGAGACAAACAAGCTCAGCATCCAAACGAGCACGGTCAGAATGATGGCTGCCCTCATTGTGCGAAAACGTGCAACCCTGTGAGCGTGCACGATGATCATGTAGCGGTCCAGCGTCATGACAACCATGAAGAAGATGCTGCTGAAGAAGCCAGTCTGGTGAGAGCCGGACAACAAACGGCACATGAAGTCTCCAAAAGTCCACTGGCCGACCCTGGCATAGTGAGAGTAGAACGGCAGCGTGAAGACGAAGAGGAGGTCAGAGAGAGCCAGGTTGAAGAGGCAGATGTCTGTCAGGTTGCTCTGATTGCGATGCTTCACCAGGACACACACCACTAGTCCGTTACCTTTGTGAGAAAAGGCACGATAAGTGTATCTGTCACACTGTTACATGTAAAATAAGGATGTCTGTTTTTGTGTTTCTTACATCACTGTTACACACCTACATACAAGACTCTTTCCCCTGAATCCCTTAAAGTCAACAGCTTACTAAATCTATCTCTGTCCCTAGAAAGTGAGGACGTGTTCTCACAGCCAACATACAACAGGACACACCTACCTATGAAGCCCAGGATGAAAACCAAACTATAGAGAGTGGCAAGAAACACTTGACTGAAATCTTGAATATCAGTTAAGTTGATAGGAGCATAATCTTGTGTGACACCTTCATCATAGTAACTCGTATAATTGTATGTGTCATTTTCTGTGGCATTCTCGACTGGGGAGAGAGAGAGAGAGAGACAGAGCTGTTATTAGTAGTAGTAGCTGTAGTATAGTAGTAGTATTTCAACACAGACCATGAATATTAATGTACAATGGATATAGCACCTGTCTACAACGCTGCATTCAAACACTTTGAGTGCTCACGGCATTAAATGTTAATAATGAAGTTTCAATCATTTTCATGGAAACACAGGAAAAAGTTCAAAAGTTACTGGTGCTGATTACTGTTTGTGAAAATGATTTTCCTTTGTTATGTATGTTTAGGCCCTCAAAGTCAGTTGATAATGAGGATTATTTTGCCACCTGCTGGTAGTTACAGGTACGTCTGTCAAGCCACCGTTTGTCACTTTTCACCGGATGCTTCTGCTTTATGAAAAACGATATTTAAACTTCCTTTATACTGTCTATGATTTAAACCATATCAGCTACAATAAAAACAGGTGATATGAGGCTAAAAGCCAATAAGCCCGGTCTAAATGTGTACTATTAGAACCCTGGGGCACTGAAAATTATTATTTCATTTCGTCCATTTCTTTATGTTATAATCATTTTTACAAAAATATCCATGTAATGAGATTATTTAAGATTATCAACATAATTTTAAAATATTATTTTTTATTATATTGTCTAACTTAACAGACATGTTTGTAGATGACAGCAAAAGGTCACCTTCACAGACATTGTGGTTATACACATATTTTGTACACTTTTGTGAAGACTTTTCGAAGAATATAGAAATAGAACTATCAAATAGAAATAAAAAGATAATATTTTACAGTATTATTGGTTTTAGATCTCTACAGGAATGCGCACAGCCTTAGACATTAAACATAATAACATGGATATATTTAAAAGAAAATATTAAAATATTACACTGCAAAAGTACCAATTTGGATACCAATGGATTACTTATTAAATGTATTCACCTTGCATAGTGATATCTCAATGATGGCTCTTCCAGCCAGGTAGAGTCAGGAATGGCACTTCAAGGCTCCCCCCTTTTTGTTTTTCGTTCTTAATGATGTGATGCCTTTATTCTGCAGAGATGAACTAACACCCAAATAGTTAGCAGTCTGATAATGAGCAGTAAAAAAAAACAGAAGAGCAGATGTTGCTTCCTGTATGTCCTGTAAGTAAGATCTTTATCTTGTCTAGATGTCTGCTAGACATCAAGAATGCCAAAAATAATTCAAAGAGCAGAATGGCATGTGGTTACACCCCTTCACACCTCTAAAACTGAATGCTGGCTTTTAAAAAAACAATTAAAACCCTTCATGATTTTTGCATGTAGGTTTACACCATATTTAGTTTTCCTTCTACTTAAACTTATTTAGAAAATGCACTATTTTTCAAATAATTTTCAATATGAATACATCTTTAATTTTAACAGCATAATTTCACTCACAGCTGAAAGGGCGAGTGATAACTTCTGCAATTAATATTTTGGTCTTTGCTTTGTTACATTTCACATCACAAGTTGCAGCTTTGATTAAGAAATGTGCTCGACTGATATTAGTAATTGTTCAAAGACTTCTATTCAGAGTCAAACGCAATATTACTATAAACTGGTGTTTCTATCTTGATGTCTTCCTTTTCTCGTCATCATTTTCTCTTCTTGTTGTCATTGTGGTGCATCTCCATGACATAGACCCCACATACCCGTTTCTATATACTTATTGCTGCACAACCCACTTACTCTATGAGAGATGATTGATTCTTGGAAAACACGTATGTGTGGTCTACTGCCACCTCTTGTGGTGGAAAATTAGAAAAGTGGTGCACATTTCAAAAGTTTGAATTCTTTGGTAGAATTTCAGTGACGCATAATCAAACCACATGGTCATTTTCTGAGATGGCTGTCTGAGGGGTGGGGGGTGGGGGGGTTATCGGTAGATGAATCAACAGGAAATAAGTGTGTGACATCCTGGTTAGCAGCTCACTGACCAGTTATGGCACTGCCTCAGTGCCTCAGATTGCTAAATCTGGTTGTATCTCTGTGTTTAACAGCCACTGCAGGCGATGTCATCGTTTCTGACCTATGCTGTTACATTACAATGATTTGATTTCCTAAAGACAAAGTTCACCTGGTGCAGACCAGACAAGTAATTTATCACGTAATGTTTGTCTTAAAAACACAACTGGAGAAAAAAGTAAGTAAATGTAGATTTTCTTTCAAGTACCATACAACCCATACATCATTTTCCTGCACGTTTGCTGCTTCTTCACCTTAAGTTTTTCTTTGTGTTTAAACTCGCGTTTGGGGGTGCAGTGACAACCTTTGCTGAGTTTAACAATAGTTGTTATTCATATTTTCTGAATGTTTCAAAAACATACTGTGCATGTAAATACAAAATCCCCAAATTATTTTACTCTTACATGGAAGAAAAGATTATTTCTGAACTCTTTTTTTCAAAGAATGTCAATAATATACATAGTTAGCAGTCATTTTGCACCCAGGTTGTTTTACTTTATAAGCATTACATTTTTCTGTTTCTGTTGCTCTTGCTGATGTATAATTTAAAAATAGCATTAAAAAAATCAACAACATGCAAACACCCAAAGTAAGTAAATAACCTACATTTTTAAATTTTTGTAATTTTCCTTTGTATTTGAATTACATATTGAGTTTTAATGCTTTTCAAAATATTGAATTGTGTTTTTAGGGTGTTTCTGCTTACCCTGCAACTTACTTACTTTGATTTTACAAAAATAGACTGTTTGCCAAATATACTTCTCATATAACATCTGCAAAAAGCATTCAGCTCATGAGGAATTACACAGCTCACCTTTACTTCAACTTCAGTTGAAAATAACTCACAGCTGATGAAATCTTTGTTATACTAGTTGGTCTTCCACTAATGGTCCCCTATAACAGACAACACTAATGTTCTATGGTGGAAAACAGTTAAGTATCAAATAAATAAATTAGGAACTGTCTCACGTCATATCTTGTCTTTTTTTAATAATCTCTTTTTTCATGACTTTTCATGTAAGGATTTTTTCTTTACAGTTACAAAGGGAAATATAGGAGATCATGCTCAATACACACTATTATACTCAAAATATGCAATATCAGAGATAAGAGATAAGATAAAACTTTATTAATCCCTCGGGTGGGTTCCTCTGGGAAATTCGGTTTCCAAAAGCACAGCACCGACAGAAGTTACATATCAGTGACTGTCTTAAGGAAACTACCATGTAAAATCAGGATGAGAGATGAGTATTGCAGAATATAATCACTTTCACTGGTAAAGAAATTGCAAAGCCAAGGAATCAAAAACAACAGCAGCCAAAAAAAGCATAACAAATGTGTACAATAAAGTAAGATAATATATATATTTAGTATAACCTTTGAAATACCTGCAATAATCACTGAAACAAAAAAAGAAAATCTAATATATAAAACTCTATACAGCATACTGTACATGCGTATACAAAATTGACACAAAAATACACACTGGAAAGGTTGTTCCTTATCATTTGTCAAATACCCAATATTATGTCAGAAGACACGTGAAAATTCAACATGGTGAGACACAGGTGAAGAAAACTGCTATGTGGCAAGTGGGAGTGACCAAATTAACAAAACAAATCACTGAAACATGAATAAGATATGGTCTGCAGTAATAACAGGGTGAAACATTCATGTCAAACAATCCTCCCTACACCTTCTACATGATATAAGTGGAGGTGACTTCAGAGGACTTGGAAATAACTGAGCTTCTCCTGAATGAGCTGTCTGGAAGATTCCTGATGCCAGGCACAAAATTTTTCAGCAGCTTCAAGGCCCTTCTCATAAACTTCTGTCCCACAAATGCATATATGATGGGATTCAGACAGCAGTGAGTGTAAGCAAACGCCTCAGTTACTACCACTGACAGCCTTACATTTTTGTACCAGATGGGATCATGTAGGATTTTTCCTTTTTCCTGAAGAAACTTCAAGAAACGGGAAATGTTATATGGAGCCCAGAGCAAGAAGAATGCAACCACTATGCAGATGATCAGCTTGACAATGCGGTGCTTCTTTGCGGTCCTCATGTTTACCAGTGTGGGGATGATCCTGGAGTAGCAACCTACCATCACCAGCATGGGAATCACGAGACCCAGCACATTTGTGGTGAACAGGTTGTAATGCTTCCAGACTTTCTTCTCCTCGGGATAGTTACATCCAAACTTCTGAGACTCGTCCTTTGTTTCCTGTGTGAAGATAAAATCCGGCAGAGATACAAACAAGCTCAGCGTCCAAACGAGCACGGTCAGAATGATGGCTACCCTCATTGTACGATAACGTGCCACCCTGTGAGAGTGCACGATGATTACATAACGGTCCAGCGTCATGACAACCATGAAGAAGATGCTGCTGAAGAAGCCAGTCTGGTGAGAGCCGGACAACAAACGGCACATGAAGTCTCCAAAAGTCCACTGGCCGACCCTGGCATAGTGAGAGTAGAACGGCAGCGTGAAGACGAAGAGGAGGTCAGAGAGAGCCAGGTTGAAGAGGCAGATGTCTGTCAGGTTGCTCTGATTGCGGTACTTCACCACGACATACACCACTAGTCCGTTACCTTTGGCAGAAAAAAAGAGTCGAGAATTGTATACCTTTGACACTTTCCCTCCAATGTGTAAACACAACTGTCATTCCCATAGTAGAAGACACACCTACCTATGAAGCCCAAGGCAAAAACCAAACTATAGAGAGTGGATAGAAACACTTGGCTGAAGACCTGTACATCACTGAAATTGGTAGGAGCGTAGTCGCCTATACCATTTTCATAGTCCTCGTAACTGTACAGTGTGGTCTGTTCTGTAAAGAGAGTTATTATAATTGTTTTATTAGTAGTAGTAGTAGTCTTATTTTTTGTTATTATTATTTACACACATACTACAAAAATTAACCATCCAAATTAGGTTATATTATCACACATTATCAAGCATTTTAATTTAAAAACAACAACAACAAAACTGGTGAAAAAAGTTGCAATGTAAGTTGAAGACCACTGTTGCTGTCACGTCAGTTTTTTTGAAAGGAGTTTTTTTTTCTATTTCTAAAAAAAAAAAAAAAAAAAATACCAATAGTAATCAGTTCAGCTCTGTTGTATTAGGTTTAAGTCAAGTGATAACGGAGATTATTGAGCCACCTGCTGGTTATTACAAGTACTCCAATTGTGGGAATGTGAACAGAGTTTAAACTTTAGTTCGCCATTGTAGCTGATTTTAATCCAGATCACATTAAGCTAAAAGCACAAATACCACCATAAACCTATAAACCTTAAACCACTAACCTTTCATTATGGTCTTTTTCTTTTTCTTCTTTTTCTTTTAGCATTTTGTCTTACATGGACATTTTAATTAATGGATTATTTAATATGATTAGCATCATTTTATAATAATATTTTTTACATTGTCTCAATCAGCAGATGCATGTTTGCAGATCAAAGAAAATATAAAAGGTTTATTAAGGTGAACTTCAAAGATATCGCAGCAGTGCATTTATTTCTTACACTTTTACAAACAATTTTTCGAGCACAGTGTTCTCAAATAAAATGTTATCTAGATCAAATATGGAAAGAGAAAAAAACAAGTATTTGCCGTATTACAGCATTTGAATTTAAATTCTTAAAGCAATGCATACAGACTTACCATTACACATTATAACACAAAAAAATTGTTTATACTGCAAATATCCCAAATTCGGGATTAATGTTAAAATATATTCACCTGACATAGTGATATCTCAGTGATGGCTAATCCAACCAAGTAGAGTCAGGAATTACGCGTCAAGGCTCGTTTTTTTCCCCCTCTGTTGTTGATGCGACGATAGCTTTAGATGTGGAGAGATAAATAACAGTCTTAATGCTGCAGTCTGATAATGAGTAGTACTGAAGCAGAAGTGCAGATGTCGTTTCCTGTACGTCCTTGGGTGAGATCTTTATCAGTTTAAACTCTGAGCTTACCATCTAGACACCCAAAAATAATTCAAGAACAGCACAGCATATGATTACACGCATTTTCACACCTTTAGAAAACAGCCGTTAGTTTTTGCTTAAAGGCCCAAACAGTTTGTCATTAACGTTTTGAAATGCATGTTGCTATTCGTGTTCTCCAGTTTCATAAAATGTTACTCTTTTTAAAGTTCCTTAAAGTTAAGGTAATTATTTATCTGTTTTAATCAGACAGGTTTGCAGTATCTGGTTATCTTTTGGTTTGCCACATTTCCTGTCACATTTTGCAGCTTTGAATAAGAAATGTGCACACATTAAATATTAGCATTTGTTCAAGACTTCTATCCAGAGTTAGCTTTAAGAGTTTCCTCTTAAAAAATTAATTAAGTAAAATTAATTTTAAAAAGGTTTTATTTAGCCCTGCGACAGACTGGCGACCTGTCCAGGGTGGACCCTGCCTCTCGCCCTATGACATCTGGGATAGGCTTCAGCGCCCCCCCTGAAAAGGATAAGCGGGAACCAATGGATGGATGAAGTTTTTATTTATTTATTTATTTATTTATTTAATGGGCTGCACTATTAAAAGGCAAATTAGAGATTTTTTTTACAAATTATTCTATTTTAGCTTCCATATATATATCTCTCTCTTCATATGTCTTTATTGTCGTTTTGTTTTGATTTTTTGTTTTGTATTGTTATTAAAATATTAATAATATTAAAATATTTTTTCCCTTGATCTTGGTTTCATTGTACGTCTCTGGTGCATATTTATGACTCTTTATAGAGCGATTCTTGCTATTTTATGCATGGTCTTTATCATCCTCTTGTGGTGAAAAACTCTAAAAACATGCAACTCGTGCTGTGCAGTTATATAACGTATTTACGCAGTAGTAGCTCCACGTCTATTAAAGCGCGGTGTTCTTCGAGACAAAATCGGCAGCAATGGATAGAGTCATTGAGGTGAATAAAGTTTTCTTTTCGGTGAGGAAGTGAAATTGTTTTTTCCCTGTCTAATGGAATCTGGGCAGTGTCATGATGTGTTTTTAAGAAATGGAACGATAGCCTGAATGAAGTTAACTCTAAGCTTAAAAAAAGAAAAAGAAGAAGCTGAGCATAGGTCCAAGAGATAAAAATGCTTTCCACAGTGAGATCAAAGGCATAAAAGGTCAGGACGTGTCATATTGTATGGAATGACAGGACCCAGATGCTGAACAGGGAGATGTTAATACGCAGAAAACGCACCTTTATTTTGGAAGTTGGAAAATCCAAATATGCAGAGTCCAAACAAAATCCAAATGCTGGAAAAAAATTGCAAACTGAATCCAAGAAACAGGCAGGCAAAAAGTGAGGTTACTGAAGAATACAACAGACGCCACATATAAAACCAAAGACAGACACGCCTGTAAGTGAATACATGTGCAATCAGGAGGAGGACTGTCACAGGGAAATAACATACAGGAAGTAAAATTTGGGACAAGACACACGAGATACAAGCTAATAAAGTAAAACTGGGAGTAACCCTGAGGTCAGAAAAGTTCTTAATAATCACAAAATCCAAAACTGCCACAAAAAAAGACAAAGAAAATAAGAACAGGGAACAGGAGAGGCTGGAGGACAGGGAATTTGTGTCTGTATTTCAGTCTGTGTTTTTTGTGAAACATTCTGTGTGTGTATTCAAATGTATTTATGCCTAGTATATTGTTACTAACTAACAAACAGACAGACAAACAGATCGATGACATACTTCCTCCCAAACGCTTGATTGCAGGGGAGAGAATTGCCACCAAGCATTATTAAATAAGTGTCAACAAGTCTGCTTCCCTTCAGGAACCCCTGCCCACCTTCTACTCAACGTCACAAAGAGGAAGGAAAAAGCAGACAAGGTCATAGATAACAAAAACCGCTATATAGCAGATTCTGGAGAGACACTGATCCTCGCGTTGTTCTTTGTTCTTTGCAAACAATTTCCAATCAGAGTAGTACAAGGATAGAAAAAAAATTAGGTGACAGTGTTTTGGATTCAAATCCCTACAGCAATGTGTACACCCTTAAGCTTTACACATTAAAGTGCAAACATATTTCCAAAATCATGCAAAACATCACACTGCATATATTTCAAACACTGTCAAAATGTATTCACCTACCTGACTTAGTGATATGACTGGATGACTGGATGTGTAAAGCGCTTTGGGGTCCTTAGGGACTAGTAAAAGCGCTATACAAATACAGGCCATTTACCATTTACCATTTTTGCACAGTGTACCAGGCACTCTTTTCATAATGAACTTGTATCTACTTCTTCTATCTACTTCTCCAATATTAGGGGAGCTCACACACGAGGGATTACCCTGGTTATTTATATCAACATGTTGGAAACTTGCTTTCTGGGCTCTATTTCCAGGAAACAAGTTCATCAAATTTTGAGTTTAAAACAGCTTAAAAATAAACCCTGAGTTCAGCAACTCTCAGTTCAGCAACTCTCAGTTGCTGAACTCAGAGCTTTTCTTGGAACAGGAAACTGTTCCAAGAAAAGCTCATCAGAGTAAGTTGAATCAATTCTGAGTAGTAACCCTGGCACATGGGTGAGTAGGGAAATAAAGAACCCAGCATTCACCAAGGCAACACCATTTTAATCCAATGGGCAGAGGACATGTTTAATTTTTTAATAATCATGATTATATTTAGATACATATTATAAAGACAATTAAATCTTTATAACTGTAAGTATATGTGGGTGACAGAAACTGATGATAAAAATGTGGAGAAACAGATCAGACAGATCATTGATGGACCTGTGATCTGCCCTCAAGTCCGTTTTTTAGTTAAATAAAAACAGTTTGTACTACAGTTCATGATTATTCCAGTGTTTGAGTAATTATTTAGTAACATTTTAATCTACTGATGGAATATAGCAGCCTCCCTTTTTTTAAGACAAGAATTTCTTTATTTTTGTTATTAATGGATAAGAAATGCTTAATAGGATTTCAAAGAAACTGCTTGAATTTCCCACACTGTAACCATTTTTAATCTGATCTAATGTCAGCCTTAACTGAAAAATAATGGCTCACTCACACCCATAGTCAGAATTCAGTCATTGTTTCACATTTAACTGAAAAAAAAAAGTTTTTCAATCGTTAGTTTCAACGGTAAAGGCAAGCATGTTTTAAGAAATAGTTTAGCTTTGACAGAGTTATTTCAGTAGTTTGGGGGGGATGATCTGTTTAAATAAAGACTGCAGATCGTGTCGAGAAAAATCAGGCTGTTGTGAATGAATCTGGACAGGATGACCTGCATCTAGGTCTTGATATGATATTAGTTGTGGATTTGTCCTGCTGTGCAAGACTCAGACCTGGACACAGTTTCCTTATGAGCTGCTTCCTCTTCTTCCTCTGCTTCATATCATACATTCCACATAAATATCTTTATAAACCGTTTAGTATAGCCAGTGTACCCACAGAAAGTCTACTCTTAACCTAATAAGACCTATAACTTTTATAATGTTTAAAGTAGAGTCGCTGAGTGATTACTGTATGGTCTATGGTGACCTCTTGTGGTGGACAGTTTTGACTACATGTCTACGCTTTCTCGTGGCACAAAGCATGCTGGGAGAAAAGGTTTGAATTGTCATTGCAGAATTTAAATAAAGTATTATCACCTAGAAGCTACGACTCAGACTTTGGCGGCTGTAGACCTGACATCAAACAAAATATAACAATAATAATAATACATCATATAGATAGATAGATAGATAGATGTGTGTGTGTGTGTGTGTGTGTGTGTGTGTGTGTGTGTGTGTGTGTGTGTGTGTGTGTGTGTGTGTGTGTGTGTGTGTGTGTTAATTGGAGTTCATATTGCTGTTTGTACACACGCTATGTTGTTATATTTTGTGTTTTGGTAGTAGGCTATTTCTATACGGTATTCGTAACGACGCTCTCCAGTTGGCGCTGAATGAAGTCCCGATGAGGATGATTGACATTAGATCTGCTGACGAAAGCGGGCTGAAGAGAATCTCGGCAAAGTAAGAGTATGTAGATAACGGAAATCGCTTGGGATTCCTTTCTAAATAAAAGCGTTAATGCTCTTTAAGCGCTACAAGACTGTCCTCACGCGAGGTACAGTAGGGAAAATAGCACAGTTATAACGTAGATGTTTTCTGTGGAGCTAATATATATCCCTCATTAGAGTCGCACAAAGACGGAAAGACTTTGAAATGAGCGTTTTTAAAAGGAAACCTTTAGTTTGGAAGGACATCCCGGTAGTCTTTTTAATGGTTCAGTTGACTTGACAACTTCGCGAAGGGATACGAAGATTACAACAAGTGGATATGACAAGTTACTCAGTCCGAATGACTCAGTAAGAATGTTCAGCATGGATAGACTATAACTTAAAAATAGTGAGCAATAGTGTTAATGTTGTTAGGTCGTTGCTAGCCTCCGGGGACAGTTTGCGGCTGGTATGCTTCAGCTCACAGCAGACTGACTCATCTTTGCACACTGTCACTTGTTGTGCACTCTTATAGACAGTTTTTCCCTGTTAGAGTTATACTAGAAAATTTGCCGACTATAAATTATTGTAAGTATGATGCTAAAACTCGCAGGTGACAACATCATGGTTAGCCACCGAGTCTGAGTAACAGCGCATTTTGGGAGCGAGCCCCGCTAATCTCAAATTGGAGGCAGTCTCAGCGATGAGCGCGTCCTCAAAGCCGCCTTTAGGGTAAGTAGCCCATTTCTAAACAAACACTCGACACGCCAGACTATTTACAACTCAGTTCGTGTGAGTGTTTTTTCTTCTGATTGTTTACGTAAGTTTCTGGATAATTGTAATAATGTCAGCTGGGAATTCGCCTTGGCTGAATAACAGTCTCTAATTTCTAGTCTTACTATGAAAGCCATAACCTACTAATGGGTTCGGTTCTAATGTTCCCGCGATATTATAGGGTGCTATTTGTTATAAGTTTGTTTTCACGGCAATGAATTATTGTAGATAGGCCCGTTGCCCATTCAAGTGTATATGACTGCCCAGTAATAACACACAGCCTATAGTCAGCACCGACAACAGAGAGTGTTCCAGCAGCCCAGTCTGTTTGCCACACACATAGAAAAAACCATGAGCGGCTTAGAAGCACATAATATTTTAACTGTGTCCTTGGTGACATTAATCAAGATCTGGTGCTGGAACAGCAACAACTGTGAACTGTACTTTCCAAAGGCTCCTTTTAATTGTGTAGTTTGGGTGGGGCCGCCAGTTGCATATTGAGCCTGCCATTTAAAACCAAACATAAACTAAATGCAACCTGATTATCCTACATGTTATGAGAACTTATATTAGGGCACACTCCAACAGATCATACCAAGTAACTCCTTATCATCTACTGTACATTTGAATGCCAAAACATGCTATTGTTGACGACAGAGTCCACACACTATGATTGCAGGTCTTAGTCTTTCACATGTTGTTGTGCTACAAGCGGATAAAAGTAAGTGTTTTCCACCCTAAAAGCAGTATTGCTGATTTATATTTACCAGTCTGTTTGTTTTTGTTGTCCAGGGGTAGAAAGGCAAGATATAAAAGGCCAAATTATAGCCTTCATCTGCCTATGTTTTTAATAATATGTCATAATAGTCAGTGTCTGTTTTTTTTGTTTTGTATTTTACTGGGTGGTCAGCAAAAGAAAATTAGTGTGCAATGTCCTGGTGAGCTGCTCTGTCCTTCAGCATCATTATGTGGTACTTGGGTGCTAATTATGGTCATACCTGTGTACTTGAGAGCACCTGTCGTTGACCTTGTCAATTCTGATCTAATTTAGATGAGTCATACCTTTTACTCAGCGGGACACCATAAAAATGCCATCGTCCATGTGCTGTAGTTATGTAGTAATAGTTCACTATCGTATAAACAGTAAAATGTGATGTTCTTCAGGGGAAATACCAGCAACACTTGATAGTGTTGATGAGGTGAATAAAATTTTGGTCTTTTCTTTTTTCTCCTGCTGTGACCTTTAAAGCAAAGGTTCCTTTAACCAGATACTCTTAATTACAGTGAATCCAGACTCTTAAGTGCTTGTTGGCCAAATTATAAAGCGCACAGGTCACGGAGGTAGCTGGCAGTGGAAGCAAAATGGCTTTTTATCTGCTCTTTATGTGACAGGTATTCCCATTTAAATCTACCTTGACAACTTTTGTTCTGTGATCTCTCTTTCGTCATCACACAGGGAGTAGCTACTTTACTACGTAGTGCCGCCCTCGTGAAACACAGCTCATAAAACTGCATTAACATGCAGCACAGTCAAACAGTCTGGGAAGAGACCGTTGATTGTTTTTCTTCTTTTTTTTCTTTTTTAAACTTTTGTACCTGGCTAGTGAAATCTGAGCATGTGCATGTTTGATTGTGTATCAGTGCTTACAAAGCCTGTTTTTATCAGTAGTGCAAAGTTGGACTGAATAAGGCCTTAGTTCCTAAGCTTTAAAGAAAGTCTAATTAGGCATGAATATAACGTTTGATTGTTGTTGGCTTATTTTGTGCTTGTTTTTGTTTGTTTCTGTAATACTGTGAGGTCTGCAGTTTACAATATAAGATGTATAGATGACAGTTGTTGTGTAAATAAAATGAAATTGAATTGAATAATAGAAACAAATGATTTCCCAGTGAGAACGTTACAAAAAGTCAGGATGAACATTCGACAACATGTGTCCTCGTCTGAAGCAAAATAGTTTTCATTACTTAACCTCACCCTCTTTTTTTAGTGTGTGTTCATTGTATTTATACCAGACTAGTCCTCTTTCTCGAAGTCTTAATGAGCACACTGGTGTTTTCCTCTGCATGTCTGGACCTGGGGTGTTTGTGTGTCAGTAAGCGACTGCCTCTGTACTTGTTTGTGTGCCGAGCGAGGTTGAGAGCAGAAGCGTCTGTTTAATATGGCTTTATTTCATGGTCTTATGGTTAGTACACGACCCCACAGAAGCAATAAGGAAACAGCAGAGTGGCTTAAATAAATGGAGAATTAATTAAAGCAGAACCACTAAAGTAAATTACAAATTTACAGAATTCCCCACTTGTTTTTTTCTTTTCTTCCATCCTTCAAAGTGTTTTACTGAGGTGGTAGAAGTTTAATAAGAATTCTTTTCTCTTTTCTTGAGACGCCGTTGATGCATGTGACGTCAGAACCTTGTGAGTTTACTTTGGTCACATGGTTCAGTCCCCAGTAACAATCATCCACCCAAACCTCACATTTGGTCCCACTTATTAGCTGTTCAAAGGGCCTCTTGAAGCGCAAAGAGCAAAAAAAATAAAACAGCCTTACCATCGTCAACGTCCAGATTTGTGCTGCCATGTGCTTCATCGCTGGTGGGCCACACATCCTACTTTAAACACATCTGCAGTTTTTTTGGTTTATTTGTTTTGGTGCCCAATCAAAAACACACCCCCAGGAAGATGGGGTTGGAGATTTTACAGATAAATTCTGTATGCATGCATACAAATACACACACCCAGAGGTAATTACTGCATGCCACGCTGCCTGTCCTGTTCTATGTGGATGTCTGTGTGAGCTAATAAGTGATGTACAGTGGGGCAAAAAAGTATTTAGTCAGCCACCGATTGTGCAAGTTCCACCACCTAAAATGATGACAGAGGTCAGTAATTTACACCAGAGGTACACTTCAACTGTGAGAGACAGAATGTGAAAAAAAAATCCATGAATCCACATGGTAGGATTTGTAAAGAATTTATTCATAAATCAGGGTGGAAAATAAGTATTTGGTCAATAACAAAAATACAACTCAATACTTTGTAACATAACCTTTGTTGGCAATAACAGAGGTCAAACGTTTACTATAGGTCTTTACCAGGTTTGCACACACAGTATCTGGTATTTTGGCCCATTCCTCCATGCAGATCTTCTCGAGAGCAGTGATGTTTTGGGGCTGTCGCCGAGCAACACGGACTTTCAACTCCCGCCACAGATTTTCTATGGGGTTGAGGTCTGGAGACTGGCTAGGCCACTCCAGGACTTTCAAATGCTTCTTACGGAGCCACTCCTTTGTTGCCCGGGCGGTGTGTTTTGGATCATGTTGGAAGACCCAGCCTCGTTTCATCTTCAAAGTTCTCACTGATGGAAGGAGGTTTTGGCTCAAAATCTCACGATACATGGCCCCATTCATTCTGTCCTTAACACGGATCAGTCGTCCTGTCCCCTTGGCAGAAAAACAGCCCCATAGCATGATGTTTCCACCCCCATGCTTCACAGTAGGTATGGTGTTCTTGGGATGCAACTCAGTATTCTTCTTCCTCCAAACACGACGAGTTGAGTTTATACCAAAAAGTTCTACTTTGGTTTCATCTGACCACATGACATTCTCCCAATCCTCTGCTGTATCATCCATGTGCTCTCTGGCAAACTTCAGACGGGCCTGGACATGCACTGGCTTCAGCAGCGGAACACGTCTGGCACTGCGGGATTTGATTCCCTGCCGTTGTAGTGTGTTACTGATGGTGACCTTTGTTACTTTGGTCCCAGCTCTCTGCAGGTCATTCACCAGGTCCCCCCGTGTGGTTCTGGGATCTTTGCTCACCGTTCTCATGATCATTTTGACCCCACGGGATGAGATCTTGCGTGGAGCTTGGAGTCTGACTGTTTGAGGCTGTGGACGGGTGTCTTTTATACAGATGATGAGTTCAAACAGGTGCCATTCATACAGGTAACGAGTGGGGGACAGAAAAGCTTCTTACAGAAGACGTTACAGGTCTGTGAGAGCCAGAGATTTTCCTTGTTTGAGGTGACCAAATACTTATTTTCCACCCTAATTTACGAATAAATTCTTTACAAATCCTACCATGTGAATTCATGGATTTTTTTTTCACATTCTGTCTCTCACAGTTGAAGTGTACCTCTGGTGCAAATTACTGACCTCTGTCATCATTTTAAGTGGGGGAACTTGCACAATCGGTGGCTGACTAAATACTTTTTTGCCCCACTGTATATGAAGAGAGGTCTCGCCTAGCTACAGTCAAAAACGTTCGTTACTTTGAAGTTGTGTCCGCTGAACTCAAATGCCATTCTTACTGTTTGACTGTTTGCATAGCATTTGAATGCCATTTGTGTTGCACACGTATAGATAGACTAAGAGTAATCTAAGCTAGCATACTGTATGTCTTTTCCTAGCTGGTGTCTCAGATGATTTTAAGACAGAAGCAGACGTAACCTTTCCAAACCTCACACCCACTTCATAAAATATTAAGGTTCATGTGGTCGGCCACTAGCTCAGGGCTGCTGACTAAGGGAGTTCCCTTCTTTTTGTCTTTGCTCGGAAGCCTATACAGTGCGCATATTTAGCAAAGGGCGTACATGGTAACAGCTGGACGTTATTTTTATGATGAGTTAAATTTAACTCATGAAAGCTGAGATGGGAGAGAGAGGGTTGCGTTTGAGGCTATGCGTTGTTGGCAGTAGTGCAGTATGTATCTGGTAATGTCTGCATCTAGCTCTCAGGCCATCCCGTTTAAAATAGAGAGGGTGTGGATGCAGTGCTTCTGCAAGCCTGTTCAGCACACGCTGATGGAATATATTTGCTCAAAAGCACAAGACTGGCATATAATCTTTATGTGAAGTAGTTAGCTTATTAATTAAATTAACTGGAAGTGCTACTCCTTTAATTAACAACAACAGTGCATTTTACAAGGCCAGGCACAGTAGGATGAAATTAATCGGTCCTTGGGCAGCGCACTATCAGGCAGCACTTATGCTCATAAGATAGTTACTCCAGCACAATGCTTCGTTATATCAGTGACATTTCAGACATCTAGACTGGCCCTATTTATAAACTATCGTGATCCTTAGGTTCACTACATTATCCACTCTGTTTTCTTCCACTTGTCAACCTCTGCCCCCACCCTCCCTCCCCTGCAAAAAAAGCACTAGCAGACACCTTACAACAAAGTAGTGCTTGTATATTTGACAGTATCTACAGTACACTGTATCTGCCTGTATTATGCAGCTGTTATGCACTGCTCAGATTTATTTCTGGAAGCCTGCTGTCATATGTTAGTCTCTGTGGTATGTGTGTTTGTCACAGAGGAAGACAGACGGACTGCATGTGTGTGACTAAAGCTGGGTGGATTCATCTAGCTGATGTGATAAAGCAGAGGAGTGTTCAATGTGATAGATTTGCACATGTTTAACCTTGGAATGTTTCTCCCTGCTTTTGCCTTCATTGCAGAGAAAGATAAGAAATAACCTGTAATCATATCAGTAATTTACCAACATGTGACATTTTTAAGCTATTATTATTAAACACATAAAGGGTATCAGAAGGGAGCGCATGCAGTCTTTTTTCACGTTGGCAAACCTTCCTTTAAGGCATGGCTTTCTGCCAAAAGTTATGAATGAATGCTTTTGTACTTTCTCCCCACAAATGCTGTGATAATATTTCACTTTTCAGCTTTTCTGAAGCTTTTCATTGATTTGTGTTATATATTTATATTTTTTAATTTTTGCTTCTTCTTTTCTTCCTGTCACTCCAGCAGGAGTTCTCTCTAATTGAACAAGCAGCAGCTTAGGGAATAGAGAATAAACTAATTATTATTTCCTGCTGTTGTTCCTCTACATTCCACTCTTTGCTCCACCCTTATTATTCCCTTTCCCCCTGTTCCCCCTCGACACAAGGCTTTGTGCCACCTGAGATTCCCTCTTCTCTCTCTTTCTTACTAACCATTTATTGTCTTTTTTTGTTCTCTTACTTCTGTTGGTCTGTTTGCCACCCGTGAGCTTTACCACAATGTAGCTGGAACACAGTGAAATGCCCTTGGGAACAGGCCAGTTAATAAATGTTCAAAAAAGACCAAATAAGAAAAGGAAAAAACTGGCATGATTTTTCCAGCTCTGCAGACAGTCTGTTAAGTCAGCTTCCTGTTCCTGTATTTGGAGAATTGTGGTTGTCTTGGTACATGTTTTGTGCTAAACTGTTTACAGCATGTCTCTTAGTCACTGGTCACAAGCAGACATGATAACTATATATGTCAAAAGAGATGAATACAAAAAAGAGGGTTGATGTGTAGTGGTGCTATCCACAGTAGGTGGATTTTTCTCTTTAGTTGTGAAATAAATACTCTGGGTTGTGGTTAAATCGTTGGTGAAATTACATCCTACGTCCTAATCATTTTTTCCTTGAGGTCTTCCATGAGGTCAAGGAATGACGTGAAGCAAAAATCAAAAGGAGACAGACGAATACTTTAGCAGTGCTAAACGCGTGCACATGCAAAAGGCTGTGGTGAATTTGTGATGTCCCAAAGATCACTCAGAGACAGCTGTAAATATTTTGTCCTGTGCATTCTTGCCATGTTTTATGCAGGCTATAAAAAACATCAACTTTTTAAAAAATATTGTTTCCCTTACATGCTAGAAATAGCAGCGAAACAAAAAGGTTGTTACAATACGAATAGTTGCTCTTGTCCATACTTAAATATAAATTAGCACCAGTCTAACTGTAGAAAATAATTGTTACATTTATAAAATATTGATAACCTTTAAATGTAGCTAATGCAGTGGGATGGTATTATCCTTTTGTAAAAGCTGGTCTGGTACATCCTGTGCTCAAGCACTGAACCAGCTTTGATTAGCATTTAAAGAATTTAAGCAGGACTGCCTTTTAGATACCTCATGTCCTTTCAGTCCGTCCTCTAAGAAAAAAAAAGACAGTTTGACCACAACCGTGGATTACTGGTTGCTGGTTCCATCTGAGGTTATTGCGTTAGCTAACTGTTTAAGAGTGTAAGCAACCTAATTGATCCCATGAGTAACAAATCATTTAGCACCTGCGGTGTTGTGTGTGTGGTGTGTGTGTTCTTTTTTTTTTGTTAATCTCCCACGGGTTATTACGGTCTCTGCACACATGTTGATCAGACTCTGCAGAGCCCTAACTTGGTTCTTTTGGAGAAGTCAGGACTTGATAATCAGGTAAATTAAAGTTTCATACAAGTTAAAAATATTAACACTGGAGCCTCAGACTATTTGCAAATTCAGGGCTATTTATAATATGTAATAAGGTTACAGCTTGTATGCAAATTTAGTGAAATATTTTGCATTTGGGCAAATGAGACAGTAAAACCGGATATGATTTATCAGTCTGAGGAGAGCTAATGATTGTATGCTGCCTGCAAGCCTAGACCATTATTATGGCAACACATTTGTTTGTATGTCTGTTAAGAAAATCAGTGGTTCAAAAATAAATGTTGACATTTTTTCATTTGCTTCTCTATGCTTTGTAATTTTCACTTTGCTGTAGTGAGAGGGGCAGCGGTGAGACTGTGAATATAGAGGATGAAGCTGGCATTTCCAGACTTGACATTGAGATGCGGTGGGGGTTAAGCACATTGATAGTAATATGAGCATCAAGACATATGCTGAATTAGAAGGTTTTGTGACTAGCAACTGCAAACAAATGCTTTACTTGGCTCATATGTCCAATTTCAGTCTCCCACACTCTGTCTCTTGTTCACTGGTGTTTCTCCGGGTCACTCACCCTGGGTGTGCATGCCTCTCCAATCCACAGCTGCTACTGGACTAAGATCTGCCTTCTTTTGCAGTCAAGTGGTGTAAATATAGGTTGCCATGGGGACACCATGACACTCAAAGGGTATGCTGACTAGATGCATGTGTGGAGGGAGAACCTGAGTGTCCCGGATGTGTGCTGCACACTCTGTGTCTATTGCGTAATCAGGTGAAAACGTAAGTCTGACTTTTCAAATGTGTGATTACTGGACAAATACATGAAAGAAATATAAATGATTAATTCTGATAAGACATACAAAACATAAAAATATTTTTTGTGCTTTATCTAGATTAAGCTTAATGTTTTTTTCTTATAAATTAAATGTAAAAGAATCCTTTTTTAACAGATAAATAAAGAAGTGTGCCAGGGATCCTGCAGTAGCCTTTCGGCATATGGGTCACCTGCTCAACCCACTCAAAAATGTGTTTTGATGGTTCTGATAGAGGATAATATACTAGGGTCATGCACTAGTATATTTGGATATTGGGTTGATAAGATCTTGGAACGTGGGACCATTTACTCAGTGTTTCCCTGACAAATAAGGATAAATGATACATTGTCTAACCTTTATTTCTCCCCTATTTAAAAACAAAGTGAAGGTGGTCTCCAGTGTGTATTTAGTATTATGCAATCTTTTTATCAAACAGGAATAATCTTAACTCTGACGTACACATTGGCAGTGTTTACATTTTGTAGTGTAATATGTGTGCCACCGCACAAAGTCATGCCTTAACATTCAGTCACGATTTAACCCAAGTGTCTTGATCAAGATTGAGCATAGTAATATTCAGGTTATAGAAGAGGTAAAGCATGTTTTCAAATATTTATTTATGTGCCTTCTGGTAAGTTTTTATAGCTGCCCACATGTTCTAATTTCAGATGCACCGTAGACTGGAGCCCGGCTGATGCTGAGGGTTAAAAACTTCTGACATTGCTGTATAAACCAATAATTATTTTATATATGTGAATACATTGCTATAGACTTCTTTTTATTAGAAGGGAAACTGATGTGTACTCCTGTGCAGAAAGTATTGTGGACGAATTTTTTAAAAGAATTTTAATAGAGGCCAGCAAAAGAAATCCATCCTTGTTAATGCTGTTTTGTCAAGTAAAATGAACTATCCATTAGTAACCTTTTCTGTGTGTGCAGGTGTGTATGTGTGTGAGCATTGTAACTTAGTCTCTTCAGCAGCACTTACTGCCCCCCTGTGCCAGAGCTGGGTTTCCTTTTGCGTTGCGTTCCTTGGTGCTTCTTTACTTTCCCACTCTTTCTCTCTGTTTACGCTCATTCTAACTCTGTGGGAGACTAGGCTTCTTCTAAAGGAGTCTTTGTACATGTTTGAGCGAGGAAAAGCGAGAGAGAGAGAGGGAAAGGGAAATGTTACGGTGAGACAAACAGCAAGCGAAAGAGAGAGGAGGATACTAGCTGCCTGTGTTAAGCCTGGCCAGGACCCAGTCCCACAGTTCCACAGAGCCCTGTGCTGTTTACCTTAAAAGACTCAGACTTAACATGAAAATGCAAAAAGTCTCTCACAGTTACAGGTCTGTAAGTCTGCTCTTTCATCACTACACACAGTTTTAGGTGCGTATATAGTCAGAGATTTTCTAGTCAATAATTAGAAATGACGTGCACTGTGATTCCAAAAAGTGAAACATTCTCACTGCACTGGATAATGAGTCAATGACTCTATGAGCCCTTTGGGCGCGAGTTAGTTGATATGTGACGTAGCTGTTAATGGTTAACTTTAGCCAGGTTAGAGTCCACTCACTGTGCTATGTCCATGTGCAAACGTCCTTCATTTTGCTGTCTTTAAACTGGGCAGGGATAACGTCGAGAATACTGGATTGAACAACTTCGGAGTCTACAATTAAATGCTTACACTGATTCTTCGGGGTGTCTCCCGAATCCTTGGAACGAGAGTTAAACAGTCTGATATATAACACGTTCGGAACACTTAATCAGCACAAGGACTGTTTTTGATGTGAGTGGGATGTTTTTTCTTTTCTTATCCAAGGCTAATACTTGAGAGAGTGAGTGTGTGCTTAATCATATGGCACTTGTCATTGCTGAGAGAATGAACTGTTTCATTTCTGTCTAATCAGCTGTGTGTGTCAGGGCAAGTACAGTTTATGTTTAGCCGAGGTCAAACACACAAGAAGGAGCTTGTCATTGACATCTGTCACAGTGCTCACGAGGAGCTGTGTGGCTGGAGTATGTTTTGCATCTGCGTTTGTTTTTTTAATTTGTGATTTTCATAAAAGTATTTTAAAGAGATTCAATGATGCGTGGTCTGCACCCTGGCTCATTCAGTACTTTATGGCTTCCTTTATTTCTGTTAAGAAAAAACCCCCCAATAGAATTTCTAATTTTCTCAACGCTGCTACAGTTCTGTCAGCCCAATTTTGTATTTTGTATTACTGTTTATAACATTGTTGATTCATATGTTCAGATATGTTTATAGATTCTCCTCAGGGGTGGAATGAAAATGAATGAGGGGTAGAGCAGGGCGATATGACCAAAAATATTTATCACGATATACATTTGAAAATTTACGATAACAATATAACTGACGATATAATTGACACTAGACAAAATACTTTACAACTCCACAACTTTATTAGTGCAAAAAAACCAAAAACCCATCAATGTATTTTCACATAAACAACCAGCTGTTTTTTATGTGCATTAAAGTTATATAAAAATGTAACAGTGCAAATTCCTTGCTGACAGTTTAATCAAAAGGCATTTCCAGTGGAAACTGGCCGACATATCCTCAGCATAACCATGTATAATATCCACAAAACTTAAAAAGAGGTTATACACACACAATACGGTAATATTATGTTGAAGCACAGTATCACTCCGCGAGGCTCCTGCCTACGATGCCGTAATGCTCCGACAATCCATCAAGCGGTGCGGCTTCGTAGCTTAGCAAAGTCGTACTAAAACATTTGACAGATTTTCGAGCGCCGTGTACATAAAATCGTTTAGAGGTCAGTAAACACAACCAGAATTCATACATAAGGCACACGGGATTATAAGGGGCACTGTCGATTTTCAGAAAAATCAAAGGATTGATTTTAAGTGTGTCGTATTGTCCAAACAACACGGTAATAACGACGGCACGCTAGCATGTTCTAGCAAAAACAGTGCTTTGTTGTGTATCTGACGGACGAAAACTAAACCAGTTCCACACCACTGAAGTTGCAGCATTTTTACAAACCAGTTCTGGTTCATCCGTTTCATTTAACGATCTGTTTTCGCTTTTCTCATTCTACGTCACCGCCATGTGCGTATGTAAACGTAGGCACTGCGCATGCGCGTTTTACCCATATTCTATCACGATATTTCATTTTCCTATCATTGCCCAACATTAATACCGGTATTACCGTGAACGGTATGATATAGCCCAGCCCTAATGAGGGGTGTTGTTTCTGTCAAAGCAAAGATGTTAATTTGCCTTTGGAAAGCTGTTTGATAGCAGGCATTGATTGTAGGAGTGTAGGAGTGATATTAAAGAGGCAATAGACCAGATAGATTAAACAGCTCCAAAAGGCTCAGAGATCTTGATAACCAAAATAATCATCTTGGCGTGTCTGTAGTTTGTTATGTAATCTAAATGAAGGGAAGGTTATGTCATAATCAGAAACAGAAAGATAGAAAAAAAGTCAACATTAGTATTCCGGCTGCCCCTGATGTGGTAGCAGTGGTTTGTATTCATAGGCTGTCATGTTGTGCAACTGACTGAACTTCAGAAAAAAAAACAGTAATGATTCAGAGGAAACAGACATTTATAATATATAATTTGTTTGTATAAAAATAAATATGTCATTAGGAAATTTTAAAGTATTGTATCATATGAAAAGGATGGCCTGAAAAAGAAAAAATATTCTTATTTGTGTATCTCTCCAACTTTCATCACCAAGAAGGAGGATGAAGGCCCATGCCCCACCTCCACCACCGGCCCCTCAACCCGCTCCACGCCATATCTTCAGAACCACTACACCTGATGGGGGAGGGACATCAGGCATGGAGGCCAAGGAGAACATCCTGAGGGCCACAGTGGATTTACAGTTAACCCTGCCACAGGGCAACCAGATTTATGTGACTGAGGATGGAAGGTGAGAAAAACAGGCCCACACAAGCACATATCAAACATAGTTTTGATTTGTTAATTTTATTGTCACATGTGTCATGACCAAAAGTTTTGCCCATTAATCTCATATTATTTGACTATAAAATCTTCATATATCTGTAGCTATTTTATTATTTATATCTGGAAATACAAATCGAATCTAACCTTAGTTTATTGTTAGTTCTGCGATATGATTCTATAGGTTGATCTTCATTCAGTCACCAGAAAAACTGTATGTTTGTTGCTCCTGTGCATGTTTTGTTCGCTGTGCCAGCGGGGCCTTGTTGGGGGGTTCCATTCCAATTTCCAACACAAGCTTTTTGTCCCAGAGAGTCAGTGGCTGACCTGCTAGTGCTCTCTGTCCCTAATGAGGCAATTGTCTCTAGGGCAGAAAACTGGGGATGTCTATCTTGTATAAAACAACAAGAGACTCTTTTAATAACTATAGAGAATGTATCACCATCAGATGCCTCTGTATGCTCATCACCAGAAAAACTATGTATCATATTATTGTCATAGAGGCTTTCTAACATGCAAAACTAGTATAATAGAAGAGGGGCCTGAAAGCTGAAGGCTCTGCCCCCCATTCCACTTTTAAATATTGCACAAACCACGGGTTGTTATGACACTATGAAGGTAAGACCTTGTATGACCTTCTATGTTTAATAGAAGATGGTCATATTATGATCAATGCTGCTTAAAACATCAGAACCTGTTGCTATGACTGTCACGGTCCTGGGTCTTTTGACCCAGCGTTTTGAGTTTTAGTATATGTTTAAGCTCTTCAGGTTTTCTAAGTTCATTTTTTATCATGCCTAGGTTGTTCTAGATCTTTGTTATTAGATTCCCCTTGTGTCTTCCACCCCTGTTAAGTCTCCCTTGCCCTTCATGTGTTTCATGTCTGTGTCTTACGTTGTCAAGTTCAGGTTGTCATGTCTGCGTCTTATGTTTCCTGTTTTATTTTGAAGAGGTCTTGTGTTCCTGTGTCTAGTATTACTCTTCCACTGTGACGTCGTTATGTTCATGTGTGTCAGCTGTTTCCCCCATGTGTTCCCACTTCTCTCATTAGCCTCCTGTGTGTATTTAGTCTGTGCCTTCTCATTCAGTCTTTGTCGGATCATCTGCGTTTTCCCTTGCCATGTCCTGCTTTCAGGTTTTCCTCACCACATTGCCATGTTTAGCGTTTCCCTATGTTTTCTACTTGCCAGGGTTCTTCATGTTCTTCAACCTAAACCCCAGTTTAGGTTATTGCTTAGTTTGCATTGTTTTCACCCTTTTATTTTGTACTGTTCTGCCTGCTTTAATAAACAGTTCATCATCATTAAGTTTGAGTTTGAGAATGTCTGCACCTGGGTCCTCTCTTCGCACGCCACGCAGTTTGCCTCGGCAAACTATGACAATGACAAAGGGGTAAACACAAATCATTCATACAAAGGCTCATTCACTATCTCCACCCTAAGGTCAAAGTGCAGACTCCTCATAGACTTATATCACCTGTTATATTCTATAGTGATAGTTAGTTAGTGATTAAATTCAAGGACTAAAAATAGCACATACAGGAATGTGCCAGCACATTGCAACATATAATTTTATCTTGTTTATAGTTATGGGCTTGGGACTTTTTAGTTTTATGTTTTGTGAACTTAAAAGACAGACTGTCTCATCTAAACACATTCCAGTCATGACTATACCAGAGATGACGTAATTCTCTACTTTTAAAATAAGCGAAACAGTGGTTGAATAAAGATATGGCATATCTTTGCATTCTTCTGATCTCATAAACTTCAGTTATCAATGTAAAGTTCCAGTCTTTGTTTGTTTTTTTACTTTCATTCCTGCCTTATTAATCCTGTGATTAAGGGAAGTTGTGCCTCACAAAGGACTCAGAGACTCTCAGAGGCTTTGCTCTAGTTGACGCACCTTTGCTGCTCTCTTAAAGCACAAACTTATTTTACAAAAGTCGAGTAGTCATGTTAAATAAACATGATCTCACTATTGACAAAATAAAACAAGCTTTAGGATATTTGCTATAATCAATCACCACGAGCAGGTTTATTTTGTAGGATTTAAAAATAGTGAAAAATGTGGTGCAGATATTGCACTAGGCATTTACAATGCAGGCATGATAGTATATGTTATTACTGAATTAATACTGTTGCTTAGGCAGTTAGTTACTTATTTAGTTATTATCTGGTTGTGTGTTTTTGTTGTCATGCTCCTATTAATATTATTATTACACCTAATATATTATTTTTATGACCGCAGTGTCACACTTCATGAATGATCTACATGCCCTGTGCACCCTCGTAATGTAATTTGTCACACTTTAAATATCTACGATAGGTACTTGAAACTACAGCTTAGTAATGCTTGACCATAACATGGTTAAAAATGACCCTATGTGAACCAGGGAGGTATATATTCAGTGCTAGAGTAAATACATAGAAAAAAATAGAGTAAATACTTAGAGATAGTCATTATGTTTTGGCATGTTTTGTATGAAATGAATCTCGAGAAGCACACCAGACACTGGGTCTGTTTTTGGTTTTAGTTGCAGTCTGCATCCATGTGTTAGTGATTGTCAATGGTGCTCTTTGTAGCAGTATCTCTCTCAGTTCTGTCATCTGATCTCTGTTCCCAGAAAACATTGGAGACTGTTTCTAGGTTTCTTTATGTGAGGATTGACAAGTAGTACTATAGGCCTCCACATGAGCACCGCAATCCAAACAGGCACACAAAGCAATGGGCATAAGTGAATGACAGAGGTATTATTTTTTATGCCCAGTGCTTTGTCACTACCTTTTTTGTAAAGACTCTTAGATGGACTGCACAGGTGAAATCTTCAGCAACCACCTTACCTTTTATAGAGCATATGGACGCGCTCAGGTTTTAGTTCTACTTCACATACAGTGTGTTATTTTTCAGTCAGAGTTTGGCAAAATTAAACAATAACATGGATTTTTGTAGGGGTTTAAAATGGATAAGAACATTCTAAGAAAAAGGTGCTACTAATATACAATCAACCTCAAATGAATGAAAAATATTTGTACAGAAAGAATTAAGATGAAGGCAATGTTTTGATGTTCATATTTAAATCACTGCTGCTGTCATTGTATCTGTATTTTGTCTGTGGAAATGGCTTAGATCAAAATACCACCCATTGTTTCATTGAAGTGCATCAAGTGAGAGTGTGGCATTGTTTCATTCCGTTCTCTTTACTTCAGCTAAGCTTCGAAGACTTTGTAACCCTAGCTTTTGTCCTGCCTCCCTTTCTTCTCTTCTCATCTCCTTCTGCATTTCTTTCTTAAACACCCACACTCACACACACATACACACACACACTTTCCCTCTCACTCCTATTATCTCTCTCTTTCCCTCTCAGTAAAGCACTGATGGATCTGCTGGTCGAGCTGTGTAGTCGCTACCACCTGAATCCAGCTCTGCACACTTTGGAGGTTCTGTCTCCTGAGGGCCGGTCTTTGGGCTTCAAGCCCAACGCACTGTTGGGCTCCCTTAACGTGGCCTGTGTGCTTATCAAGGAAAAAGTGTTGGAGGAGAAAGTGGCGCGCAGACCAGCACCCAAAGTGCCAGAGGTGAGTTGCAGTGGATCCTGACACCTTGAGCCACCTCCTCTTTTGTCATATGTGCTTTATATGTTGGACTATACTGTTACAGCATATTTAAAACCTGCAAATGTTTTCTTTTTTATGCCTGGCTTGGATTTGTGTTGTTTTGATTGCACAAAGGGTTATCTCATGTTTTTACAAATCAAATTTGCATTCACTGCAAGTCTTATGTAATGCCTGTCCCTCTCTGCCTTTTATCACTGACCACTGGCAGAAAGCATGGCCAGTGAATCCTGTAAGGGCCATTTCTAAGGTAGGAAGCTGGTTGGTATTAAACTGGCCAGCAAGTCCCTTATTGGAGTTTATAAACTGATTTTAAGTCTAGTGTGCTTTTTCTGCCTTACTGTCTGTCTGGATGTTTTATTCTATTCAGCATCAATCTCTTTCTCTCTGCCTTTTCTTGTCTTCGCCTTCACTCTCCTCCTACCGTTTGAATATTTGATGAGTACCTTACCTTTAGTTACCATGCATTATTTCTCTGCTCTTCTCAGGACTCACTGGCTGCTCTCTCTCCCTTTGACCCCACCTGGCCATAGGCCAGAGGCTGACACTGTTTCAGACAGCACTGTCAGTCATTGGTCTTCTCTGTTTTATCTCACATCTTCTCATTATGTAACCAATTTCAACAGCTCAAATTAAATAGCTTGTTTCGATTGCCAGTGTATTGGATCCACCCAGTAGTCTAATATGTTAGCCCAGGAATAAAGTCTACGGTTATGGAAGATATCGTTCACACTGCTATTGAAATGTGTTTTGTTGATATGAATGGGGTGTTCAAAATGTTAGAAACAAAATTCAGTAAAATGCAAACATTTAAAATTAGTGTAGTACTTATAAAATTGTCAGAAGTAAGGAATCACAATACTTTATTAATCCTTTAGGAAATTATGTAACTAAATTGATTAACTGAACAATAGTTAGCGATAAATAAACTGTTTGTCCTTTCCCGATGCACCAGAAAAACTACACGGAAATGGCTACCAGTAACAAATATGTCAGTTTTGCACCTTATTTTAATATTACATTATACTATCAGTTACCTGTTTTGGTTGCTAATTTGATTATTCTTGGTTAGGAAAAATTGCTTCAGTCACAAAGATGGGAAATTTATTTTTGTCTCCATTTAACCTTCCGATAGTCTCGAGTATTTCAACCATCTATCTAGTGACCATATTAGCAGAAACATTAAAATATACCCATGTCACAGGCTTAAAATACTGTTTATTTTGGAAAACCTATGACCATCAACCTGAACATTTTCATATATAATGGGTAAATTATAACAACTTAGCACCTCTTCCACAATTTGCTGATAAGCTTGGTACAGTCACGAAAGAGGCTGCCAATAGTACTGTGGTAGAATTGTGCTTTCTTTTATTGTTATTTCTTTTTCTTTATTATTGCAGTGTCATCCTCTGTGTGTTCTCCTCTACTTTTTATATTTTTAAACCAAAATATGCTATTGTACATCAATCAGAAATATGACAATATTTAAATATATTTATATATATATGTATAAATATTAGTTAAGTATGTCTTTTAGGCTAGCATATTTTATCAGTCAGTTAACTTTGTTGTATTTTTTCCCTTAACTACATCATCCTTTTTCTTGACTTGATGATTCATCCTTGATTAGCTCTTAATGTCATCCAGCTGTTTGCGTGTCTAATTTTCTCCATCATTTTCCCCTCTGTGTATCAGAAAACTGTGCGATTGATGGTGAACTATCATGGCAACCAGAAGGCCGTAGTACGGGTGAACCCCTTGATATCGCTCCAGGCTCTGATACCAGTCATCTGTGACAAGTGTGAGTTCGACCCTACACGTGTCCTGCTGCTGAAGGATAGCATCAGCCAACGAGAGTTACCGCTGGACAAAACTCTAGCAGAACTCGGGATCAAAGATCTCTACGTACATGATCAGAGGCTAGGTAAGCCTGACCTCATTTCTCTTTGTGAAATATGTCAAATTTCTGTTAGTATTGTTTTCCCAGTAGCACGCAAGATGATACAGATCCTAAGCGATGATACTTTTTTCTTTTGATTCTTTTAATGTGGAAATATTTATTCATTAATCTGTGTAATGCTATAATGGAGAAGCTGCACAATCTCACAGTCAAACGTATATACATATCATATCACACACATATCACTAACCATATTTACATGGCTACAGTCTTTGTAATGGCTACATTGATCAGGAAACAGGAGAAGGAAGACAGGATGGCATTTTTTTTCTCTGGATTTGATTTTTAATAAAAGGTTTTTCCTCTCTGTTTTTCCATCGGTGAACCATGTCGGTCAGGCAAAATTTTATCTGGGGCTTGTATGGGAGGAACGCAGAGGGAAAAGGTGAATGGAAGATAAGAGTTGATAAGAACGTACTACCTTGTGACTGTAAATGTAACAGCAGTCAGCTACCTGTCATAATAAATAAAATAAATAAATAATGATAATGATAAAATGAACTTGAGCGACTTTAAAGTTATTAGGAGTTTACAGAGGTTTCACAGAAATGGAGCTAAGGTCTGTTTTCAGAATCAGAATACGTTATTAATCCCTAAGGAAATTATGTTTACCAAATTATTTCCCAAAGGTTTCTACACAAACTGGAAGACTTGTTGCCACCACAGAAGTTGAAAGAATATATGTTTAAGGCACTACTGACGAGTTACCCCTCTGTTATTTTGTCTGTAGGTACAGGTTAGCATAGACGGGTTAGCATCCTATATTCAGTAGATACATCTGTTATAACTGTCTTTGAGAATAAATCTCAGTTGTTCAATTTTCACATTGTTTAGATAAACTCTTAATCGGGTTCCTTAATAATTGTATTTTGTTTTAGATGTCGCTGAAATGTCTGTGCCATCTATAATGTTGCAAATCTTATATATCTAAGCAGACACAGATTGCCAGATTAGTTTCCTGAATGTGGCTAAAGTCTACAGTACTAGCACCGGTAACCCTCCTTCCTTCCAGGTTAGCGTTCACGCTCCTGTGCTGCATGTGGTTACACATCACTTTGGTTACGTGGTTATATGCCACTTTACTCTGACACCACAGACGTACAACTGCTCATCGTTTTCTTCATCAAAGTACTGTGCAGCCGTGCTGATTTTTGCATCTGTCAGCTGCTTGCTCTCCACCTTGCTCAAATGCACTATGTCTAAAACAGAGAGAAAGAGGGTTGGAGCCCTCTGTCCGTGCTGTAGCCCCAGTTTTTTGCAGGTCGCATAATAACATTAGGTGACTGCTGTTGTAGAAAAAGAGCGTTTAAAATTCTAGGGGACTTGTTAAGCACATACCTAAACCTTACACATTTCACCTCTAACTCCAGTCACTTTAAAGCAAGTGTCTGTACATATATTCAAAATTGTATTAACTTTTTAAAAGATAAAATAATGCTTTGCTCTGCTGAATAAAACTATCTGGTAAACATAGGATGTAACACTTAAGATGATGATGTGAAATTTAAGCAGACAAAGGATGTTAGCGTGGATACTGGTGTGTGCTTTGGCTTGCCCTGCTATTGTCTCACAGTATCTGCTGTTATCCTGTCCATACAACGGCTGAAATAGCGAGCTTTTATGAATCATGTACGGCCTTTGTATTAATACATAATTCATGTAGTATGAAGTTATGGTTGTTTACTGCGCGATTATCCACACCCACTGGTATTTATAGTTAAAGGTTCTCTTGTGATCTCACAGTAAAAACGTGTATTTTATCACTTAAGTGATGTGACAAGGGAACAGTAGAACATTATGTCACTTTTATGGTCAAGCACTCTTGTGCAAGATTTTGGTAATCAACAAGGCCACCCAGTTTCCCTTTAAATGTTTCTTTCTCAGCATTTGGTATGCTAAAAGGTTTTTGGTAAATTGTAGGGTTCGAATCCTTTCCAAATCACCGCGTCATGTTTTCAGTTACATTTTACACAGTCCTACCCTTTTGAACATAGTAGTAATGTAGTTTACTTTCATTATTATGAGGCAATTATACAAATGACTTCCTCTTGTGAATCAGTAGTTACGTAGCGCATCGGCTGTGCTGTGACACAAAAGCACAAGCACAGCCGCTCTGTCATGTAGATGAGTTATCCATTAATGACGTTTGTGTTTTTAAACTTTATCATGTTTTACAGCTTTCCAGCCTAAAATGGCTTCTGCCCCTGCACTTAACTACACAGGTATTAGACGTATATATTGTGTGTCTTAGCGTTGGCACCATTCAAATACATGTGGTTGTTTAACCCAATGTATCGCTGCTTGCTTATTAACCCTGCATTGTTGCTGCATTGGATATTAACCATTAACCAGCCATATTAAAAGAAATCATTTGTTGCTTTATGTACTTTTTTTTAACCTGCGTGAACATCAATGCCTTCAATTTTTAAAGGCTTTATTAATAAATTGGCTTGCTTCTGCCTCGTTTCAGAACCCAAATCATGAGTATTAGCCCTTAAATGTTTGATAGTTAGTTTACCTTCCCTCTCAGTCCTTGAGTCTGTAGTTTTATCACGACACATTCTTACTTACTGCTTAGCTGATTATAAAAGTTGGGTAGAGGTGAACCTGAGGAAAAGCAAAGCTGCAGCTCCCTCTTCTGAGCAAAACTGGAAGGTTAATTTATTGCTTTTAAAACAAAGGTATCTGTTTGGAGTAATATTTAGAGTTGACTGACTGTTAAAAAAAAAACTATTTTTTTCTGTTAACCATATGTTAACCTTTTCGTTAACCTTTGCATGCAGAAAAAACCATGTCTTTCCCTTTTTCTTTCCTCCCTTTCTTTAATTATAAGGTGCTTACATTACTTTCCTCCTGCTCTTGTTTTACTTTTTTAGACTTTGTTCGCTCCAGTACTGGCAGTTTGGACAGACCAGAAAAAAAAGGCCTCCTGGGTATCTTCCAGTTCAACAGGAGGAAATCCAAGGTGAGACTCATTCCTGGGCAATATGCTGTATGTGTGCAGGAAGTATGTCTGAATTATTAAATAAGAAAACAGCATGGACATCATTATAATTCTGCCCTTAGTTTTTGCATTTAATTATTTATACAAGTATCATTAGAAAAATAATAGTGTGAAGTAATTTACAAACTAACCTTTAGCATCATACTTATAGGCCATTCATACTTAACTGATAGCTGAGGCAAGCTAAATGCATGGCTGAATAGTTTGATGCTGCATGTTAGTTGTGCCTTCCGTTTGCAGACAGAGACAACATCTGTGGACATGGATGACTTTGATGATAAAATAATCCAAAACACTGACACACAATCCTGTGTAAGTACGTCTAACAATTTTTACAATGTCCAGAAGGGAAATAAAGCTCTCATCTTAACTTGTTACTGAAGCCGTGCAATCCCATACGGTGTTCCAGTTATTCTGTATAACTGGAACATAATACAGACTGCTTCTATGGACAGACTGCTGTTTGTGCAAACTGGGAACATACCTTGGAGCCAGTGGCTTTTACCTTAAGTTGTGTGCATCATCATTGCTTTATTTTTTTAATATAAGGGATTTTCAAAAAATGTATCAAAATAAACAGGAGGACTTTAGCTTTGAAGCCCTGCGACAGACTGGCGACCTGTCCAGGGTGTACCCCGCCTCTCGCCCTATGACAGCTGGGATAGGCTCCAGCGCCCCGGCGACCCTGAAAAGGATGAGCGGAAGCGAATGGATGGATGGATGGACTTTAGCTTTGAAACAAGCATTAGCAATAGAGCAGCACTGCTAGTACTATGCCATCTGTGTCCTTTGTCATCACCTTTAGTGCTTGATTTTGGATTGCATTTAACATTTTACTGACTTACACAGTTAAGACTATTGAAAGCTTCCTGTTGGTGCCTCGGGGTAAATTGTCCTGCACGAGTTATATGTAGCAGTAGTCATAATAGCAGTAATTTAACATGTCAACAAATACAAGATAAATGTGGATGTAAGTTGCCTTGTTACGTGCAATAAAACTGTCTTTTGACAAGGGCATATGTTGTGCCTGGTATTTGCATGAGTAGATAACAAGGACCCATGGCAAGTTTGTGTTTAAGACCCACAGTCACAGTAATCCATCCATGCCTGTGTCACCAAAGCCCGTCACTTTGGCCGATAATTTATTCGTTTTAATGGAAATTTTTAGTTGTTTCAGCTTTAAAAAGTAGTTCTGCAATAGAAACCCAACATTCCCTTATGACCAACAACTTGATGACACTGCAGGACAACAAAAAAACTTTTAGCAGAAATAAATCTCCTGTAGATCCAGGCTTACAGACAGGAGAAATCTAATACAGAACCAGTTGGGGTGAAGGGAAGTAGAAGGAAAAGACAAAAGAGGACCAGAGAGAGCTGTTAGAATGAAGACCAAGCACAAACTATGGTGCAGAGAGACTAGATTATTTCAATGCAGTAATGTGTGCCGATGTCCTCCAGAGGGCAGTCATTCTATAAGATTAGTCAGCAGACTCTCAAGCATCTGTTCATCACAGGTCTTTATCAGTGCAGTTCATAACACCATTACATTTTCTTTTAAGCAACCATCATCCATCTCTTTACTTCTGCATCTGAGCACTAATTTGGTAGTACGTATCCAATTTGGATACATATACATACATATATATCTAAAATCAGCTCAAATGTTTTTATATATATATATATATATATATATATATATATATATATATATATATATATATATATATATATATATGTATACAAATTTGAGCTGATTTTAGAATCTGAATATGATAAACATCAGTAACATAATGTAAAAGATTTTCCTCCAAGATTTCTCTGCAGTATATCCAGATGCACATTTAGACGCTGCATTTAGCAGCACTGAAGCTGTTATAGCTATAACTAAATCAATGGCATTTGATTACATTAGCCTGCCTGCCTCCCTCCTATTCAGTACACTGCTTCTCTAAGCTTGCCCTTGACTCCACCCTTCCAGCTTTGTGTCTACTGCTTAATACTGAGCATTATTAACATTATCTTCTTCTTTTCCTTTTCCAGCCAGTCCTCTTTGTCCTTTTTTTATTCTCTTCGTTGTCTTTAATTATTTCTTAAAGATTTTGCATATAGGGATCACAGTGTAATTAAAAGGAAAAAAGTCAGCAGACTATGAATTAAACATCAAAACTGTTATAGACACAGCACAACTCATTTACTTTGCTGAAACACTGAAAAGTATGAAAGACAGTTTTGTTGGATTGATTAATAATTCTTTTTTTTTCTACTGGACTTTAATGCAGCTTTTTTTCCCCCTATGATTGTTTCTCAGCCTGGGCAGTTTTTAGACCACACGCATGCATTTGCACACACCAGAAAACACACACCCACAGAGTGTTATCAACCCAAAGGCATCACATTACCCTACCTTGGCTACATTAGCACTAAAAGCCCAGCCTCTTATCTCTAATTGTTCATTAGGGGCTAAACTACTGTGTGTGTCAGTGTAAGTGTGTGTGGTCATAAAACATTAGCATGGTCAAATAGCGTTATGTCTGGGAAGACCTCATTCTAAAGCAAACTCACTTCTAAAAGTTTTTTTAAAAATATGCAGTATTTATTTGTTCTTAGCTTTTTAGGGAGTGGCATTGCTTAAGTTCCTCTAATACAGTGGTTCTCAAACTTTTTTTGCTAGGCCCCCCTTTGTTTTACAAGAAAAATGTTCGCGCTGGTTGGTTTGGAAACATATTTGGCGATGCTTCATCTCCTGCTTTGCGTTTGTGTGGAAGCCCCGTCAAAAACCTGTCAATTATGCTAGCGGTGTCCAAGCGTTTTTGTTTTTTTTTCATACTGCTCTTAGATCCACTTGCCACTGATCATTGTTCTTTTAGGTTGCATCCTTCTCCCATATGCTCTTCCAATACTGCTCCGTCTCCAGCCTTGGTGACGCTGTTCTTATATTGTTCCCTTGCTATTGAGAGTACACCTTGGATGTGTCCGTGCAGAACAGCTGGTTTATTCTCCTGCCTTCTATCTCTCTGCTATACCTTTTCAAGTGGTTAGCCAAGGCTGTGAGTATTTCCTTGGCAGTTTCTAAGGCGTCAGATATGGGCAGCTTGCTGTTTGCAGTAGGAATTTTCCTTAGTGCTGCATTCACATCTTCTAGTAGACTTTCAGAGGGTACTTCATGTAGTCTTGGTAACCAACTACAGAGGGTCCAGGTTTCCAGTTTCACCATGATCCTCTCGTTCTGGTCAGCTACGCTCGCACTCAGTGCTCCTTCTTCCATCGTACTTGGGGCCTGGTACTCAATCTCGGGTGGAGGTAATATCTCCCGCCTGACTTGTTGTCCTGGCTCTCCCTTGCCATAGCATTTGTGCTATATACCTTATGGATCTCTAGCTGTGAAAGCAGTTCCTTCTACTCAATGTTGGAACACCAAGCTATTAGTTGTTTCTCTGTCAGTCTGCTGGGTATCGAAGGTTCCATAGGTCCCACATCCTAGTCAAGTAACCTCTTCTGCTGGAAACGGAGTAGCATTCCAACAGGGCCCTGTTCTTATTTCCTTCAAGCTCGGGTCCTACCAGAGCACTTGGAGCTTGAGGGTCCTGTGCAGTATCTTAGCTGTTCCTAGGACTGCGCTCTTCTGGACAGAGATCGCAGATGTTGTTCCTGAGATCTGCTGGAGCCACTCGCCTGGCTTGGGAGTCACTGCACCTTGTGCTCCAATTACCACTGGGACCACTGTTGCCTTCACCCTCCACATCTTCTCGAGCTCTTCTCTGAGCCTTTGGTACATCTTCAGCTTCTCATGTTCCTTCTTCCTGATGTTGCTGTCATTCGGTATCACTACGTCTATCACTACAGCCGTCTTCTTCTGCTTGTCTATCACTACTATGTCCGGTTGGTTAGCCACCATTTTGTCCATCTGTATCTGAAAGTCCCACAGGATCTTAGCTCAGTTATTCTCAACCACCCTAAGAGGCGTCTCCCATTTTGATCTCGTATACTTCTTAATATACAATACAATACAGGTTTATTTGTATAGCACATTTAAAACCAAGGGTATACCAAAGTGCTTCACAATAACACAATAAACAGTTAATGATAACAAAACCAGTAAGTCATTAAAACAAATTAGATTAAATGAAAGACAGAAGCATTAAAAGATAGTAGGGAAAATTCAGAGTATCCAGAAAATGTCAAAATGAATAATGATACAGCAAGTAGTGAGAGGTAAAGTTTAGCATGTATATATATATATGTATATATATATATATATATATATATATATATATATATATATACACACACACACACACACACACACACACACACACACACACACACAATACCTACAACCACGATTACCGACACTAACAAGCTGATCTACAAAACGGCAGCAGTGATCAGTGAGATGCTTGGCTACAAGTTGAACAGCAACAAGAGGCAGTACCCTCCATGGAGAAGGAGGCTAGAGGGCAAGATCAAAGTAGCACGGAGGGAGGTTAGCCAACTAACGGAGTTGCAGAAAGGTGCGACAAAGAAGGTGCATAAGAAATACAGCAAGCTGTCCATACCTGAGGCCTTGGAAACTGCCAAGCAAAGACTCACAGCCTTGGCCAGCCGCTTGAGGAGGTACACCAGAGAGATAGAAGGCAGGAGAATAAACCAGCTGTTCTCCACAGAACCAGCAAAGGTGTACTCTCAGTGGCAAGGGAACAATAATAATAAGAGAACAGCACCACCAAGGCTGGAGACGGAGCAGTACTGGAAGAGCATATGGGAGAAGGACGCAACCCATAACGGCAATGCTCAGTGGCTAGTGGATCTGAGGGCAGACCATAGCGACCTCCCTGAACAGGGTCCAGTAACCATCACAGTGGCAGATATCCAAGAAAGGGTCTCCAGTATGAAGAGTTGGACAGCACCAGGGCCCGACATGGTTCACGTCTACTGGCTAAAGAAGCTGACTGCACTCCACGAGCGTCTGGCAGCACAAATGAACCAGCTGCTAGTTAACGAGAGACACCCGGAATGGCTAACTGAAGGTCGGATGGTCCTGATCCCCAAGGACCCCAAGAAGGGACCGGTCCCCTCCAACTACCGACCAATAACCTGCCTCAGTACTACATGGAAGCTCCTGTCAGGCATCATATCGGCTAAGATGAACAGGCACATGGGTCAATACATGAGCGGGACACAGAAAGGAATTGGCAAGAATACCAGAGGCGCAAAACACCAGCTACTGGTAGACAGAACAGTCAGCCGAGACTGCAAGACCAGACTGACCAACCTGTGCACTGCCTGGATTGATTACAAGAAGGCCTATGACTCAATGCCCCACAGCTGGATACTGGAATGCCTAGAATTGTACAAGATCAATGGGACCCTAAGAGCCTTCATCAGGAACTCAATGGGGATGTGACGTACAACACTAGAGGCCAACTCCAAGCCCATAGCACAAGTCACCATCAAGTGCGGGGTCTACCAAGGAGATGATCTGTCCCCACTGCTGTTCTGCATAGGCCTGAACCCCCTCAGTGAGATCATTAACAAGACTGGCTACAGATACCGACTACGGAACGGAGCAGTTGTCAGCCACCTCCTGTACATGGATGACATCAAGCTGTATGCCAAGAGTGAACAAGACATCGATTCACTGATCCACACTACCAGGCTGTACAGCAGTGACATTGGAATGTCGTTCGGACTGGAGAAGTGTAGTCGGATGGTAACAAAGAGAGGGAAGGTAGTCAGAACTGAGGGGATCAGGTTACCAGAAGGCAACATTGCAGACATAGAGGACAGTTACAAGTACCTGGGGATCCCGCAGGCGAATGGGAACCATGAAGAGGCCGCTAGAAAAGCTGCAACCACCAAGTACCTGCAGAGGGTCAGGCAAGTCCTGAGGAGTCAGCTGAACGGTAAGAACAAGATCCGGGCCATCAACACGTACGCCCTGCCCGTGATCAGGTACCCTGCTGGGGTAATAGGCTGGCCAAAGGAGGAGATAGAAGCCACTGACATAAAGACAAGAAAGCTCCTTACCATGCATGGAGGGTTTCACCCCAAGTCCAGCACCCTGAGGCTGTACGCTAAGCGGAAGGAAGGGGGCCGGGGACTGGTGAGTGTCAGCACCACAGTCCAGGATGAGACAACGAACATCCAAGAATACATTGGGAAGATGGCCCCAACTGACCGAGTGCTCAGTGAATACCTCAGGCAGCAGAAACCCAAGAAAGAGGAGGGAGACGAGGAACCATCATGGAAGGACAGGCCCCTGCACGGTATGTACCACCGGCAGATAGAGGAGGTGGCTGATATCCAGAAATCCTACCAGTGGCTGGACAAAGCTGGACTGAAAGACAGCACAGAGGCACTAATCATGGCAGCACAAGAACAAGCTCTGAGTACAAGATCCATAGAGGCTGGGGTCTATCACACCAGGCAAGACCCCAGGTGCAGGCTGTGTAAAGATGCCCCAGAGACAATCCAGCACATAACAGCAGGGTGCAAGATGCTACCAGGCAAGGCATACATGGAACGCCATAACCAAGTGGTCGGCATAGTGTACAGGAACATCTGTGCCGAGTATAACCTGGAAGTCCCGAGGTCAAAATGGGAGATGCCCCCAAGGGTGGTGGAGAATGACCGAGCTAAGATCCTGTGGGACTTCCAGATACAGACGGACAAAATGGTGGTGGCTAACCAACCGGACATAGTGGTGGTAGACAAACAGAAGAAGACGGCCGTAGTGATCGATGTAGCGGTTCAGAGTGACAGCAATATCAGGAAGAAGGAACACGAGAAGCTGGAGAAATACCAAGGGCTCAGAGAAGAGCTCGAGAGGATGTGGAGGGTGAAGGTAACGTTGGTCCCCGTGGTAATCGGAGCACTAGGTGCGGTGACTCCCAAGCTAGGCGAGTGGCTCCAGCAGATCCCGGGAATAACATCAGAGATCTCTGTCCAGAAGAGCGCAGTCCTGGGAACAGCTAAGATACTGCGCAGGACCCTCAAGCTCACAGGCCTCTGGTAGAGGACCCGAGCTTGAAGGATAAACTGCCCGCAGGGGCGTGCTGGGTGTTTTTTTTTTATATATATATATATGTATATGTATATATATATATATGTATATATGTATATATATAGGGATGGGTATCGTTTAGGTTTTATCCGATACCGGTGCCAAATCGGTACTTTTGAAACGGTGCCGGTGCTTAAACGGTGCTCGAACCGGTGCTTAAAGAATGGAGAACACAAACTTTGTCCAAAAACCTCTCATGTTCAGCTGTTTTTTTTGTAAAAAGATAACAATGTTAGCCTTTTCTGCAGCTATGGGGCATATATGGTATCACTCTTGGCTGGAAGCAGTGCTTAAACAATGAAAAAAACACAAACTTTGTCCAAAAACCTCTCATGTTTAGCAGTTTCCCTCTTTTTCTTTGGTCATTTTAGCCTTTTTGGCCAGGGTGAAGGGAGTATCTGCCATCAAACAAGAAGACAGCCGCATGTAGCTATGATGATGTTTGCTAGTTCACCTTACATGCATTAATGTAATAACGTGGTTAGCCTACTCAATGTAAATTACACACGAACAACATGAAGCTACTCACGCAGAGAAGAACGGCTGCTGCTGCCATCATCATCAGTCATCATTTCTGCTACACTGGCAGGGCTAGGGGCCAGGACTCTATTCTTCGGGTTTTTGGGGGATGTTGCTCCGGGTCCGATAACTGGCAACCCACCCGACGTGCACGGTGTGAGGTCTCGCAGCAAGCTATCAAATACGGCGCATTTCTCGGCTTTTAAAAAAACCGCTATGCGTCGCCAGCTGTTTAATCGGATTCTTGGTGTTACCTCCTTTGACAGTATCACAGTATCAGCTTAAAGCACTTGTTGCAGGCTGCGGAGTTTGCATATTTTGCTGTGAAGTACAGCCAGACTTTTGACCGCTTCGCCTTGGACATTTTAAATCTGTAGCTCTGCTCTAACAGAACGTACGTACCTGGCCCCGCCTACTATCCTCAGAAACGTAAAATGATTGGCTAGAAGTGTATCACAGCTCAGGAAAAAAAAGCACCGAAATAAAGCACCGAAATGTGCTCTGCTTTTCGGTCTAGTTACTACCGTTTATGTCAGAACCGGTGCCATCATGGCACCGGACACCGGTACCCATCCCTATATATATATATGTATGTATATGTATATATGTATGTATATATATATATATATATATATATATATATATATATATATATATATATATATATATATATACATACATATATACATAATATATATATATATATATATATATATATATATATATATATATATATATATATATCCCTTGCCCACCGATGCCTTCTTGTTCCAGTAGCCCACTTTTCGTCAGGGTGCCCTGGTTCCTCAACACCTGACGCGGACCTTGTTGATCCGGGCGACGTCCGAGCCGGCATGCCTTCATATTTATCTGTCTCGCTCATGTCTGCGGTAGGCTTGCTTAGCATAGGGGGTCTAGCCTTAGGACCCTTACTGGATACAGACGCCCCAGGCAGGAATCGAACTTGCGATCCTCCCACCCGAGATTGGGTACATAGCCCCAAGTGTGATAGGAGAAGGATCGTTGAGTGCGAGAGGAACTGACCTGAAAAATAGGATCATGGCCAAGCTTGAAACCTGGATCCCCCGTAGCCGGTTACCAAGATTACGTGAAGTACCCTCAGAAGGTCTGCTAGATGATGTTAATGCAGCACTACGGGCAATACCTACAACCACGATTACCGACACTAACAAGCTGATCTACAATACGGCAGCAGTGATCAGTGAGATGCTTGGCTACAAGTTGAACAGCCACAAGGGGCAGTACCCTCCATGGAGAAGGAGGCTAGAGGGCAAGATCAAAGTAGCACGGAGAGAGGTTAGCCAACTAACGGAGTTGCAGAAAGGTGCGACGAATAAGGTGCCTAAGAAATACAGCAAGCTGTCCATACCTGAGGCCTTGGAAACTGCCAAGCAAAGACTCACAGCCTTGGCCAGCCGCTTGAGGAGGTACACCAGAGAGATAGAAGGCAGGAGAATAAACCAGCTGTTCTCCACAGAACCAGCAAAGGTGTACTCTCAGTGGCAAGGGAACAATAAGAGAACAGCACCACCAAGGCTGGAGACGGAGCAATACTGGAAGAGCATATGGGAGAAGGATGCAACCCATAACGGCAATGCTCAGTGGCTAGAGGATCTGAGGGCAGACCACAGCGACCTCCCTGAACAGGGTCCAGTAACCATCACAGTGGCGGATATCCAAGAAAGGGTCTCCAGTATGAAGAGTTGGACAGCACCAGGGCCCGACATGGTTCACGCCTACTGGCTGAAGAAGCTAACTGCACTCCACGAGCGTCTGGCAGCACAAATGAACCAGCTGCTAGTTAACGAGAGACACCCGGAATGGCTAACCGAAGGTCGGACGGTCCTGATCCCCAAGGACCCCAAGAAGGGACCGGTCCCCTCCAACTACCGACCAATAACCTGCCTCAGTACTACATGGAAGCTCCTGTCAGGCATCATATCGGCTAAGATGAACAGGCACATGGGTCAATACATGAACGGGACACAGAAAGGAATTGGCAAGAATACCAGAGGCGCAAAACACCAGCTACTGGTAGACAGAACAATCAGCCGAGACTGCAAGACCAGACTGACCAACCTGTGCACTGCCTGGATTGATTACAAGAAGGCCTATGACTCAATGCCCCACAGCTGGATACTGGAATGCCTAGAATTGTACAAGATCAATGGGACCCTAAGAGCCTTCATCAGGAACTCAATGGGGATGTGGCGTACAACACTAGAGGCCAACTCCAAGCCCATAGCACAAGTCACCATCAAGTGCGGGATCTACCAAGGAGATGCTCTGTCCCCACTGCTGTTCTGCATAGGCCTGAACCCCCTCAGTGAGATCATTAACAAGACTGGCTACGGATACCGACTACGGAACGGAGCAGTTGTCAGCCACCTCCTGTACATGGATGACATCAAGCTGTATGCCAAGAGTGAACGAGACATCGATTCACTGATCCACACTACCAGGCTATACAGCAATGACATTGGAATGTCGTTCGGACTGGAGAAGTGTAGTCGGATGGTAACAAAGAGAGGGAAGGTAGTCAGAACTGAGGGGATTGAACTACCAGAAGGCAACATTGCAGACATAGAGGACAGTTACAAGTACTTGGGGATCCCGCAGGCGAATGGGAACCATGAAGAGGCCGCTAGAAAAGCTGCAACCACCAAGTACCTGCAGAGGGTCAGGCAAGTCCTGAGGAGTCAGCTGAATGGTAAGAACAAGATCCGGGCCATCAACACGTACGCCCTGCCCGTGATCAGGTACCCTGCTGGGGTAATAGGCTGGCCAAAGGAGGAGATAGAAGCCACTGACATAAAGACAAGAAAGCTCCTTACCATGCATGGAGGGTTTCACCCCAAGTCCAGCACCCTGAGGCTGTACGCTAAGCGGAAGGAAGGGGGCCGGGGACTGGTGAGTGTCAGCACCACAGTCCAGGATGAGACAACGAACATCCAAGAATACATTGGGAAGATGGCCCCAACTGACCGAGTGCTCAGTGAATACCTCAGGCAGCAGAAACCCAAGAAAGAGGAGGGAGACGAGGAACCATCATGGAAGGACAGAGCCCTGCACGGTATGTACCACCGGCAGATAGAGGAGGTGGCTGATATCCAGAAATCCTACCAGTGGCTGGACAAAGCTGGACTGAAAGACAGCACAGAGGCACTAATCATGGCAGCACAAGAACAAGCTCTGAGCACAAGATCCATAGAGGCTGGGGTCTATCACACCAGGCAAGACCCCAGGTGCAGGCTGTGTAAAGATGCCCCAGAGACAATCCAGCACATAACAGCAGGGTGCAAGATGCTAGCAGGCAAGGCATACATGGAACGCCATAACCAAGTGGCCGGCATAGTGTACAGGAACATCTGTGCCGAGTATAACCTGGAAGTCCCGAGGTCAAAATGGGAGATGCCCCCAAGGGTGGTGGAGAATGACCGAGCTAAGATCCTGTGGGACTTCCAGATACAGACGGACAAAATGGTGGTGGCTAACCAACCGGACATAGTGGTGGTAGACAAACAGAAGAAGACGGCCGTAGTGATCGATGTAGCGGTTCCGAATGACAGCAATATCAGGAAGAAGGAACACGAGAAGCTGGAGAAATACCAAGGGCTCAGAGAAGAGCTCGAGAGGATGTGGAGGGTGAAGGTAACGGTGGTCCCCGTGGTAATCGGAGCACTAGGTGCGGTGACTCCCAAGATAGGCGAGTGGCTCCAGCAGATCCCGGGAACAACATCGGAGATCTCTGTCCAGAAGAGCGCAGTCCTGGGAACAGCTAAGATACTGCGCAGGACCCTCAAGCTCCCAGGCCTCTGGTAGAGGATCCGAGCTTGAAGGATAAACCGCCCGCAGGGGCGTGCTGGGTGTTTTTTTTGTTTTTTATATATGTATGTATGTATGTATGTATATATATATATATATATATATATATATGTATATACAAATACATATATATACATATACACACACGTATATATATACACACACACACATATATATATATATATATATATATATATATATATATATATATATATATATATATATATACATATATATATATATATACATACATACATACATACATACATACATACATATATATATATATATATATATATATATATATATATATATACATATACATATATATATATATATATATATATATATATATATATGTGTGTGTGTGTGTGTGTGTGTGTGTGTGTGTGTGTGTGTATGTGTGTGTGTGTGTGTGTGTGTGTATGTGTGTGTGTGTGTGTGTGTGTATATATATGTGTGTGTGTATATGTATATATATATGTATTAAATATATGTCAGTAACAAAATGTCAGTAAGTTAATTTCCTGTCCATAAAAACATGAAAGGAATTCCCAGGAGATTCAGTGTGTAAGTCATGATCCTAGTTATACAGAGCTTCAAAAGGTTGACTTTGTGTTACACACTTTGTAATTATAAATGTGCTGTGAACTCCATTTCCCCCCCAAAAGAGCTGGAGTACCTTTTGTTCTGTTTTCCTCTCTCACTGTTTCCACACATTTCAGATTGTTTACCACGGTGAAAAGGGTGAAAAAGTCAGGGAGAGTTCATGTGAATTTTCCACTTTGAACATTATATTTTTGTTGAGGTGAAAACATACTTTTGTTTTTGAAGATTCCATATGGGAATCGCATCATTCCTCTCTTCCAGCATTTTTTTTTTATTCTGTCAGCCTCTGTCTGGCATCTCCTCTGCCTCTGCATCACTCTGATGTTACTCCTGTCACAACATAGATGCACAAGTCACACAACACAGCGAACTGTTAAAAATGACAGAACAGGCTTGTGGCACATATTTTTTATATATATATATATATATATATATATATATATATATATATATATATATATATATATATATATATATATATATAATATGTGTGTGTGTGTGTGTTCTGCTTCAGTTTCAGGTGGTTCTGTGTTAATATTCCCCTTTAAGCCTTCCATTTGTGTTTTTACAGTCATAGACATATTTTTGTATCTATAAAAAGGAAGCTGACACTTTTGAGACTTTATCAAAGGTGTGAGCATCACAGCAGATGCCTTTGTGTCAAAGTAGCTGAAGATAAAACACAGAAAAACATGAAGGTGATTTTCCTGGCCTGGGATTTTATAAAAATATTCTGCAGTATATCAAAAACGAAAGAAAACCATTAATCAACATATGAACTTTACCTCTGAAGTTACAGCAGTTTTATTAGAGACACAGCTAAGCGTTTTGCATTTTGCATAATTTTAAAAAGTTTAAATTTGTTCAGTAGCCCATTGAAGGGCAGAAATAAGGTTTTCTTTTCGGAAGTAATTAAAAGGAAAAAAAAAACATCGGCCGACAGTGCTGTAAATAACGATAGTCTTGTGTGTAACAAGCAAGAAAGAAAAATTGCAGGCATGCTATACTTTCCTTATAGATTTCTTTTTTTCTGAAGCCTTGTTCTTTTCCCATCCTTCCCCACTGTGAGATGTTATAACCTAAGGCCCAATTAATCCTAATGACCTGAACTTTATGCTCCTTTTTGCTCTGCTTTTATGTTGTATCCAGGCATTGTCTGAACTCATCAATTAATCTGCTTTAAAGCACTTTTTGTTTTCTTCGATCATGGGGTTTTGAGCTGTGGTTTTGGTGCTCCTGTTGTTGCAAAGGTCTGTACCAAGCTGAGCCACAGGAAGGTGGAGGTTTTCACGAGCACTTTAGGCCCTCTTTGATCAGAAATCGAAACCCATTTTTGTTTCAATGCTTTGGTCGGGAGCAGCCACCCTTTGAAAATGTGGTCGCACTCTCAATTTGATCAAATGTTGCAATAATTGTCATGACTGAAGAATAGACTGTATTTTCAGAAATGTTCCTGTGCATTGCATTCATAGTCTGTGCACGCGTGCATGTTTTTATTCATTTTGTTTGTGGCTTTCCTAGATGTGGATGTTAAGAATACACGTGTCAGCTTTTACACTAAACATAACCCTTGAAATCAAGATTGTCAGTGAATCAACAGGATATTCTGCTGTCTAATAGTTTTCAAGTTAAGTTTGGATACACGTCATAAATTAAGAAGCAACTGGGTTTCATTACACTTAGTTGTGATTTTTGACCCAAGCAGAGTTCTGCACCATTTTAAATGCTGTGCTAAACATGTTCTTAAACTCCTGTAAGTTTTATCCCCTCATCTCCAAATATGGTCGTTAACATATTAGATGAACCCAGAATGAACTGGATTTAATTTTTGATAAAGACAGCTCTGAGCTGTCCTTGAAAATTTAATGGCAATTTAGCCATCAGTCATTTTTATGCTTACAAGTCAGTGATCATATTTGTTCCTTGCTTTAAACTAATTACAAAAATGTTTTTCAAACTCTTAAATTTGTACATTTTTTCATGTTTCCTCCTCCCATTTGTCAGTCTGATTCCCTCTCCTTTTATTTTTCATGTTACCCACAGGACGTGTCCACAGTATCTGGGTTCTCCAGTGGACCTAATTGGTCCGGCACCTTGGGCCAGTCTCAGTCTGTCGCCAGTATCCCGAGGTTGTCTCCCAAGGCTGAGACCAAGAAGAGGAGGGCCCCACCACCGCCTCCTGCCCCTGCACCCAGGATGGAGCACACTACAGTTGAAAGCTGTCAGGTGAGGAAACAGTTTAACCTGTGCCAGATTTATGTGTGTTGCTCTTTATGTTTGTGTTTCATGACAACGCTTGGACTGGAATTGTGAGTTGTGAAATTGAATCCATATCCTGTGTTTTAAAGCAGTAAGTCGTACCAGGAAACACAAATGAAATTAGTTATTATATAAAGATGCACTGTATATGCACATTACTTAAAAACACAATTTCAACATGATTGGCATCATTTTAATGACACAGCTAATTTTGTGCATCTTATGGAAAATCCGCATCCTAGCAAATACAGTAACTCTCAGCTTTCAGCACTGACCCGATGGAGTATATTTGAAAGCTGCAATCAGTGTGATGCAGAATTTCCTTTAGGTATTCTGACCTCAAAGTCAGGATGACCTGTATTGTCTACAATAAGCAACAACTCCCTGCAGTCTTATTATTCTGTTATGGAGGCATGCTACTAAATGTTGTTTAGCAACCAACATCCTTCTGCCCTCCCTCTGATAATAGGTTTTATTTATTTTAAGGAACCAGTGATCTTAAAGAACATTATTCAGCATCTAAGCATTTAATGGATTTTTGCTTAATTATTTCAAAAAAGAGCAGAGTATGGAGTAGAAAAGTCTTCTGAGAAATAATGTGTGTACTGAAGGGGGCCGCAAATACAATCCTAAAAGATTTGATTCACAGTCTCTTGTTCTCAAAACATTAAATATGCAATAAACAATATTAACTAAAGCACTAAAGACAAAAATACCACATAGCCACGAGAATCAATGTTCATTATTCCACATCCAACTTTGTGTTTACCTCAAGTTAACTTATCAGAAGTCAGCCAAAGCATTCAGCTATCTGTGTCCTTTAGTTGATAATGGCAGAACAACTACAAGAGGACCCTTTGACAAGACATTAATACACCTTCAGTGTCAACTCACCTTCTAAATTGGTGTCCTCTTTATTAGAATAACTGAAACGTAAATATAGATATTTTATATTCCTGTGTTTTGCAGTCCTTTGTGACTCTGAGTCATAGGCTCCTTATAGCTGCTGAGCAGACAGAGATGGTAATTTATCTGTCCACCTGTCAGATTAAGAGTTATGACAGATACCAGGGCTCAAATAACCAGACACCACCCAGACTCACAGGAGAAGCTAGAGTTGGGAAGGTTATCTGAGGACTTGATGGACAGTCTAATAATAGATTTCTTCATTTTTTCCGTATGCCTTCTCTAAACTGTTAGCCTATCACATGTATCGTAATGCAAGGTCCTACTGCGGTGCAGGTCACCTGTCACGTGTCCTTGTTTTTGAATATTTTTGATGTGTTTAGATTGTTTTATCGACAGTTCAGGTGCACACATTTTACAGAGTAAAAACAACACATAAAACTGAGATAGTCACTTAGAAATGAATGAAGGGACTTTAAAGGGTTGTTTGATTAAAAAAACAGACTATGTGTAACGACGCAACAGAAGTGCAAGGAGTCAGGCTTTAGCGCTATGCCTGGCATGTTTGTGCTTCACGAAGGTGACTAAAAAAGATGCCATAGCAGAGAGGCTTCTCAGGACAGTTTCTGAGGGCATATCAGGACACTGGCATTAACGAGCTCTTAGTTCTTGAATATGTGGTCCAACTGCAGATGTTAAATCAGTTTGCATTACATTTAAAAGTTGTACTTTCACATTTACATTAGTTGTTTGAGGGGGTGGGGTGCTAAACTGGGGGGGGGGGACTTGCAAACTTTTATGTCTGTAGATGAGTTCAAGCTCCAGTGAAAACAGATGTCACACCATAAATTTTATTTGTTGAGCAAATGGCCCAAATAGCTTTGGATAATGCAGAAGTAAACAGTTGTCAAATGTGGGGATTTTTTATATTTTATTTATTTTCATTTTTATTTTGTTTTATTTTTTTTTGTTATATTTTGCTTACTCAGACATGCCGTGAAAATATCTTCTCAGTTCTGCAGCACGTAGTTGACTCTATGACACATGAGATCATGTGAACGTGCATGTTTGATGATGAGGACAACTGGATAGATGATAAACTTTTATTTATCATATATTTGCATGTTGATCATTTATTCTTACCTATGTTTTTAGAATACAAATTATCTTAAAAAAAAATGCCAGTGCATTTTATACAGAGCTTGCGTCTTTATGTAAAATAAAAACACAAAATAGGAAAGTGTATTTTTGTCTTTCAGGTTGTTTTTTTTTTTTAAATAATTTCTTTTTAGAAACTGTGGGCATGTACGATTATTAAAATAGAATCCAGAAGTTAATGAATTTCTTTTTAAGAACCCGAGATTCTTTCTTTCAGTCATTGACTTTGTAACAAACATTGGAGAGTTTTTCTGGGACTTTGTTACACAACCAAACAATGACTAACCAGTGAAAAACATCTTCTTCTTTTTTTTTTTGCTTATTTGCTTTTTTTACAGTTACTATCAAAGCTGCACTCTGGGGGGCGGGGGTTCTCAGATGGCTGAAAACTTTCTGACCTTTTCCGTATTTTCCGTAAATTTAACAGAGTCAGCGTTCCGTGCGTTCTTTCTGAGAGTCATAGGCAGTTTTTACAGGACACAGGTCATCTCAGGACAGCTCTCTGTGACAGCTGTCCTCATTATAGAATTCCCTATGCGCCAAACAGGCTTAGGTAGTCAACTAATTATGACTTACAAGACAGTAATTGACACTGGCATTGCAGTATAAGCTATAAGAATGATGAGATTGTTATAATGAAGCTAAGTGGCTTTAAATAGACATCAGAGACCAGAGATCATTATGTGTGGCCATTTGTATCATACAAGCAACATAGTTTGATTAAAATCAATGACAAAATTAGGAGGGTCAGACTCTCTTGATTATTGACTATGGAAATAAAGCATTCTTCACATGAAAGGTCAGAGTGTTGAAAAGCCAGCACCAGTTTACACCCTCTGTGTCTATCCCCAGTGACTGATCAGAGAATGATTAGATGCATATAACATTTAACTCAGTGGTTCCCAGATGTGTTTGCACATGCATGCGCAAACACATCCTTTAACCACACACTCCCATATTTTGCTCCATTGCGCTTTATTTCACACCTCAAACAATTAGTAAACAATTAACTAAATACAAGCAATCTGCAATAAATTACAGGTATTAAAAAAATAAACTACTAACTCTTTTACGCTACGTCCACACCTACATGGGTATTTTTGAAAATGCAGCTGTTTCTATGTGTTTGGACCTTTCGTCCACATGTACGTGTAAACGAGGAATACAGAGGTACTAGAGTCACGTTACGCTGTGCGCCACGTTATTGTTTACATGAGATGAATTGCAGAATGACAGATAGTCAGCTTAACAGTACTTTGTCTCTATCTGCAGGTTTACAGGCTTACATATACACACGCAGTTAATGTCCCTCTATTTACAAAAGCAGAGGCGTCATGGTGTGATTATTTTACGTGTAGTTGTTTTTTTTCTGTGTAATAATATTCAACATTGCTATCAATACATTTTTCAAAAAATGCCTCTCTGTGCAAAATCGGTTTAAAAACATAAACAACTGTGGGATACTGTTTGTCCGGGATTTGAACCGGGGGAACAAATCGTGGCAGGCTCAGCCTGATGTTATTTGTATCCCACTGTAACTTTACTGTATACAGAGCTAACATCTCCAAAGTGTCAGGAGTAGTTAGTCATTACAACTAGTGTTTGTGAACTAAAAATCAAGAATGTGGGATACTGTTTGTCCGTGATTTGAAGAGCCCAGCGCTGCTCCCGACGAAGGGAAAACCAATTCTGCAGGGGAGACCTACCTTGGCACTTGTGCAGGTGAAACCAAAGGGAAGATATGCTTCACCATATTTTCTAGTCTTTGGCTTAGAATGAAGTTGGTTTGGAAACATATTCAGCGATGCTTCATCTCCTGCTTTGCATTTGTGTGGGCGCCCCGTCAAAAACCTGTCCATTATGCTAGCAGTGTCCAAGCGTTTTGTTGGGTTTTTTTGTTTTTTTCCTTTTCATACTGCGCCCCCCCTGCAATGGCTCTGCAGGCCCCACACTTTGGGAAGGTCTGATTTAACTGAAGCCCTGTCCCTTGTTTTTCCTTTTTTATAGAGGCCTTAAAACTGAATTGTATGTAATCAGGATAAGTTTTATCTAAACTAGTTTGTATTACTTATATATTATTTGATCTGAATAATGAAGAGCTGTTTCAGAGCTACGCTATTAGCTCAATATATTGATTATGCAACATTTTTAATGAGTCATTACTATGAGCTTAAAAGTTCACTCGGGATACATTGCAGAGAGGTGCCTCTTTTATATGAACTTTGGACGAGTACACTCATTGCCCTGCAAAGATTACAATAGACAAGAGACCAAAGTTTCAGTAAAGCTGTTAGGGAACTAAGCAACACTGGTATAGTCAGTGATTGCTGGTTAATTAAAGTGCAAATTCATGTTTTTGATTATTCTTTTTAATGAAAAGTAGGAATTAAAGCTGGCTGTCAGCATCCAACTCTAGTTGTAACGACGGCAACAGCTATTTTATTATATTATTTTATATTTTTTATTTATATACAGCAATAAAAGTGACACTCTGGGATTGGTGTCACATTTCCAGATGAATGTAAAACAATTCTCTGCTATAGGAGAATTAGATGCTCTTTGATCAGTTAATGACTCCAGCATGGAGGGAAGTTACAGCTTTGTCTTTTTTATTTTCCAGCTCGACAGTCAACAATCTGTGTATGTCTTTACGAGAGACAGACTTAATTGAATTATGTTTTGGAACATCGAGCTCAGAGAAACACAACCTTGTTTGTTTTTTTTTCCAGCAGTGATAGGCAATCTGTTATTGTGGTTTGGGATGAAAGCCGTGTCTGTGTTGCCTCGTGTGACAGAGAAATTGAGAGAAATTCTGAGCTCTCTGCTTCACTGCCCGTAAAAAGGAGATACGTCTTGAATAAACACATTTTTTTGCTGTGTGTACACGAAGAGTTAGGACATTTGAAGTAGAGAGTAAGAGAGGTGATAAAGAGAAGTGAGAAACTTTGGTGAGAGGTTTGCAGAGACAGTCAAAATAAGGTAACATCAGTCTTATATGAGTATTAGGTGTGTGTTTAAGTTGTACAGCATTAACAATGTATTAGCTGTGGGGTCATGTTTCCAAAATGCAGTACAGCATGAACTCTATTTGGCATGTCCTTAGCACCACCCTCACCTTGCAGGAGGACTACACGACAGCTCAGAGGACAGAAATATTATAAAGCGTGGTCGTGTAAGCAGGCTGTCTCTAAATTCAAATGTTTTAAAATATATTACCTACAGCTAGTTTATCTTTCAGTTTTTATGTCTTTTTTCCGCTTATATATTTAATTGTAATAAACATTTTTGGACTTCTGTCACCAAATGATAAAGTGAATTTAATTCGCAGTTCTGCTTGTAGTACTCAGCGGACCAGCTCCATATTAATGGCCCTGCAGTGCCCATAAATTTGGTTTTTGGCATGTATGCATGTACATACCCAGCAGTTTCTTGTTTGCTATTGGATATGTGTGGAGTTCCTGCATGGATTTTTTTGTGTGTTTCTCTTCATTTCTCTCTCTCAAAAGACATGCGAGATCTATTCAAGAACAGGCGAGCAAAACAAAGCAAAATAAAAGAAGGAAAATGTGTTTATTTGGTAAGATATCCTGTGTGCTGTATGGCACCACTGTGTCACTCCACATGCTCTAAAGAAGTTGAGCAAAGAAGGAAAAGAATGTTATACTAGTGACAAAGCAAATACATCATCCAGTATACTATAGATCTGTCATTAACTTTCCTTTGGAGCTGTCAATTTTATTGACGTGTGCTATGGCCAATATAAGCAGGTGTCTGGCTCTAGCTGGACAGTATACATTTTACAAACTTGTTCAGAAAGGCTTTGACGTAGATGTTCAAAGCATGTAACAGAAAACTTTATTTAATCTCAGTCTAAATGTGTCTGACATTTGCACCATCGTCGGTAGTACATTTACATAATTTACAAGTGGAAAAAAAATGTGTATATGAAAAAGTTTAAAAAAATGCAAACATAGAATTAAACTCCTCGAACTTAGCTGACTACATTTTAATTTTACAGCCTTCAGTTTTTACACTCTTTTCCTGTGTCCAGTTCCAAGTTTGTGTTCAAGGGGAAGGCTGTTAACTGTCCCCTCACCTCATGTGTTTAAGTTCAACAGCTGCCCTCTCTGAGCCTGCTTCTATCACAGATTTGTTCCTGTTACGTCTAAGATCAAATCATTTATCCTCTTTGAATGCAAACTCAAATAGAATCAATGGATTTCTTTCTAAAATAACATAAGGTCCTGTCCTGACATGACTTGCAATTTTTCGCCACAGCGGACTCTTAGGTGATATGATTATTGTGGCTAAAGTATTGTAAGATGGCACAGTAAGCATTCTTTCAAACGTACTGAACCTTAAGGCTGTGTTAGTATTAGTTAGGGGCCAGGATTAGGGGAATATGTGCCCCTGCCATGCGGCCTATATATGACAAGATCTGTTTGCACTTTGCTGTCAAAACATCTTATGTATGAAACCAGGGTCTGTTCCAGGAAGCAGGCTTAACACACTCTGAGCCTAAGCCTAAACTCTTGAGTTGATTAACCCTGAGTTGGGAAACCTTTGGTCCTAAAACAGATCAGAACTACGCAGAGTTAGCACAGTCAGCTCTTGAGTTAATGTGTGAGTTAATGTGTAATGGGAGAGAAAACATGGCCATAATTCAGCATGGTATCTGAGCTTACATTTTTATCTAGTACAACCGCAAATTAAAATGATTGCATCCCAGTTTTAATGGATCATAAAGCTAGAATATTGCAGTTTATTAGATTAGAGGTTTAAATCTATTTGTTCATCTGAAACCTGACAGGGACATACTACGGGTGACGGCAGCTAAATATAAAATATTGATCAAACTGATTAGACTGTTTACTTCTTCACCTGTGATTCAGTTACTTGGAATTATAATGTCATACAGGGAGTGCAGAATTATTAAGCAAGTTGTATTTTTGAGGAATAATTTTATTATTGAACAACAACCATGTTCTCAATGAACCCAAAAAACTCATTAATATCAAAGCTGAATGTTTTTGGAAGTAGTTTTTAGTTTGTCTTTAGTTTTAGCTATTTTAGGGGGATATCTGTGTGTGCAGGTGACTATTACTGTGCATAATTATTAGGCAACTTAACAAAAAACAAATATATACCCATTTCAATTATTTATTTTTACCAGTGAAACCAATATAAAATAAAGAGAGGGGCTGAGCTGTCAACTGATCACCACCTGGTGGTGAGTTGGATCAGGTGGCAGGGGAGGACGCTGGACAGACCTGGTGCACCTAAACGCGTAGTGAGGGTGTGCTGGGAACGTCTAGCAGAGGCCCCAGAGGGCTTTCGCTTTGGTGGCCTCAGAATCTCATCTCTGATTTTTGCGGATGATGTGGTTCTGTTGGCTTCATCGGGTGAGGGCCTCCAGCTCGCACTGGAATGGTTCGCAGCCGAGTGTGAAGCAGCGGGAATGAGGATCAGCACCTCCAAATCTGAGGCCATGGAAAAGGGTGGAGTGCCCACTCCGGGTCGGGGATGAGTTCCTGCCCCAAGTGGAGGAGTTCAAGTATCTCGGGGTCTTGTTCGCGAGTGATGGGAGAAGGGAGCCGGAGATCGACAGACGGATTGGGGCTGCAGCTGCAGTAATGCAGATGCTGCACCGGTCCGTCGTGGTGAAGAGGGAGCTGAGTGTAAAAGCGAAGCTCTCAATTTACCGGTCGATCTACGTCCCTACCCTCACCTATGGCCACAAGCTGTGGGTAGTGACCGAAAGAACGAGATCGCGGATACAAGCGGCAGAAATGAGCTTCCTCCGAAGGGTGGCTGGCCTCTCCCTTAGAAATAGGGTGAGAAGTTCGGCCATCCGGGAGGGGCTCAGAGTAGAGCTGCTGCTGCTCCACATCGAAAGGAGCCAGCTGAGGTGGTTCGGGCATCTGACAAGGATGCCCCCTGGGCGCCTCCTGGGTGAGGTGTTCCAGGCATGTCCCACCGGGAGGAGGCCCCGGGGCAGACCCAGGACACGCTGGAGAGATTATATCTCTCGGCTGGCCTGGGAACGCCTTGGTGTTCCCGCGGATAAGCTGGAGGAGGTGGCTGGGTAGAGGGAGGTCTGGGCCTCTTTGCTTAGGCTGCTGCCCCCCCAACCCGGCCTCGGATAAAGCGGATGAAGATGGATGGATGGATGGAAACCAATATAACATCTCCACATTCACAAATATACATTTCTGACATTCAAAAACAAAACAAAAACAAATCAGCGACCAATATAGCCACCTTTCTTTGCAAGGACTGTCATGGTCCTGGGCCATGTGGGCCCAGTATTCTTAGTTTTCATGTATTTTTGTATTTTGTTCTTTATTTAGGCCATGCTTCCTGGGTTGATCTGTTACGTTGTTCCTTATGTGTTTTCCCTTCGTGACTCTTACCCCCTGTGTGCCCCTCTGTGTATTTATGAGCCCTCGTCTCTCTTTGTGTTTTATTCTATGTTTTCCCCAGCCCGTTATGTCTGCGTTCTCCCCGTGCTCTCTCTCCTCCTGTTTGAACCTCTGTGTACTTCCTGTTTTACTTTGCCCATCTCCCATCAGTGTTACGTTCACTCCTGCCGTGTCTTGTTATGATTATCAGTGTCACCTGTGTTCCCCGTGTGCATCCACTTCCCCTGATCATCCCTCATGTGTATTTAGTCTCTGTGTTTCATACAGTCTGTGTCGCGTCGTCTGTGTTCCCACCCTCCATGTTTCCATGCCCGGTCTGTTGTATTCATAGCCTTACCTTAGTTCATTCCCAGTTTAGGTTTCTGTTTAGTTATTGCTTTTGAGCTGCCCTTATTCTTGTTTGTTTCTCTTGCGTTACCAGCCACAATAAAAGGCTCGCTTTTGTTTAAAGTTTACTCCCGTGTCACTCGTGTCCGCACCTGAGTCCTCCACACACTCTCCACACGGTCTGTCACAGCGGACCGTGACAAGGACACTCAAAAGCCTGCCATCCATGGATTCTGTCAGTGTTTTGATCTGTTCACCATCAACATTGCGTGCAGCAGCAACCACAGCCTCCCAGACACTGTTCAGAGAGGTGTACTGTTTTCCCTCCTTGTAAATCTCACATTTGATGATGGACCACAGGTTCTCAATGGGGTTCAGATCAGGTGAACAAGGAGGCCATGTCATTAGTTTTTCTTCTTTTATACCCTTTCTTGCCAGCCACGCTGTGGAGTACTTGGACGCGTGTGATGGAGCATTGTCCTGCATGAAAATCATGTTCTTCTTGAAGGATGCAGACTTCTTCCTGTACCACTGCTTGAAGAAGGTGTTTTCCGGAAACTGGCAGTAGGACTGGGAGTTGAGCTTGACTCCATCCTCAACCCGAAAAGGCCCCACAAGCTCATCTTTGATGATACCAGCCCAAACCAGTACTCCACCTCCACCTTGCTGGCGTCTGAGTCGGACTGGAGCTCTCTGCCCTTTACCAATCCAACCACGGGCCCATCCATCTGGCCCATCAAGACTCACTCTCATTTCATCAGTCCATAAAACCTTAGAAAAATCAGTCTTGAGATATTTCTTGGCCCAGTCTTGATGTTTCAGCTTGTGTGTCTTGTTCAGTGGTGGTCGTCTTTCAGCCTTTCTTACCTTGGCCATGTCTCTGAGTATTGCACACCTTGTGCTTTTGGGCACTCCAGTGATGTTGCAGCTCTGAAATATGGCCAAACTGGTGGCAAGTGGCATCTTGGCAGCTGCACGCTTGACTTTTCTCAGTTCATGGGCAGTTATTTTGCGCCTTGGTTTTTCCACACGCTTCTTGCGACCCTGTTGACCATTTTGAATGAAACGCTTGATTGTTCGATGATCACGCTTCAGAAGCTTTGCAATTTTGAGACTGCTGCATCCCTCTGCAAGATATCTCACTATTTTTGACTTTTCTGAGCCTGTCAAGTCCTTCTTTTGACCCATTTTGCCAAAGGAAAGGAAGTTGCCTAATAATTATGCACACCTGATATAGGGTGTTGATGTCATTAGACCACACCCCTTCTCATTACAGAGATGCACATCACCTAATATGCTTAACTGGTAGTAGGCTTTCGAGCCTATACAGCTTGGAGTAAGACAACATGCATGAAGAGGATGATGTGGACAAAATACTCATTTGCCTAATAATTCTGCACTCCCTGTAGTTAAAAAGACTTGCGCTGTATGTTATATTAAAAATCGTGACTACCAGCATTTAATCACTATGTTTTAAAGTATGTAAATTATTAACAGAATATTCTGCGATATTATCTATCTTGTCCTTACAGTGATGACAGAAATGTCATAAAAGAGCTCATGTTGAAGATATTTATTGGGTTTTCTGCTAATGTCTAACCTGGTTTCAAATAATGTGTGCTTTGATAGTAACTGTGAGTGAGAAAATAAGGAGTCACAGAGAAAGCCAGAGTATGCATTATCTGGGCTAAAGAGGACAATGACCATCTGATTTGTTCCTATTGTTACGGTCTTGGATTAATGCAGTAATAAAAACAGTAGTTTTTGCCTGATTGATCACATGCCAGCTGGCTCAAAAACCTAAAACTGCAAAGACTAGCAGTGGTGTGCTTTTACCAAATAAAGTGTGCCTAGCTGACCTTGTCTTAAAAGGCATTCGACATAAGAAACACGACTGCAGCGTGTGGTTGTCAACATTGATACACACTCTTCCACATTTTAGTTCAGTACAGGAAAGTGAGCGATGACGAAGACAGTCCAGCTGCTTTGTTGTCTCTCATTAGCACATACATACACAATGACGTCATCCTTGCTGATGTGCTTAGACACACACAAATACAGAGCAGCCCCCTCTCATGTATCCATTATATCCTTTTCACGTTCCACATTACTCTTGTTATGTTGCCCTGTCACAAAGGCCTTCACCCATCAAGAGTCCTTCAAAAACAACTGATGAATGGTCACGCTACCAGGATGATGCCTCCATGGGTGGCCCTATCTGATCAACATGCTCTGACATGGGGCCCTTTGCCTTCCAAACCACGGAGTGGAAAATTTAATTGACACAGCAGACTGTCCACGTATCACCTTCTGTGCTTCATTCTGTAAATGTCCATTCCCCTTAAAAACTGCTCACATGTATCACATATGTTTTTTGTTTGTTTTTTAAAAATAAAATCGCGTAATGTCAGGGAAATGTGGTGATTAATTATTTTGATCAAACATGTGACAAGGTTATTTATTTTATTTTCCACTTGCTTTCTAAGTTTAGAGACATACAAACTGACCCAATGTACAGCATTCAGTTTAAATGCACTTCTGAGACAAAATCATTGCAGAGAGAAACCTGTTTTCTTTCTTTGTTTTGTTGTGGTCTTGCTGGTAACTTTACCGTAGAACAAACAAAATTCTGCTTTCCACTTTAATATACCTCAAAATGTATCTGGCTGCCTGTGATAATAAAAAATGTTTAATGTACAAACGGAGTAAAATATGTATATATATTTAATTAATTTTAATTTAAATGGAAATAGTTAGTATTGCTAATATTCACATATATTAATTTTTAAATTATTATACTGTGATGTGGATGAACTTACTACCTTTTGTCAATTATATTTGACATTGTTTTTGCCAACCCCGTGGTATATAATGAAAAAGCTTGAATATACTGAAACACTCTGTGATAAATCTGAAAAACAGCCAGCACTGAGAATACAGATAGTCTGATTGAAAATGGAGAATCACTAAACAGCACACACATAGTTTATAGATAATAAGAGTGCAAAGTCTGCTGAACTTAATGTATAGTGTGACCTTGAGTGTAGTATATTACAGAGTTCTGGGCTTCAGTCTCTAACAATCTTAAGTACATGCTGCGTTCCCAGTCATGGCGCCAATAAGCTCATGAGAGCAACACACACTTAACCATGCAGCCTGTAACAACCCCCTAATCTCTACAGCAGCTCAGCCTGAGGTATGAGATATACTGTTCCTTTAATGTGTGTGTGCACTTTGGTGCATATGTAAGTGTATGTCTGTGTGCATGCTCGTGCTCATACAGTTGCACAGAAAAGTGTTGGGCATATGCTTGTGTATTGAGGCCACTGCTCTTTTCCCTTTGTACCAGGCCTGACTCTTAATTCTGCAGCCAGCACATACAGGCACGTACACACACTTAGAAAAATACACATCAATCTTCTGGAGCAGTCAGTCATCTATTGCAGCTTCAACTATTGTCCACTTGCACTGGTATGTCTGCATTCACGTATATTTGAATGCTAAAGAGGGAGAGAAGTGGGAGACCAAAAAAGAGACAGCCAATCAGCTGAAAGACATTTGGAGGTCCATAGAATGCCATGCAGTGAGTTCATTGAGTTCACATGTTTGAACCCAGCATACCTGCAAAAATGCAAGGTGGCCTTATCGCTCTTTTGTCCTGTTGTATGATGCAAAGCTCCATACAGCTCTAGGCATGTTCTCTGTTGCGTTTCAGAATGAAGGAAAAGCTGAAAGCATAAGCGGTGATCGCCAGTCGAAAGTAGGTTATCGATACTGCTGAAGACTGCCCAGAGCACTTTTAAATTGATTCTTTGAAACCGTATCATAGAAAGTGAGATTAACTTGAAAAAAAAAGCATATGAAAGGTCTCATCTGCTCATTGAGCAAAACTGAGTTTCCACATAGTTTCTTATTGATTCATTGGTTTGTCCCATCGCTCTGTTTTTAATTTTATTTTCTCTCCTTCCTGCTCTGTCCTTCTTTCCTGTTTGTTTCTTCTTTAAAACATCCTCTCGATCCAGTTGCAATTTATTATTCAGTTTTCAGCTCCAGCTTCTGTCGTTGTGAAAAACACAAAACAATATTTCAGTCATGAACATCCACTGATATTTCTGTTAAAGCACTGACCTGAAAATCACAATCTGACTTTCATGTCTCTTTTGGAAGTCATCACTGGCTTGGCAGTAAGTAAATCAGCAGTATAACAGCATTGCATTTGAATAATTGTTGATTTACCAGTTGAATAACTAAGAAATACCATAGTGAAGTACATATATTGTACTCGTAATATGCCACTGCATCATATCGACTGTATTTACGCCGGGCCCTATATGTCTTGTTGGAGAATAATTTAAAAGGAATGTTGGCACTCTGATGGATTTAAAAACCTGTACGCCTGCCAGAACTCCACTTGATTTAATTAGTCTGTAGGAAACTCTACTTGAGGCTTGGCAGACTGAATTTACAGGCTAATTTATGGTTAAACCACACACAGACACACACATATGCACAAGGTGCTCATGTAAATTAACTTTGTACTGTCTGCCTCCTTTTCCTTCAATTTTATCAGATGAGCCAGCAGAGGAAAAGAAAGGCTCCAGCTCCTCCTCCCACTCCAACATCCATCACGCAAGGCTCTGATGACACTTCAGCCTCTCCGGCTCCCACTCCTGACAGTCAAGCTCCTGATAAACCTATGCCGGCATCCCGCATCAAGGTGGCACATTCGACCACAGCCTCAGCTGCCACTGTGATAAAACTAACAGAAAAAACAGCCTCGCACAAAATAGCAGTACATCCTGTGTCCAATGCCATGCCAACCTCCAGCTCCCCAACCCCGAGCAGCAGCACTACTGACAGCCTTGCTGTGCAGGATTCCAGCTCTGAACTAAGCCAGGGTCTTGATGATTCAGATGCTGACCTAGAGCAGGCTGAATCCCATTACAGCTACAGTAGCAGAAGCACAACAAGTGGGTCCGTGCGGGTCCAACCTGCTGCGAAAAACTCCAGCGGCAGAGTGGAAGATTCAGTCAGCAGCGCGGCCGGCAAAATAGCTCAAGACAGGACGTCAGAGAATAACTCCATGTCGGAGACTGAGTCCGCCCTGAACCTGAAGCTGGATGAGGCTGAGAACAATAGGCACAGCGGAATGGGTAAATATCTATAAAATGGCCTTACAGCAAGCGTACAACACAGCAGCAAACATTTAAAGACTTCCCTTCATAAATTCACACACTAAAGCAACAAAAGTTACGCAGAAAAGACACATAAATTGTTTAGCAGCAAGTAAAAAAAAAAAGATAATTATATTTATAGTGACATAGAAGGCATACAAGGGAAACTTTGAGATCTACCTATTCTCAGACACAACTACTGCATATATATGCTTTGTATCTCTGTCTGTCTTAAAAAAAAGAGCATATCATGATTCCACTGGCAGAAAAAGTGAGCTTTGCCATTGTTCATTGAACTCTTGACAGTGACTGTAAACACACTTTCTATATGCTGAAGAAGTGAGAGGTGAGTCAGAAGTTGCCTGTAGAGATTTCTACGTGTTAGAAGTGACTGAATATCTGCTCGAGAGAGCTCAGCTGTCACACTGCAGCAACATCTGAAAGTGTCACGAATGACATGCATAACCTGCTGAAGGAAAGTGTGTGTGTGTGTGTGTGTGTGTGTGTGTGTGTGTGTGTGTGTGTGTGTGTGTGTGTGTGTATGTGTGCGTGCGTGCGTGCGTGCGTGCGTGCGTGCGTGCGTGCGTGTCATGGCTGAAGGACAGGAACTCGTGGAGCTGGTTTTCATCATCGCCCATGAGACAATATAGTCCTTGTTTCTCCCTTAAACTTATCAGCCTCTTACAGTACATTCTTCTGTCTTTTTTCACCCCCCTCCCTCCCTTTTTTTGTTACACTCATTTTTTTTATATTCCTCTCTTTCTTTCTCTCTATCTCTCTTATGCCTGCACCCACTCGCTCAAACCTTTAAAGCTGGCAGATACAAAGGCAGACAGATCCATCACAGATTTAAGCAGGATCTACTTGAACTTTAGCTGGCCTCATATTGATCTTTATATAACCCAAATCTTTCTCCACAGCAAAGCGAGATTGCGGCAGAGGGTTGTCGTGTCTGACAGGGGCATAGATGAGAGAGCTGTAGACCTCAAAAGGGATGAGAAAGGTGAGAGTATGAGAATGAAGTTGAGAGAGTGGAGCATGGGAAGGTTTTGACAGAGGTTTTGACAGAGGGTGGCAGGCAGAGGCAGGGGGACTAGAGGAGTTTAAGGAGAGAAGGGTGATGGACAGGCGGATGAAAGCAAGAGAAAGGATGAAGTATGAGGAGGTTAGTGCATTAGACAGTTCAGAAGACGCAGCACGAAGGTCATTAATAAATTTATAGACCTAGCTACTTTCTTTTTCTCTATCCTGACGCTCTGCTGACAGTGCACCACCTTCTCGCCTCTCTTTTGCTTCGACTTTTGCTATTTTCAGTCTTTCTTCTGTATCTTCAAACTATATAAGAAACTATTCGCTGAGTTAAGATGTGTGTTTGTGTATTTGTGCTGAAATGGTTATACTCCAAAAACTACATTCCTTCAAGTGGTCCCTTTTCACCCTTTAAACTTTTCACCCACAGTGACTGTTAAAAAATGTTTTCTGCCTGACAACTGAACTGGTTATACATGAACAAGTACAAACTTGTGTGAATAGCTTACATATATGTTAGGTAAACAGCATCACCCTACACATGACCAGAGATGGGCAGTAACGCATTACTTGTAACGCGTTACTGTAATCTGATTACTATTTTCAAGTAACGAGTAAAGTAAGGGATTACTATTGCAAAAACGGTAATTAGATTACCGTTACTTTCCCGTAGGAACGCTGCATTACTGCGTTACTAAAACCGTGATTTTTTGCGAGAATGTCTCACGACAGTGACGTAAGCGAGTGCGCCGTTAGTGACAACAGCTGTGTGCAGATCAACAATGGATCACATATCGATTGTGGGAGAGAATATGAGCGTGCAGCGTTTAAAGCGTGGAAGTACTGACCTTACTTTCAGTTTGATTCCATAAAAAGTGACAAAAACATTAGTGTCCGTTGTGCATGGGAAGAAAACTTCTTTTTACAGCGAAAAAACCCACTAAACTTCCAAGCAAGCACCGAGTGCGCAACGACGTAATGGGATATTCACTGAGAAACCAGCTGTCAGGTTTTGTAGATCGGACTCACGCGCAGACCACTAGTGTCTTCAAAAGGTGCATTTATTTACAGTGTTCCTCTACAGTGGAATTCATATATACATATAGTGATGTCAAGGGGAAAAGGGGCCGGGGTTCCAGGGTCCAGGAGTGAAAGAGGCAGGAGTCCAGGAAGGGAAGGTTTTCATTCAGCCCTCGCACATCTCCTCTCCTTTCCTTTATCTCTCTTGCTTCCGTTCAGTCGCCATGCACAGGGAAAGAACAGGTCCAGAGGCGATCTATACACAGGCAGAAAAAAACCATTAGTTTCCTGGTTCAGACAGGCTCACAAACTGACTTTACAAAATACAGGACGACTGACGCTGATGGCTCAACGATCCAGCGACGAGTAGAGCAGACTCGCCCTCTTAAGAAGGGTTCCAATCTCTTATGATCAGCAACAGATGAAAGAGAGAATGGAAGAGGGCGAGAGAGAGAAAGGGAAACAAAAACAAAGCACCTGACAGCTGTCGAGGAGCGGAGACCATGACAGTACCACCCCCTCAACGGGAGCCTCCCGGCGACCCACCAGGCTTGTCCGGATGCAGGCGGTGAAACTCCCGGAGCATGGGCACGTCCAGAACGGCCGCCCGAGGGACCCAGGAGCGCTCCCCCACGCCATAGCCCTCCCAGTCAACCAGGTACTGACAGCCACGTCCCCGGCGCCAAGAGTCCAGTCAAGCTGTTATGGGCGTACTCGATCCACGGCAACTCCTCACTCCAGATGGTTTGATTGGTGGAGGCGACACAGCGCAGGGCGGTCTCCAGTTCTTGGTTGGCCCGCTCGGACTGGCCGTTGCTCTGAGGATGATAACCCGAGGATAGACTAACCTTTGCGCCCAGGGAGTTGCAGAACTCTTTCCAGACCCGAGAAGTGAATTGAGGCCCTCTGTCGGACACTATGTCTTCCAGGATCCCATGCAGGCGGAAGACGTGAGTGGCGAGTAGGCGTGCGGTCTCTAGAGCTGTGGGAAGCTTAGGCAGAGCAATGAAATGAGCCGCTTTAGAGAAACGATCGATTATGGTGAGAATGACAGTGTTACCTGCTGATGGAGGTAGTCCGGTGATGAAGTCCAGTGCTATGTGAGACCATGGCCTGGAAGGAGTGGATAACGGATGTAGCTGACCCGCCAGGGGTTGGTTCGATGGTTTGTTTCGGGCACAGACCGTACAAGCAGTGACGTATTCCCGAGTGTCTTGGGTGAGTGAGGGCCACCAGAAGCACCGCTGGAGAAACTTAATGGTGCGATGTATCCCTGGGTGGCATGAGAACCGGGCCGTGTGAGCCCATTGTAGAACCTGGGATCTGACAGAGCGCGGAACATAGAGTCGGTGGGTGGGCCCCCCTCCCGGATCCAGTTCGGCTACCTGAGCCGCCCGGACGGCCGCCTCGATCTCCCAGGTGATGGCCCCGATAGTACAGGTTGCCGGCAGGATAGAATCCGGATCCGCCTTTTCGTCAGCAGCGGAGAACTGACGGGAGAGAGCGTCCGGCTTGACGTTTCGGGAACCGGGTCTGTAGGTGATTGAGAAGTGGAAACGGGTGAAAAACAGGGCCCATCTGGCCTGTCGAGCGTTAAGACGTTTCGCCGTTTGAAGGTAGGCCAGGTTTTTGTGATCGGTCCAGACCACGAAGGGTTGAGTGGTGCCCTCCAGCCAATGCCGCCATTCTTCCAGGGCGAGCTTAATCGCCAAGAGCTCCCGATCGCCCACGTCGTAGTTACGTTCTGCAGGGATGAGACGACGGGAAAAATAGGCACAAGGATGCATCTTACCCTCCCTCTGTTGGGAAAGGACGGCCCCCACCCCTGAGTCGGATGCGTCGACCTCCACCACGAACTGAAGAGTGGTGTCAGGTTGGACCAGGATGGGCGCTGAAGCAAACCGTTTCTTGAGCTCCTGAAAGGCTGATTGGGCAGCGTCACTCCACTGAAAAGCAAGCTTGGGAGAGGTTAACTGGGTTAATGGTAAGGCAATCCTGCTGAAGTCCCGTATGAATCTCCTGTAGAAGTTAGCGAAGCCAAGGAAGCGTTGCAACTGGCGACGGTTGTCTGGTTCGGGCCAGTTCACAACAGCCTTGACTTTCACAGGGTCGGGTCGGAGATCTCCACGCTCGATTATGTACCCTAGGAAGGCAACTGAGGGCACATGAAACTCACATTTCTCGCTTTTGACGAACAGCCGGTTCTCCAGAAGGCGTTGCAGTACCAGCCGGACCTGGGTCTCGTGTTCAGCCTGGGAGGAAGAGAAGATCAGAATGTCGTCTAGATAGACAAACACAAATCGGTTAATAAAGTCCCTTAGAACATCGTTGACCAGAGCCTGGAATACTGCAGGTGCGTTAGTGAGGCCGAATGGCATTACCAGATACTCGAAATGTCCAAGGTGAGTATTGAACGCCGTCTTCCATTCATCGCCATCCCGAATCCGAACCAGGTGGTAAGCGTTTCTCAAGTCCAGCTTGCTGAATATGACGGCTCCCTGGAGAAGTTCGAAAGCGGAGGTGAGCAGGGGCAGTGGATATTTATTCTTGACCGTAATGTTATTGAGTCCCCGAAAGTCAATACAGGGTCGGAGGGTCTTATCCTTCTTTTCCACAAAGAAGAAACCTGCTGCGACGGGTGAGGAAGAGGCACGGATGATGCCGGCAGCGAGGGATTCAGTTATATATTTCTCCATAGCCTCCCGTTCCGGCAGCGAGAGGCTATAGAGGCGGCTGGTCGGTAAGGGAGCTCCCGGCAGCAGGTCTATGGCACAGTCATAGGGCCGATGGGGTGGCAGCGACTGGGCTCGGTCCTTCCGAAACACCTCAGCGAGATCGTGGTAAACAGACGGCACATCTGCTAAGTCGGAAGACCGCGGTGGCTCTGGGCCGGTGACCGATTTGTTAGGAGGAACAGCAGCCTTAAGGCAAGTCATATGACACTCCTCTCCCCAGCCCGTGATGCCTCCTTTCTGCCAATTAATCGTGGGGTTGTGTTGCTGGAGCCAGGGATGACCGAGAACTAACGGCGTCTGAGTGGAGTGAAAAACAAAAAAGCTAATCTCCTCCGAATGATTACCAGACAGTGTGAGGGTGAGCGGCTCAGTGATGTGTGTGATGTCGGGGAGGCACTGCCCTGATAAAGCCGTGACGCGTAAGGCGTGGGGTAGTGACTCCACAGTCACACAGAGTTGTTTTGCTAGTTCAGAGTCAATGAAATTTTGTTCTGCTCCAGAATCAATAAGCACAGAAAGTGAATGACACTCGGAGTGGACCAAAAGCTTAGCCGGCAGGGCTAAACGTGGAGGAGATTTATCCTGATTCAAACCGCCCACCAGTACTCCTACCATCACTGGCGGGCACGGCCTTTTGCTCGCGACGGACAGGAGGCAATCATGTGTCCCTTATTACCACAATACAGACACTCACCGGCCGTGATGCGTTGCTGACGTTCTGCAGCAGTTAGGTGAGAGCTGCCGATTTGCATGGGCTGTACCTCTCCGTTGGCGCCCCCTGATGTCCGGGAGGACCGGTAATCGGCCAAAGCCTCCGCCCCTCGTGGCCCTGCGGCCTCCTGGGAACTGGAGTTCCGTGCTTGCCGACGAGCTCGTAGCCGCTCATCCACCTTAATACATAACGACATCAATTCGTCAAAAGCAGTGGGTAGGTCCCGCATAATCAATTCATCTTTCAGATCTTCCCGGATGTTATTTAACAATGTGCTCCTGAGCGCATCCGGTCCCCAGCCGGTTTCTTCTGCCAAAATCCAAAAATCGATTGAATAGTCTGCCATACTCCACTTACCTTGCTTAAAGTTAAGGAGGCGGAGCGCCGCAGCCTCGACTCCAGAGCCCTGATTAAACACAGTCTTAAAGTTAATCACAAACCTCTCAAAAGAGATCTCCGGGTTGGAGTTTAACACGACCTGGGCCCATTTCAAAGCCCGGTCACGAAGCATCTGTACCAAAAAAGCAATCTTTGCCCCGTCATTGTTATGAAAACGCCGCTGTTCGCGGAAAATCAATGAACACTGGGCCAGAAAGCCAGGGCACTTCTCTGTCTCCCCCGAAAAGGGCTCGGGCGAAGGCAGGGGACCGTCAGAGGATGGGGTGGCTGCCGATGAGTGACCTGCCATAGCCGCTGCGAGTGTCTCCTGCGGGGCAGGGTGAGCCGGCTGGGGGGTCCCTGGCTGTACTCCCCCTGGCGTAGTCAAACCGGAAACAGCTTGAGTTAGTGCGGCGATCTCACCTCGCAGCTGATGTAGCATTTGTTCGTGGCGAGTCAGCGCCGCTTCTTGGGCAGCCAGTGCCTGACCGATGGTATTCTGATCTGCTGAGTCCATGTTGTGGCTGGATCGTTCTGTCAGGTTTTGTAGATCGGACTCACGCGCAGACCACTAGTGTCTTCAAAAGGTGCATTTATTTACAGTGTTCCTCTACAGTGGAATTCATATATACATATAGTGATGTCAAGGGGAAAAGGGGCCGGGGTTCCAGGGTCCAGGAGTGAAAGAGGCAGGAGTCCAGGAAGGGAAGGTTTTCATTCAGCCCTCGCACATCTCCTCTCCTTTCCTTTATCTCTCTTGCTTCCATTCAGTCGCCATGCACAGGGAAAGAACAGGTCCAGAGGCGATCTATACACAGGCAGAAAAAAACCATTAGTTTCCTGGTTCAGACAGGCTCACAAACTGACTTTACAAAATACAGGACGACTGACGCTGATGGCTCAACGATCCAGCGACGAGTAGAGCAGACTCGCCCTCTTAAGAAGGGTTCCAATCTCTTATGATCAGCAACAGATGTGCTGATCACCTCCAGGTGTGTAGGCCAGGGGCAGGAGTCCATACTGAGCTCCGCCCCGGCAGGAGAAAGAGAGAATGGAAGAGGGCGAGAGAGAAAGGGAAACAAAAACAAAGCACCTGACAGCTGTCAGCTGTCAGCTGTCGAGGAGCGGAGACCATGACACTCGCGGATTCTTCAACTGACCGCGGCACACCTGCACCAGGGTAAACCGCCGCCTACCGCAGTCCTGCTTTACAGGTGAAAATAGAGCAACAGGACCGCTGAGTCTTTGACTTTATTTATTTTCTGCTGTGTTTTACTTGCATCTATTTGAAAGAGTGAGTGTAAACACAAAAAATATTTTATTTTATGTGCTGGAATGTGCAGAAAATAGGTTTAAATGTTAAACAAATTTATTCAAGTCAGAGAATGTAGCATATAATTAAATCTTTGCTTGATGCATAAAGTTAAAAGATTAAAACTGATAAAACAAGTTAAAAAAAGAGACTTTTCCATTTGATTACATTTTGTATGATGGATTATGTAGAAAAAGCAGAATTGGGCTGAAAGATCTATCGCTTTATTACCTATTCAGGTTGTAAATCGTGTTTTTAAAAAGTAACTAAGTAACTAAGTAATTAATTACTTTTGAAAATAAGTAATCAGTAAAGTAACGGGATTACTTTTTTTGGGAAGTAATCAGTAATTAGTTACTGATTACTTTTTTCAAGTAACTTGACCAACATTGCACATGACATATAGAGTGGTTCACTCATGCCTGAAAATGCAGAGATTTGCCATCTGAAGGGTTTTAATTACTCTGTTTTTCATTATTCCTTAATTTATGTATGATTTTTTTGAGCCTGTCATTTAATGTGTATATGTGTATGAGTGTGCGCTCCAGTGGTTCTCAAGGTTATAACTGCGTAGTTTATCATCCCAGCCCTGCCTGTTATTTCGGTACCATCCAACTGTCAACAACAGAGTAAACAGAAAACATAGAAAGTTGACGAATCACAAGCTTTATAAGTAAATTTAGGCAGCTGGATTTCAGCACAGCTTTTCCCCATTATTGTGCTTTTATTCCTATTACTTTTTCAGATGCTTCGTATGTATCATTTGCAGTCGACTCCTCACTTCCTTTCTTACTGTTTCCTTACTGCTTAAAAGCTGTTTGTGCTTTCAGTAATGATCCTGTAAACAGTTCAACAAAGCTTTGCATTTGTCTTTTCTGGACATCTAGTTTCAAAGGTGTTTACTCATAGCTATAACAAGTAAAACTGCAGTCTTAACTAACATATGTTAAAATGTTTTAATTTACTATGTCATAACAGCTCTGCTTCCTAGAGATGTTATATAGCTTATTTATATTGTTAATTATTGATGCCTCTCATTGTAAATTACCACAGATGCAATTCTAGAGGACCTTGTAGTGCTTTAAGGGCCAAAAACTTTGTGGGAGTGCTATGACAGACCACAGTGCTTTGATTTCCACATCACTGTAGGTTTTTGATGCCTTTTACAGTTGGGAGGTTCATTCAAATGAAGAAGCACAAAGCAAGTATTTGATTGAGAGTGGACTTTGGACTTTCTATAAATACGTTTTTATAATATTGGGACTTCCAGGTTAAATAAAGGTCAGCAAAATAAATGAATAAAAAGCTAACTCTTTCCTATAACTCAGTGATAGACATAACCTGTGGCTAGTGAGCCTCTAATGGCAAACATGGTGATTTAGAAAATATAATAATTGGCAATTTAGAACAACAGCAGAAAAAAATCTAAATTCTAGTTACCAAATTCATGAATAATCTTTATGACATAGTCTCACCAAACCTTCTGGTTTACATCGTCTAGTCCTCCGACCCCAGCAGCAAGAGGTCTAGGCAGCGTTGCACATACCTCTTCAGTGAAGTATGTGAAAATCCCCTATATGTAAATGGAGTCAATAAAATATGTATAAAAACTATTTATTGTATCATTAAAAGTTGAGGGGATCCTCAAACACCCCCCTCCTCCTTCAAAACCCGCCCCTGGTTCACATGCCCATGATCTACCATTGTGCACTTGTCACAGAGTTGCCCAAATAAAATATGGACGTCATTTTATGGATTGTCATGAGAACTTAAAGGGCTAAAGAAGCAACTGTTTCCACAAATAAATGTCGTTTTCTTTACAACTTCCAGTTCAATGAGAAGTTTCAATATAACTTGTTAAGTCACTTTCCCCATTTTTGAAGTATGACCATCAGTGCTTGCCCTGCCCGCATGCTGTTTTTCCTTTAGGAAACACTCATCGTCTGGTGCCACCCAAACCTCTCCGTTCTCCCGTGCAGGAGCCATCACAGCATGTATCACCCTCTACTCCTCCCTCGACACCCCCTCCCCCTGAGCCTACAGAGAGCAACTCTCCGCAGAATCTCACGGAGGTGGAGGAAGCTCCCCAGTGTAGGTTCCACATGGACTGCCCTCCCCCTAACCTCGATTCTTGTTTTCTCTTGTCTTTCCTAAAAGCTGCCAATCAGGTTTTCCAGCTCTTAATTCGTTTTCACCCAGTCACAGTTTGTATCTGGCTTAACTGCCAAACCTTGATGTTTGTGTTTCTATGGCAGTCCTGAACTCTGTCCTTTCATGTTTTCCATCTCTCCTTCAGTGACCTGGGCAGCAGAGTTGTTAAGTGATGCTGGGTCCAAATGAGGTCAGGGGGCTTCATATATATATATAAACGTCAATCTCTAAGCTTTGATATTTTCCCTGGGTCCAAAGGGTCAGGTCTAAGGTCAACAGCAATCTTCTTGAGTACCTTTCATGTTGCATTTAAACAGGACGTGGGAGTAAATTAGATGTATAATTGACGAGAATTTTGAGTGATGCTGAACTGTTTTTAATGCCACCTTCTGTCCCTGTAGGTGCTCCCTATATGTTTTGGTTTTTCTTTTAATGCTCCTTACCTTACCAAATACAAATTTAATGATCTACTCATCTCAAATCTCATCTGTTCTCTTCTTTCCTCCCCCACCCCTCACCCTCCTGTGTAGTGTACTGCTGCGGGCCTGTGCGTCTTCGTTCCAAACACTCCTGAAGTCTCTCTCTCTCCCTCTCTCTCTCTGGCTCGATCCTTCCTTCACTCCGACAGTCCTTTTTCATCAGCTCCCTTTGGTTCTCCATGGCCTCGCTTATTTCTGCTGGACTTTTCTTTGATAATCACCATCCTCCTCTCATCCCTTTGATGTCTACTTCTGCTGTTCTCTGCTGTCTTGTATTTGGTGTTACAGTCTCACGTTTGAGTACCATTTCATTTGTATAACTTGCCTTTACAGAATCCATTCTCACTGCATATAACCTTGTGACAAAAGTGAAAGCAAGTTGGAAAAAGTTTTGCTCTTTAAAAAAAAGCTTGTTTTTTTTGTACTGTTTGTATTGTTTTTATCCTTTTTACAAATGTTTGTACATATTCTGCATGGTTTTTACTTCACATTGATCCACTGGTTGTCAGCGTTGAGAGTTGAGTTAAAAGTGGACACAGAATGTGGTCAGAAGGCAGCGGTGCTAGGTCATGTGATTTCAGCCAATATTTCGGTGATGTGATAGCTGCAGATCGATTGCAGGACAGTGTACGTCGCTCTGTCTTTGCCTGGTATTGTGGCTTGGTTTAGAAACATAAAACCCGAACGCGTGCTGACTTTAGCAAAAGTATGGAAAGAGTGATGTATCGATGACATGTTACTTTTAGGTGGTAATGGCTCTTAAATTTCATAAAGACAAGCATATGAAATACAAGACCTCTCTCCAAAGAAAGCTTTTAACAGTCTACTTCAAAATTAACAAGACACTGTGAACTGGAGGCAGCTTGTAGCTCAGTTAATGCTTCACATTTTGTTTTTGAAGGATTGCATTAACTGTAGAATTAGGAATTTTATTTAGGATGAAAAACCACAAGAAATCTGAGCTTTAAAAAACTGTTTCATAGAAAGAACTTGTGTACAGTTACGAGCGGTGTAATAGAAAACATCCTGCATGCTAAAGTACAGTTTTTTGTGTTATCTTTGTTTTTATTAAGCAATTCTCTATTGTATGAATGCAACATTTGTGGTATTGAAGTGTATTATGCGGTGAAGACGAATTTTACTTTTTTGAGATGAGGACAGTTTTAGACAGCAATGCACAGGCCTGAACTGATTACATTTTAATTGTACGGTAATTTAATTTTCTTTCTGATGACATTTTTAGAACTCTGAATCTTCCAAGCCTTTGAAATACGGTGCATATGCGTAGCCTATTTCAGGGGATGTATAATTTAAATTAAGTACTTTTTGAACCTGCAAAGGATTGATCATCGATTTCTTTTTTTTCTTTTTCCTTTTTTGGGGTGATTGAAAAAAGAATATGTTTACAAGAAATAGTTGATTAAACTTTTCAAGACTGCCCCAAGATTCCAGGACACTGATTTAGCACTGTGCATGGAATGTAGTGGCATGTCACAGTATTAACAGCTTGGGAATGGAGACACCCTTAGTTTAGCTCTAACAGACAATTTTGCCCAAGGTCATGTTGAGTTGGAAGTTTGTCTGTTTGTGTGTGTGTGTGCTTGTCTGCAAGCGTATACATATGCAAGCATAAATCTGTGTGTGCATATGTGCACTTGTCTTTGCACGTCTCTGTGGATGTGTGCCGATTGCGGCTGTTGCCAGCATGACTAAGCTGTTGCTGGGAAGGAGCTGGGGGGACAGCCCTGTGAGTCATCACCACATCTCCTGGAACGGACTGTTCTCTCCACACCAGTAGGAGCAGACCCAAAACTGACAGTCCTAGTACACTGCAACACACATTATATTGCAGTGCAGTGCATGACCAAATGCATGCACAATCTTATTGACAACTGGTATTACAAACAGAGTCATTCATTGTTAAATTCATAAAAAAAAAAGTTCACTGCTAAATAGCCAGCGCTGTGCTTGCTCGTTAATCTAATAAAAAGCAAACAAGTGGTACATTGATTTTTATTCTTCTGGCCTTGAGTTCAGTGAGATCAGTGATGGAGTAAATAACTTCCCCAAACCCACATGACTGACCAGAACATGAGTGTACTAAAAAATGAGAGGGTATAAGCAATGCTAGGTTTCCCTCAAATCTAAAACTGTACAGTGAAAATCTAATCAACAGAGTTTGAATACAGTAAATCTACCCACACATCATTAAAGATGGTTTATCAAGCCACAAGTGGTGGTTCTTCAGTCTTGCTTTTAACATATTTGGCTTATGTTTTTTGGCTTGGGTGCATGTGTATCTGTGTGTGGGTGTGTCTGGGTGTGTGTTTGATGTCAGAATGAAATCTTGAAACTAAACTAAATACTTACCCGGTTTTTTTCCCTCCATGTTTACCGTCTCTTGATCTTCATGCCTGTTCTGTAGCTTGTGCTTTTTTTTGTTCTTGTTTTTATTCCTCTCACTTAGAAGGTTTTAGCCATCATTAATCTTCTAAGTTTTGTTGATCAGAGAAACTATAATGCACTTCCTAATTAAAACACTTGTGGCCTTACTGTTCTGTAATCTAATATTTCTTGACTGCGATAACAGTCAGTCCCAGTGCTAAGATTTTCTGTTCTCTCCCAGCTTGGCTCCATTCTGTTCAGAACTCTGCAGTCAGTGACCAGAAACCAGAAACTGAAGCACCTCTGGCCGAGACTCTGTCTTTGGGCAGCAGCAGTGCCGGCAGCAGCCTGCATGACCAGGGTTACGCTGCCTCTGAAGGTATGGCAGAGGGCGAGGACTCGGGCATGATCAGTTCTCCCTCTGACACCCAACCCACTTCCCCCGATGGGAGCGTGTCTCTGGATGGAAGTAGTGGGTGGAAACCGGCGGGGCCAGTGCGAGATAGTTCCAGTGAGAGCGATGAGGGATGTGCCACCTGGGGATCAGTACACAGGTAGAAAACGGAACCAAGAAAGTGGGTTGGGCAGTTTAAATGAGACTCACAACAAAATTATTTCTCATATTTGCATATAAAGAATTTGACTAAAGTTATATTCAAGATGGTGGGACTAATTAAGAAATCTGCATTTACTTCATTTATCGACCTGACTTCTTTCCCATACTTACTAATCTTATTGTCAATATTAGCTCATCTTCTCTAATCCACTGAGCTGTCCATTTAAGCTAGCCTAACTGCTATTACAACAAACTGTCACAGTTTTATCCAACTTGATTTTAACAAAGTTGATATTTGTTATTGAGCCAGCAGTAAAAATCAAGAGCAGTTCCTACCATAGTATATTTGAGTCAGCTTTGCATTCTGGGCTTTTATAGTTATGGTTTTAGGCCCTTAATCAAAGGTCTGTGAAAAATCAATGCTGCTCCAGATCCCTTTTCACATTTTAAGTTGTTTTGAAAAGCATACGCTCATTTACCCAGACCAGGGATCTTGGATTGATGCCCCTACTCAGAGAAATTTTATGAATCCAGGTTCTGGCCTGATGTTGCCAGCTCTTCATTATTCCAGGAAACCACTATAACCCAGTTTTCTCAGAATTATTGAGGAAAAGAGGACCCGTCCAAGTCTCTTAGAAGATAAATTCTATTTGGGTTGGCCTTCTTGATGCAATTTGTTATGGCTAATATGCCACTAACCCATGAGAATTCTCTGTTGAACCACTGAAGAGAGTGCAGGAAGTTTGAACTGTGGTATTAATATCTTAACAGCTGCGTGTTTCAAAGCCAGCAGACTCCAGTGAAAATAAAATGTGACTTTAAACACTTAAAGTCTACACATATTTTTCTTTCCTCTACTTCTGAACTGCCTTTACCCTTTTGATTTCTTAGGCAGATTACTTAAGCAAAGGGTGCTGAATATAACAGCATCACTAAAGTAATGGGTTTTACTATATAGTCTTTTCAGTAGTGACTTTTTTTTATAAACGATAAGGGTCTCTACGTGATTATATTTACATGTGTATGTAATATACATGATGATGACTTCTTTTTATGTACCCTTCTCAGGCACAAAGACATCAGCCCTCAGTCGCAGTCAGTGATTTTGAAAAACAACTTTGAAGATGATCCAAAGCTCGCAGCCGAGCTCCATCAGACTTTGGCTGATTTTGAAGCAGACCTTGCAGGTAAAAGGGGCAAAAATATAAGCTACACTGAATAGAAATGTCTTCACTGAGATGTATACATCCAGCACTGAAATTGAAAAACAATTCCTAAAGGGTTTAACCTGTTGATCATCATAACACTACTGTAGCTGGATCAACTGAAGTAATCCTGTAAATGTTCTATATAACATAAAACACAACACTTCATGATACTCCACATGAAGCGACTTTTCCACACTAAGTGGATTACCTATTAAGACCTGGATCTGTCACTCTTTTGCAGACCATGAAGATGTAGTCTCAGCAAAAGAGGCTCCTTATACCATGTCTAGTGACAGTAATGAGGTTCCAGTGTCTGTAGTGGACTTGGATGTGCCAGTTACAGCCATAGATGAAGTACTGGAGGACTATGATCATAATATTATTGAACATGAGGTGAAGTCATTTACCAGGAAGGAGTCAGCTGGCAGCAAAGGTAGGAAAAACAACCAGTGCATCAGATTTAAAATGGTTTGCTTTTCTGTATTATGTTTACTACAATTTTTCTTCCCTTATCTTATCACAGAACATGGCTTTTGTCACAAGTCCAGAATGGAGCCCGAGAACAAAAACAACAATGCTTATACAGAAGCAGTCAATAATAAAAGAAACCATACAAATACTAAGGGTTTGTCTCAATCTGAGCAGTACACTAAACCAGCGGAGAGCAAGTCTGTGTGTGACAGAAAGGAAAAAAAGATAAAGGAGAAAAAAATTAAAGAGATGAATCTCGTCAATAGCAACAGCGTGAAAGGAGATAAGCAAATATCGGCTGTTAAATCTAATGATGACGTGCACGAAAACATGGAGAGCGCTGAGATACTGCCTGACCCTGTGAGATATAATGCTGAGTCTTTTGAGAAGAAGAAACCGGATTTTCCACCAGCAAGTCAGAAACCAGTATCTATGGAAAAAGATGAACAGACGCATAGGGTTTTCCCTACTTCACATAATAAAATTACTCGCAACGTCACATCACGATTTGGTATGAAAACCTTCACTGTGATCCCTCCCAAGCCCTCTGTTATAAACACTGCTAAAGAACAGTCAGGTGTTCGATTTACCATTGGTGCCATTAAGATCGACGATCAGGGAAACATGGTGAAAGAGGGTATCTCCAGGAATAATGTCAGTAGGTCTTCAGAGTCACAGATCAATTCTGATGAGGGTTCTCCTCTTCTTGGGAAGGCCAAAGCTTTTTGGAGCTCAAATGAAAGACAAGACACTCCTGTGAACCCCAGCAAAGATAAAGCTGAGGAGAGCAAAAACAAACTGAAAAGTGCTTCTACAGCAGTCACAGAAACTACACTGAAGACCAGTAACACAGAGTACCTGAAATCAACACAGAGTACAGTTTCTAAACCTCCAGAGAGAATCCAACCTAAAGAGGTGGTGAAAGAAGAAACTAAAGAGCCTATAAGGAATGTCAAAGTTCCAGACAAAGGCTGTGTTGAGGTGGGGAGCAAAAGTTCAGTACCCAAAAATGTTCAGCCCCCAGCTGACAAACCTACCATTCCTCCTTCAATACTTCCAGACTTGTCCTTCCTCAGACCGCCCAGGCGAACCTCAAGCCAATATGTAGCGTCTGCCATCGCTAAACACCCCCCAAAGACCTTAGCGAAACCCAGCTATGTCCCTAACAGCCCTGAATGCTCTGCTTCCCTGAAGACACCGACTACTGACCTCCAGAAATCAGGTCGATCGATGCAAGTTAATCCGCGACAATCTTCCCTGTCGTCTTTGTTAGAGAATAAGGAGAATAGCTCTAATTCTGCAGTCAGGTATCCTGGTCCTCAAAGATCTACAAGCTACCCAGAGTATATGTCAGATCAACAGAAAGATTTTAGAGAAGCAAACAGGGGTGGATTTGAAAATGGTGTTGTAGCCACCAAAAGAAGTTCTGATATGTTGGAAACCAAACCAGCCAAGAATAATCACGCTGAGTTGAGTGGATCCACCAACATAAAAGTAACTGCCAATGACCAAGATAATGTCAAACATCAGCTTGGAGGTCCGAGCCCAGCAAAAAGCTATGCCCTAAACTCATATATCAAACCACCAACAGCCCCAAAGACCATATCTCAAGGACAGACAAACGTAAGTAAAACCTGGATTATACTGTTAATATTACAACATACGAATCTTGAAAATATACTATAAATAATTGTTTTTATAATTCACAGAACTCAGAGGAGACAGCTTCAAAATCTCAACTGCCTGAAACAGTGTCAGACAGCAGTGTGACGGTGTTTGGGCCAATTAAAAAGTTCAGACCAGTGATCCATAAATCTGTTGAGAAAGAGACGTCTCTGCACAGCAGTCTGATGGAGGCAATCCAGACAGGTGGAGGCAAAGACAGGCTGAAGAAAGTGAGCTCAAGATAAAATGATTTGTAGGATAGCGTTTTGCCCATCTATCTGGTTTCATATGTTCATCTAAACAAGCTAGGTAATAATGTTGGCTGATTTTCTCCTTTTTTATTGCCTTGTTAGATATCAACTTCTGGCCCCAGCTCCTTAAAGAAAGGGCCTTATGTTGAAGAGGAGAATGAGAGGTCTGCTCTTTTGGCTGCCATTAGAGCCCAGAATAACACCGGCAGGCTGAAGAAGGTAAAATATTATCCTAACAGCTAAGAAGTATCATTGATCTCTATATGCTGATATCCAGGGTGGAAGTAAGAGGGATGTGATCTAAAACATACAAGTATGAGTTATTATTTTAACATTTATGCATGTATAAAAAAACACTTCCTTATAAATATATAAAATGCTGTTCTTTTTAGCATGTAGTTACAATGCTTCTCACCATTTGGATGCAGATTAAAATGTATCCAGTATACAGTTATTTAATATCCGCAGAGCATAACTCCTAATATTATCTATACCCTGTGATTTCTGAGTGCCATTTGCAGGTCAAATATCCTGTATGTACTTAATAAACATCAGCATGTTTGAACTGTTGTTGTGAGCATGTTGCTATGCCAAATGTAATACATAGCAAAGCTGATAATATCATTTTATGTTGTACGCATATGGTTTTGCACAGTACGAGCATGTGTACCCGTTACATTTACAGTCAAGAAGAGCTTAAATTAGAATGTAAATGCTAAACACTTTGTCTCGTGTTATTAGTTCATTAGCAGCTTACACTGCAATGCAGGTTATGCTAGCACATGTGTCTATTTTCATCCACCCTTTTGGAAAGCGTTCTGTGGTTTGCTCACATTTGCGTACCAGAGTGGAATGAAAGAGGCAGAAAATGTGCTACTGCTGCTGAAACATCTGTGGCTCTATTCTGGAGGTTCCCTGCCAGATCTGGAATCTCTGGAATGCTGTATGACTTAGTCGGAAAACAAAACTGTTGTACTTCTTTGAAAAGGAGGGTAAACAGACTGAATATGTATATTAAATGGAGTTATAAAATAAGTAATGAGTGCTCATATAAATTTGAATGTCTCTAACAAGAAAATAGAAAAGGCTTTGTTTGTCTTTCTAGCTATGCATCAGGTGTATCAGGAGTGTGTGTCAGAGACTCATATGGGAGCAGCTGTCCTTCCATATGGTTACATGTCTACAGTTACCATTGTCTCACCGCTCTGTGTGACAGGTCAAATCTGTAGCTGCCCATGAGCTTGAGAAATTCAGAAAGTTGGCATCTGAAGAAGAGAGAAGCAGTCCAAGCTCTCCCTCTTCCCCCGAGAATTTGACCTGCACCTCTCCTCTCTTTACGCACCCACCACCTCCACCACCACCGATGATTGCACCGCCACCTCCTGCCCCTGTCTTGCCCCAGGGTAAAACTAGCTCTGTGCCACATTCGAATGCGAACGCCCCCAGGAACCCTGCTCTAGCCAGGGAGGCTATGCTGGAGGCGATCCGCTCTGGATCTGCGGCTGAGAGGCTCAAAAAGGTAAAACTATTAAAAATATATAGAGAAGTTTACAACTATGAACAACCTTTGTTTGCTTTATATTAGCAGCAGTTTCGTGAAAAACATCTTTGGTCTGGTTTCACACAGCTTCCCTTGCTGGAAGACATCACCGGCACTACAAAGATCTCCTGCGGTCTAGTAGCCAGGAAACTGGAAATGAGTTGCAGATTGTAACACGTACAAAGATAAATCTGACAGCCATACTGTACTGCTCCATGAGTATTTTCGAGGGGATAAAGTTCAATTTTAGGTCAGCAGCTATGGAAAAATAAGACTTCTGAAACTTTTGAATTGTTATTTTTGCCCTGTTTATACCAGAAAGGAACAATGGTAGCGACTGAATAGCATCAAGAGGGCGAAAAATCAAAGAACTCCCGATCACATGTTGTTGTGTTGCCTCAAACTGTTGCTCCTGTCATTATCACAGTGGAGAAATAAAATGACATGTTCAATTTCTTTCAACTAGGTCGCAGTTCCCAAGAAGACGGTTCAAGTGAACGGCAAACTGGGAACGATCCAAGCGAGCTCCTCAACAATCCCTGAGCAGTAAGAGGGGGAGCCGGCATCACCACAACAAGAAATAATAGATTAAGTGTAGTCTTAGTTTCTGTGTTTTGCCATAGTGCTTTTACAGCAGGTGTTTGGGGAAAAACAGTTTGAGTTGCATTTTCAGTGAATGCTGTCTGATATATTTTTTTGCACTGCAGAAATTGTGAAAAATCAAGTAAAAATAAATAATTCAGAATAAGATTCACACCTCTTACTACTAATATTGGGCCTCATTCGTACATTGGTGTAGTTCTAAAAGGAACAGCAAAGCGGGGATGTAATTACTTATGAATGAGGAAGGATTTAAACATTTCTTCTAGCAAGAAGAACCTCACTGTGTTAGTAGCCAAACACCTGCAAAATCTGTCTAACAAAGGGTGCGATAGGTGAAAGGTTTGCAGTTTATGTTCCGCTTTGACAAACAGTAGCTTGCTGGGAAATGTTCCTTTCCACCTTTGTAACATATTGCTGTTCGTAAATACATCCGCTGCCATCCACCCTTGAATTCACAAGGCGCAACTAGAGCATTGACATAAATCTGTGCCAATGAAAGCAAAATGTAATAGTATATGAGACTTTCATATCATTTTGTGTTGTGATCATTTCCATTTGCCTTTACCACTGTAGGTTTCAAATGCCTTATATGCCTAATGCTAAGTCAGTGTTATGCACATATTGTTTGTTTAAAAAAAATCGATGTGAGGTGCAATAAGTTTGATCAGATTCTGGACTACTTCCTATTTTATTGTAACAATTAACATTATTTAAAACAATTTTTTTTGTATATTTAAGAAAACAGTAGGTCCGTGAGCAGTGCTTTAAGTGTATTATTTTATGGAGATCTCGTCCGTAATGCCAACTTCCACAGTTCAGACTCTAAGGAGTCATATTGTAACAACTGGCTGGTGCCTGTTAGTGCACTGTGCTCCTGTTTAAGCTTCTAACCTTCATTTGTGCTGCTGTTAAAAATCTGTAGATGCTATGTTGTGATATTTCTGACTCACGGTGGAAAACATGATAAGCATAGCCTTAACATTTGCTATAAATACATACTGTACATACTGTAGCTGAAATAGTTTTTTGTTTTTTTTTGACATTTCAACATTTTGAAGCATTTTCATTAAAAACCATAAGAACGGTTTCACAAAAAGCAAAGAGATTAGTGTATTAAATCGATAAGATAATCTAAAACCAGCTTTAGTAAAGCTTATGTCATAATTTAAGCATTATTGCATTTCTTTCTGCTATGTAGGGGAGGTTTAGTGGGTCATAGCTATGAGTGAGAGCCATTAAATAGTTTGTATTAGATACGATTAAAGTCCATGCTGGATCATCGTTAGAATGAAGAAAAGCTTACGCTCCATATTCAGGTAAAATGTTTGCTGCTGTGTATTTCGAGTCTTTGAGTAAAGGGGGTTAACTAGTTTTATAGACACTAACTTTAATTTGTGTTTACTTCATGCATGATGCAAAATTCTATAACTTCAGAGGTAAACTTTAACTTAATTTTGGGAGGGGAGGGAGCTACAAAATAAAAGCCTACCGAAGTGTATATCTTGTAAATCATTGCGATAGATTTGCTTTATTCCACTTACTGAGTGAACGTTTTTATAAGCTATTGCTTTTTATGTTTAAAGTGCACATTGTTTTATGGAGAAGGTTAATTTTGTTTACCTTTTTTTTTGATTCAATAAATACATTTTGTAATCAAGCAAAAATTTACCTGCTACTGTCTTTTGTTTTGATTATATAAATGAAAATATGTGCCCCACCTCTCAAATAGCAATTAGACAGATGTTAGGTTTAGCAGATGGCAGCATGAACCTTGCCCTGGAAAGCATCCCACCCCACCTCCCGATGTGTCTGTGCCATTCCCAGCACTGTGGTTCGCTGGAAGACTGTGGCTATCCTGCAGTCCTTATGAAACATATTGTAACCGCTCTGCCACGCCACAGATGAGCTACTATTCCGGGCAGCAGCTCATGGCCGTGACTCATCACTATGTGGTCACACAAAATTACTCTCAAAGAACTTGAACCTTTCCTGTATTCCTGAATCCTGAAACATTAGACTTTGTGCCGCTTCACTCCCCCCACCCCTCAGATGCAAATGAATGATGCAAACATCCAGATTTTATTCCAAATTGAACTAGGAATGCATATTTTGTGCACGCACATCCTGGTTCGCCACAAGTGTCGTGTAAAAGCTAGCAGAATTTGAACACTGAGGCTTTTTAAATGCCTTCTCTCAAGGTGTTCCCAGACAGACAGGTTAATTGAAACTTTCACGGCGGAGAAAAAAATATCAGAGTGCAGAAGGGTGAGCTTGGCCAAGAGAGAGAGCAGTAAATTCCTGCTGGGACCACAGACTCTTTAGTGGGTTCGCATTCATGCTCGTTCTACAACCCTTCTAATCCTCCTTACAAATATGTGAAAGGGTGTGTTTGAGTGGGTGGATGTCTGTGTGTCAGTGGGTGGGTTACTGCGGGTGATATTTTTGTTCTGAGCATGTACGTGTATTCGGGCTTGTGCCTTTGTTGCCGTTCCAAACCATTTTAACCAGCCTACCAACGTAAACAACCTCCAAATCAAGAATTACCAGAAGGTTACGCCACATAATCGAACAAAAATATAGTCATTCAGGTTTGACTCTGGTTCTTGATTTTATTCCTCATTGCCGGGTTTGTGTTTGTTAACCATTACATATTAATGGTAACATGTAGGCCTGAGCCTGTTAAGGGTTAGATTTCTGACAGCCTCCATGTTCACTAATGGAAAAGGGATCAAAGACAGCACAATAAGTTTAAAATAATAAAATAAATAGCTAATAAGTACTAACCATGGCCTTATGTCCCTCCATAGTGGCCCATCCATAATCATGTAAGAAACTTTAATAAACGCTTCACTAATTGCCTGGGTGTATATTACCCAGCTTTGTTAGTTTCGACTCGGCGACTTATGAGTGATGGACACGCTGACTATCAGCAGGGGTTGCGCTCTTTTTGTTTTCCAGTGTTGGCTAGTCTACTATGTATCTGATCAATCATTTAAACAAAAGGCCTGTGTGAAGCTGAATGTCTGATGACGTAAAATCAGCACACTGTGTGTTTACTTTTTTCTCAAATGACAGACATAAAGCGAATGCTTTGTTGCATGCTTGTATGTCAGCGTGTGTAAGTGTGTGTGACTGGGTGGCTTCACAGTGTCTATTCTTTAAGTCCTGGCATATGCAAACAGCTCAGGACTGACGAGTTCTTGCAGTTCAGACTCTTATGGGGTTTTCCCATCACTTATGAAGCTATTCAAGCTTTATGTATGCATAAAAATGAACTGAACACTGGTTAATTCCTGGTGGAGACAGAAGGGGTGGGGCACTCGTGTCAAGTTGTTCTCTTTGATGCATTACAGTCTGCCTAAAAAGTGTGTGTATGTTTTAAAGTAGTTAACAGCCTACATTACAAAAACACACAAGCTACGTTTGCAACACTGACGTTGCTTTCAATAACATAAACATGAGAAGCTCTTATGCAATATGGGGAAACTCAGAGGGGTGAAAACACACCAGTGCTGAGAGATAACTTAGAATGAGATCTGACCCTCAGTTGTGCAATTTACATACCTTCCAGCTACTGGTGTTTTTGTTTCAGATTGTGCTTGTCAGAGCACGGCTCTAATTAAAAGCGGAGTCCTTAGCTTTAGGCTGCAGGTGTATCACTTTAATAGCACTCTTTACATGCAGCCACCATGGTTCACTATTTCAGTCCTGACAAGTAATTTTAGACTTTAATCTGTAGGCCTAACACTGACATGCTGTACTGCTTCTTTTATTTCATTTCTTTATGTTTTGCTTCTAAAAAGCTAGACTTGTATTCTTGTATTTTTAAGGGATTTAGAGCAATAGCCCAGGCTTCAGTTTCAGCTTTCTAAGGGTCCATCCATCCATCGATCCATCCATCTTCATCCGCTTTATCCGAGGCCGGGTCGCAGGGGCAGCAGCCTAAGCAAAGAGGCCCAGACCTCCCTCTCCCCAGCCACCTCCTCCAGCTTATCCGCGGGAACACCAAGGCGTTCCCAGGCCAGCCGAGAGATATAATCTCTCCAGCGTGTCCTGGGTCTGCCCTGGGGCCTCCTCCCAGTGGGACATGCCTGGAACACCTCACCCAGGAGGCGCCCAGGGGGCATCCTTGTCAGATTCCCGAACCACCTCAGCTGGCTCCTTTCAATGTGGAGCAGCAGCGGCTCTACTCTGAGCCCTTCCCGGATGGCCGAACTTCTCACCCTATCTCTAAGGGAGAGGCCAGCCACCCTTCGGAGGAAGCTTATTTCTGCCGCTTGTATCCGTGATCTCGTTCTTTCGGTCACTACCCACAGCTCGTGGCCATAGGTGAGGGTAGGGACGTAGATCGACCGGTAAATTGAGAGCTTCGCTTTTACACTCAGCTCCCTCTTCACCACGACGGACCGGTGCAGCGTCTGCATTACTGCAGCTGCAGCCCCTTTCTAAGGGTCTTTGACAGTTTTTCTTTGGACATTGACTGCTTTTTAACTCAACTGATCTTTTTCAAAGGATTCTTTTTTGGTCAAGCCACTTAAAACTAACCGAGGAATCATTAAAGCATAAAAAGGCACTTAATCCAAGGAACGAACCAGTGTTGTATCTATATATAAGACAACTTAGCACATAATCAATTTTGAACTTTATCTTTAGGTATTTCTTCATATTTCTTTAATTGAATCTACAGAAAATGCTAAATATAGCACAGTTTGACAGGCACCAACAAGGTGATTCTAGCTATTAGCAGAAAAATTGGTATATCACAGCATGGTGTGCAGTGTGTTCTGCAAGTGGAGGACAAAAGCACAAGCGGCCAAAAAAATTATCTACAGCAGATGAACAGTATCTGAAAATCATGTCCTTTTTAAAAAAACAAACAAACAAAACAAAACAAAAAGCTTAAGCAAAGATCTGACACAGGCCCTACAGGTGATCCATTTACTCTTCACTGACGCCTTATCGGTACTGGTCTCAGCAGAAGGGTGTCTGTCAAGAAGCAGAGAGAAAAGGCTGAGGTATGCCAAATCACACAAGAACTGGACTAAAAGTTCTTGTCATGGATTGGCCTCCCCAGCACCCAGATCTCAATATATCATGTGGAATCATCTTCATGGAGACCAGACCAAAAGGCAGCCAACATCCAAAGAAGAGCTTTGAATATCCTTCAAGAAGCCCATACAACTATTCATGAATGCTACTTAAAGAAATTACAGGAAAAAGAGAGATAGTTCAGGTTTGCTTAAAGAATAAAGGTGCTCATGTTAAATATTGACTTTCAGGCTCGTTGGAATTACAGAAACTCTGTTTTTGTCTTTTATTTTCATTCATTAAAGGGCACAAACGTTAGAGTCCCCAAACACAAGAAAACGAGCTACCCCGACAGCATGACGTTATGTCCGCACATAGCATTTCCGGCTCTATAATCCCCTCCGTGTGCTCCCTGACAGCAAGAACTGAACGCCAAGTTCTAGTGTAACATACATCTCCAGAAACCACGGGAACCCTCTGAACACGCCCTCCCCCACTTAGACCTGAACGCCGCATTAATCGGGTCTCTCTAGTGGGCGTGGTCTAATATAAATGGGAGGCGTCGTTTGCGAGGGTGTGTTTGTAAGCGTGCGCGTGTGTTAGAGAGAGAGAGTCCTCCCCTAGCCGCATGAGATGACGAGTGCCCTGCAGTCTTTACAGTCACTGTTTTTGCGTTCTCCTCTCCTCCTCTGTCTCTAGCGGTTCACTCCGGAATGCTCACCAGCGTGTCCTGATCCAACGCTGTCGTCAGTCCCTTCATCTCCAGCCTGCCCCGGCTCTCCGTGTCCGTCCGCGTGTGAGGGTCGCAGCCTGCCCGAGGTGCTTTCGCTGTAAGGTGGGTGCATGTTTCCGAGAGCATGCTTCTCGTGCGTGTCAGAAGAGTGCTCATTGTGGACGTGTAGTAAAAGTTTAACGATGACACAAGCCATTATGAATGTTCGGGACATGTGCGGGACCTGCCTCTCTCTTTGACAACGGTGTGTCATTGAACTTTGGAAAGTTTATTCATTGCGCCGCTCTTCGGCAGTCACTTGAACTGACCATGTTGTAAACCTACAAGTGGAAAGCTTCCGCTGAAGATGCCCCAGGCTGGCCTGTCCTGAGGCGAACAGGCACGTCGAGAAGCCGTGCGTAAATCTCGTGCAGTGAATCTCGTGCATTTCCCAAACCTTTCTCTGCGTTTCTTGGCATTCCAGTTTGGAATTCCAGGAGCCTGCCTTGTTTGTAGTACTTTGACAGCAGTCTGCAGTGGCCCTTTAGCCTTCTTTGTATCCAGTAGGACTCCAGCTCCCCGTGTCCACCTCCCCCTCCTCCTCTTCTCCTTTACACCCTTCCCAAGAGTTTCACCACTCTCGCCTTATCTCTTTATCCCTTTTGCAGCATTTACTCCGGGAGAGGGGAGGGAGAGGGGTAAAGGAAGTTGTTCCAGGGATACTCTTGTTGCCCCATTGCAGAGGTTCTCAAAGTGGGCTCCTGGGACCCCAAATGGGTCCTTGAGTGGGTTCCAGGTGGTCCAGGATAAAGTGAGAGAAGTATTTTGTTTTTAATGGGTTGTAACAGGTGTCACTTTAGTTGGAAGAAGAATCAATAATGCTCTCAGAGGGTGTAAGCTTCAATCCAGGCTCCATTATAGAGGCTGCTTAGTGTGAAAATCTTTAGGCACCCCGTCTTTGAGCTTTACCCCAAATACTTTGAATGCACAAGGGGAGCCTGTCTGTTGAACACTTCAATCTGTATTGCACGCTGTCTTAAAGGCCGTTGGAGCACATATTAAGTCAACAGCCCAATATTTTGTCTGTTATACAATACTTTGAGAAACATGTTTGGTGATCACAATTTTAGCAGTGAAAGGATTAGTAAATGAGAGAGCCTGATCATTATCTAACTTTATGTGGAAAGGTCCTGACAAAGCAACTCTTCTTAGGTCCTCTAATCTGCCTTGTCATTTGGGCATTCGTCCAATCAATTTCTTTATTGGCTGCATGTGGTCTCTGCAGAAAGTTACATAACCGCCCAAATTTATGATTCTAGAGACTATTGATGTTGACCTGTGTGTTTTGAATACAGATCAGTGTTCTCTCTGGGAATGTGGGGTGGGACCAGAGAGGGGCGCTTGGAGGCTGATGCATGACTGACTACTACCACTTTTTTTTCCTTTTTTTTTATTAAAGTACTTCTGTCTCGTCAAAATATGGACTATTTGCTTTTCTCTAAACTCAAACTTATCTGATGATCTTCAGTTTCCTTTCAGCCTCCTCTTGTTTAACTATTATTGTATAAAATTGGTCAGCATTAAAGTAGGAATTATATCTAGTTATTTTGAATACAACTACAACATTAAGTTAAATCCTTCCAAAAAAGGCTGCTGTCAGCCCACTAATCCAGTTGTTGATCTATTCACCAAGGTGTTTGTGCTTCACAGACTGATTGACCTAAATGAGGCAATCAGATGAAGGACACTTTTGCAGCCATTCCATTTACAAACAGGTGGTGATAACATATGGAGCAGAACCTGTCAGGTGTGTTGTTGCTGGTAGGGAAAAACCAGCAATATGAGGCTGGCTTCCCTAGAATGAGCTCTGGGATAGCTCATTAACTCAGAAAAGCAAGACTTCCTAATTGCATTTAGTTATTTGCTAAGTTGATTCTCAAGGAACTGGACTGTTAATAGAAACAAGGAAAAGGCACACATAAAAACAGCACAAAATTAAACATAAAACACCCGACGATCAATAACCAATGAACTTGTCTGATATATATATATATATATTTTTTTTTTGTTTGTTTTCAACCCTGGTTCTGATATTAAAAAAGAGATTCCAAATCCACAGCATTTAAATTTGGTAGCATGTCTTCAAATTAAGATAAGATAAGATAACCTTTATTAGTCCCACACGTGGGAAATTTGTTTTGTCACAGCATACTTAATACTTACTTAATATACCATCTCAGAACAAATACAGGTAGAGGGCAGTGCTGCCAACTCCTGATATCTTACTTAAGTTGCCAGTTGGTGCACATGAAATTGGGAAGTGCTTCTTAAACAGAATCATTATTACAAACTCTTGCAACTTAAAGGATCCTCGTTCCTGCCACCAGAGAGCCAATCAACAGCAGGACCAAACAAAAACATAAGCCACATTCCAGGTTATGATGTTCACAACTGTATTATGATGGTATGTCTACTTATTGTAGTCAAGCTGTACTGTACCGTGCAAAAGCCCTGAGCCAACCCTCATTTATATTTGGTAGGGAAATGGGTGATTTATTGAAACATGTGCAAATATACACAGAAATGCATTATATAAGGCAAAAACAGTTAATACAATTCTCATGAACTTGAAAGTTGATGTTTGGCAACCTGTATTCATCATCATTACAGCTTGAATGAGGCCAATCCATGACTGGTGGTGCTGCTTTGTGGGGATTTCCTTTTCTTTTTCCTCTGTCTTGCTATGCTTTTAAATCTTAGCCTATTCCCCCTGTTTCCCTTCCGTAAGAATAGCTTTTTGACAGCAACCCATCTACTGAAACCATTTCTAATGAGGCTTTAGTGAATAGCCGATGTATCAACTGAAGCATCAGATGCATCTCTTAGGTTCTGTGTCAGGTCTTTGCTTAAAGACATGATTTTCAGATGGTGCTTATTAGGGCTGCCACGATTTGTCGACTAGTCACGATTACGTCGACTATCAAAATCGTCGACGACTGATTTAATAGTCGACGCGTCGTTTGAAACTTTGTACGATCACAAAAGACGCAGGAATAAGTGGCAGGATTTAAGAGTGTAATAACGGACTGAAACAGAAGATGGCAGCATTGCATGTACAAGGATGTCAGCTACCGTTAAACCCCAAAGAAGAAGAAGAAGCAGCTGTGTCCCAGAATTCATAGCGCGGCCCAGCGCAGTTTCCAACAATGGCGGCAGCTAGTTAGTTTTAATATTACTCTTATTATTCTTTCTGGGTCACAAAATAAACGTTTAACATATTTTCAGGCGAGAATGTAGCTGTGTAAACCTCAAATATCTGCTCAGTTTATCAGGACACCACATATTTTCAAAAGCGCTCCGACGTTTTCGGAGACATCTGTTACCCACTAGCTCGTTAGCGAGCCGGGGGCTAGGCTCACTAGCGCTGTGAGAACACCAGACTCCCCGCAAATCGTTTTCAAACCCACCGCCGTCTTTCGCTACTCAGGTTAAATATATATGAGTCACTTAGATAACTTAAAATGTTATTGTTTGGCTTTTTTTTTTTTTTTTTAGTATTTTATTTGTTCCTGAGTAAATCAGTTTGTCTGAGATTAAAGTTATAGTTTTTACCAGAGGCGGAGCCAGACATTTGAAACACCCGGGGCTTAGCCCTAAAGGGTAGTATGCATGTGGGATTTTATTTTATTTTTTTGGGGGGGGGGGGTGTTTAGAAATGACTGAAAGATTAATAGGCTCTGTTTTGAGTTTTGTTCAATAATGAATGACTTCATATAGGGAAAAATATATATCACATGTGCAGGACACCTTAAACTAGTTTTTTAATTAAGCAGCAAGGCAGAACAAAGTCGGGGGTGTATCAAGACACGAAGACTAAACCCCAATTCAACCAGACCCAGAACTGATCCGGAATTAAAACAGGACTACAAGAGTTCAAAATCAGGACTACTTAGGACTTAACAAAGACAGAACCAGAATCAGAACTAGATGATAGTAGCACTAAAAATCATCATAGACCTGCACTACACTTATTTTTTTAATTCTACCAAAGTCCACTATTTAGATTGAGAAAAGTTTATATAATTATTTAGCCTTGTTGTGCAAACAAGCCTGCATAACTTAATAAATATAGAATTTGAAAAATAACAAACCTAAAAAGAAACACTAGGTACGAGATACACGAGGACCTATGATACGGTGATACTTTTGGTAAACAACCATTTGACTAACATGTATGTCTCACCTGCTCTTCTTCATCTCTGTTCTGTCCTCATTCTCCATCTCCCTCTCTGTTCCTCTCTCTCCCTCTTTGTGCTGACAATCATCAAATATACAGTTGAAACCACATATTTATGTACTCTTCAGATCAAAACACAATCACTTTTTTAATTGTAAGATCAAATCAAACTAAATGTTTATTTTTTTAGATTGATAAATATAAAAAACATATTTGTTAACTTTAAGAGTAAAGAGAGAAACTATCTGTATTTCTTAATTGCAAATGGCACCAAATTGTATTCAAACTTGAGCCACATTTATGGAGCTCCACAATTCTTTTCCTGGTGTTTTGGTTGACATCTCTTGATTTTCCCATTTCAAAGAAACAGGCTCTGTGTTTTGCCTTATATGCATCCACAGGTGTGCCACCAATTTACTCACATGGACTCTACTAACCTATCAGAAGCTTCTGCAGCTCAGAATGGAATCGTCTGGAGTTTCTTATTAATTAACAAACTTAGTGTACATGTACTCCTAAATTTGATCAAAGTGATAAAAAAACAGAAAGCTCTGTCTCTCTTTATTCTGACATTAAACTAATTCAAAAGATATTTCAATATTTATCTAACAAAAGTTTACTCTAAATTGATGTTGTACAGTAAAAAAATTTTCTCCCTAAAGTGTATGTAAATATCTGGTTACAAATGTGAATATCCTGCTGTGTACTGAAACCCCTCTTGTTTTGCATAGAAATATACTGAACAACATACAAAGCATAATATATAAAATAACATTTACCAGAGTTTTTTCTTTGAAAGAACCCTCTAATGTCCATTCTTATATTTCAGTACATAACTGAAACCGATTTAGTCGGGGAGGGTAAGAACTGAAAATATGAAATAAACACATGTAAGCTAAGACTCTTAAAAAAATAGCATTTGTTCGCTTTTCATTTCGCCATTTGTTGATTCACTTGAAGAGCAAGTAACGTAATATGGGTCAAGTGATCAGTTTGATATCAATCTTTCGTGATTCACCGTCATATTTACATTATTTGTACGGTACGAATGATTTGCTTTGGTACCTGGTCAAACTTAAGCTCTCCTTAGTATAGCTGACTCAGTTTCTCCAACAGCGCACTCACAGGCAGCAGCTGCCCCGCCCCCTCGCTCAGTCGCTTAGTGCCTGAGCTCGGATCATACCAATATCAGAGGGGATTCACGCACAGTCGTAAATTCCCACAGTGTGCACTATGTGCTTCGAATATTGTGTGTACTTTTTCTTTTATACAGTTGTCAGCCAGACATCTAACTATGAAAAATTACACTCCAAAAGACCCCGGGCTTCTGACAAAACAACCCGGGCTTAAGCCCAGTAAGCCACCCCCAGGCTCCGCCCCTGGTTTTTACACAGCTGAATAAACGTCAAGCAGACAGCTGATTATCAGAAGTGTGAGATGCTCCAGAATATACTCCAGTGTCCTGTTATATTTTAGATAGCAAGGAGTTTATTAAACTTCACCGAAACAATCTGCAAATTTCATTAAAATTTAATAAACTATCATCTTGTCTTTATTTTTAGTTAGCACAGACCTTAAACACTTAAAGCTGTAAGCTAATGATAGTTATATAAGAGCAGATGCTGCTGGTGCAATAAGCTGTAGTTTTACGTCTAATGGATGATGATCTGATTAGTCGACTAATCGCAAAAATAATCGGTGACTAGTCGACTATCAAAATAATCGTTTGTGGCAGCCCTAGTGCTTATCTGCTGTAGATAGTGTTGTATGTCTTCTTTTTTTTGTTTCGTCCCCCTCTTAAGGCTTGCCACTTCCTTCGGTCCTCTATCTCCAGTTTCCTCAAATTTTATAAATTTAGTCCAGCTCAGTTTGATCTATACAGGGCCAAATCACTGTATAACAACAGTTGCCTTAAAACCCTTTTGTTGTAACACCCTACAATGATACAGGCAAGACAGAGATGCCCCACCCACCCAAATGAGTAGGCACTTTGGTGGCAGTGGGAAGGAAAAACTCCCTTATAATAGGAGGAAACTTCCGTAGCAGGCTCAGGGAGGGGCAGCCTCTGCTACGACCGCTTGGGGGTGAGAGGAGGAAAATGTAAATGGTTAAGCCCAAGGGCTGGAATGAAATTGAGTGACAAAGCAGCTAATGCCCAAATAAAAACCTTGAATGATCTCTCAGAAGGCCTAGAGAACTATTACTCAAAACCAATTTAAAAATGAAATGAAGGTCAGCGCTCCTTTATAGCAAATTGTAACAACATCAGGGGTAGCTAAAGAGATTTACACAGAACTGTAGGTAAGTGAAGTTGTTTTTCTTGGTTTATTGTCTTTAATGGGAGTTCGCATGATATTTGGTGAGATGAGCTTGAGGAGTTGATCAATTTGCCACTCTGGGCTGAGCTGTTAATGATGCAAAATATTTAGCATGCAGTAAAACATGACCGATTTAAGCGGTGTTTCAGCACAAGCTATTTTATGTCCCCGTGACCACTGAAAGTTATTGCTCTTTCCCAGTTTAGATGGGATCTTGGTCTTGATGAAATCGCTGCCAAGTGGTGAGACTTGGTTCTCACACAACTTTGAAGTGGCCTTATCACGTGGCTGCCGCTACATATCGTTTCTATATCGCAGAGGTAAAGGTTTGTGATCATGGTATCGGTCAACAAGGTTAAGCAAAAACAAAAAAAACTGTCAGATTTCACGAACCTTGTCAGAGGTAGCGCATGAGTAAAAGAAGGACCCATTACATTTTGGTGCAGACTTCGGTCACTTTTTGAAAACAATGGAATAAAGGGCATTGACCTCGTTGGGAATGCTCTCTCTAAATGCCCTTCTAGTTTGATTATTTTGTGGTCAAATCACTGCGCACATGGCAACTGCCAGAGCTGCGGTTTCTTTCACCCCCTCCAGCACCAGTCCTGCTATTTCAAGTCAATGCTAAGTAAGCACAGGCATGATGGGGCATGAACTCTGTACAGCTACAGGCTGCCAAAACGCTGCTGACTGCACGTATTCCAAAGAATTTTACAATAAGTTATACTTCAATCCCACAAGGATTCAGGTTTGTGTATTTCATAAGAATCTACAATGAGTTTGGTTCTGTTGCACATACTTCTTTTTTTTATTTTTATTTTAAATATTGTCTGCTTTGCAGTAATAAATCCAATTATTTCAAAGCCAAGACTTGAGTCTCGTTTTAAACTCGAGGCGATGTGACATACGGTAGGTACGTATATGTATGCAGTGGGTATCTCTGTTACTGCTGCTTTTATAAATGCATAGTTTCACTTGCTGTCCAAGGGGAAAATTAGCAGAGATATCCTGTTAACTGGTATTGGTGGTGTAAGAGCTTGTGGTCGTGCTCTGAGCAGCATTCCATCAGGTCTTGCGTCAGCTAACAGTCATTCAGAACTGGTTGGTCTGGGCTTATACACTGTTAATACCCCCCCTCCCTGATGCCATGACACCATTAACCTAGGTCTGCTCAGGGACCACAGCATAGTTCATGTTATTCCACTGACTCCGGATCTAAAAGCAGAGCAACTTTACCCTTTGTGCCAAAATGTTCAGCTGAGCTGTCGGTGATTTAAAAACTTGTGATGTTAGGGACAGCTTTTTGAGTTTCTGGACAAAGGTAAATTTAGACTCAGTTGCATAAACATGTATAATTTATTTCTTTTTTTGGACTGTGTATACTGTTAAAATTGTATACATTGGATTGAGTGTCCCCGACTGCTTACAGAATAATGAATGCCTTGGTATCTCAACTATAACTGCTGAGTAATCATGTATTGCTTTGTGAAAAGTAATTTCTAAGAACCTAAACCCTTGCCAGAGGAAAAACTTTGTGGTGTTATTCTTCCCCCCCACCTCCATACTGTAAATATGGACCTGTATAAACCTGATTCTCACCACTTTCCACTTGTGACCTGAGGAGATGCAGTGCTTGCTTGTCTAAGTACAGTGGATAGTTTCTCACTGTCTGGTGTTCGCCCAAATGTAGCTGAAAGCCTGTGTGAGTGGCAAGAATGTTTCCTTTATTCTGCAGGTAACAAAACGCCTACCGGAGCCTAGGGCTGAACGATATATCGCATTTGCGATAATATCGCGACATGATCAAGTGCAATTTTCTAACCGCAAAGGCTGCGATTATACTGCGATTATATTATACAATTCATGGGCTGCATCCTCCTGAGGCCGCATTTGTAGACCCATTACGTCACAGCGACGCGCCGAAGGCTGTCCAAATTACTACCATATCCCAGAATTCATAGCACGGCCCAGCCAAACTCCAGTTTCCAGCAATGGCGGCCGCTACTAAGTTTTAAAATTACTCATACTAATCTTTCTGGGTCACAAAATAAACTTTTAACATATTTTCAGGCGAGAAAGTAGTTGTGTAAACATCAAATATCTGCTCGGTTTATCAAGATATCCCATATTTGCAAAAGTGCTTCGACGTTTTCAGAGGCGTCTGCTACCCACCAGCTCGACAGCTAGCCGGGAGCTCGAGGGTTACTGATGCGGCCGAGAACGGCACAACTCCCGGCACATCATTTTCAGATCACCGCGGAGTTTCGCTGCTCGGGTTAAACGTAATATATAAGTCACTTAGACAACCTAAAAATGTTATTGTTGGGCTTTTTTCAGTGTTTTGTTTGTTCGTGAGTAAATCGGTTTGGCTGAGATTAAAGTTATTAGATTAGATAAAATAAAACTTTATTAATCCCCCGGGTGGGTTCCTCCTTGGTTTTCACACAGCTGACTAAACGTCAAACAGAAAACTTATTAAACAGAAGTATGAGACAGTCGAGAATTTACGCCAGTGTCTGGTTATATTTTAGATAGCAAGAAGCAGACGGCCGAGTTTATTAAACTCCACCGAGACAGCGGTGACGCTAATCAGAACTAGCCTTCTGATTAGCTAATCAGAAGGCTAGACCGTCCAATTTCACGCCTTTAAACTTTAAAGGCGTGTTTGTGTGTGTGTTTATACAATTGCTATTATGTTTGCACTTTATGTGTAATGTTACTGACTGCAGAGATCAGTAAGATGTGTGTATTTTTTATTTATTAGTTTTATTTATTTAATATTATTTTTTTAATTGAATGACTGTCTAGTAGTTCACAGATGTCGAAAAACTGAGTGTGGTAAAGCCACTGATTTTTTTTTTTTATGTATATTTCTGCAATCTGCACATTGTACTGACTTTCATTTTAATGTTTACACCAGGGTTCCTTGTCAGCACTTTATGCTCAGATGTTTGTAAGCTAAAAATAAACTATTGTGTATGTTCAAATATACTGTTGTGATTGAAGAAGTTAAATAAAAATGTCAGTCATCAATTCATGCATCACCTCATGTCATCATAACAGAGGTCTGTCTTCCAGGAAAGAACAGTTTAAAATTAATGTAATATAGTATTGGCCATACTATATGATGTATTGCTTGTCTTTGTTTAATAATACAGAAGACAAATACATTAAAAAATAATCGCATCGCAATCGCAATATTGGGGCAAAAAATCGCAATTAGATTATTTTCCATAATCGTTCAGCCCTACCGGAGCCTGTGGTCGCTTGGGTGCAGGTAATGTGCTGTGGTTGCACGGTGATGATGAAATGACCCCTCTTATACATAGTTACAATATTTAGTTTTAGTTCTCACAGTGTAGCCCATTGTCTTTGTCTAGGTGCAACCTATCTCCTACTTTTACTTACCATCTTTATCAGTCTTACTATGTTAGATGGAATCTGCAAAGCAAAATTAGCTGTCTTCATGAACTGCGTGATTAATTTTTTATTTTTCCCCTAGAAACTATCCCCAGCAAGAACTCTTAACAGTATTTGTGGTGTTAGTTATATCTGTTCTGGACTAAATCGGTGTCTTAGTCTCTCTTGTATCTGAATGCCACACCATTGACTATGAACATGTTTATTTTTCTGTACATTACTAGATTTTCTGCCCCTTGGTTTGCCAGTATTATTTCTCAGTCTTAAAAGGGATTAGGACTTAATGTGGCGTACTTTGGTACTTATGAATAGGACTTATGTTAAGTCCTTGTTACGGTAATTGTTTTTCAGACAGCCAAGTTTGTTAGCATTCCTAAGACTAAGTAAGTAAAATAAGTCTTATTCCCCTAAAGTGGTCACGCAGAACTCAAGAGCCTTTCTGATTTGAGTTTTCATTACAAGGACAGTTTTAGTTGGGTTTGATGTTTTGTTTTTGTATGGAGGATGAGACTGTGTGACTCAGTTTTGGTATTTATCAGCTTTATGGTGTGGCATTTCTTTGCATGTTACAGCGCTGTACAGTTAACGGTGTTGGGTGCTCCCACCACCTAACGTGTTGTAAAGATGGTGTCATGAGAAGGCAAATACATCTAATGTAACCCCTTGGGGCCACCACTGCAACCAAGTTGAGTGCAAGCATCGTGGCTCCCAAGCCTGGTCCATTCATCTATGCCATTGCATAAGACCAGTTCTCCAAAGCAGCCAAGTGAAATCCTCATCCAATTAGGCACTGTCCACATTTCCAAAAGGCTTTTCTCTCCTAGACTGGTGCTATTCAGCCTACCCCGGCATGACATCAGGCCCTCTCTTATAGCCCCACTTTACGCTGCTGCTCACAAATAATGAAAGCTGCCAATTAATGACTAATCAAGATGTGCAACAAGCACATCCACTGAGGAGTGACTACCATCTGATCTGCTGATTAAAACAGAAGACAGAGATCCTCTGTTTAACTTTTTCTTTCCGTCTTTCAGCGTTGCATTGCTGTAAAAACCGCCAGCTCTGGCAACCTTACTAGAAAGGCTTAAACATTAATAATTTCAGGTATTGGCAAGTGTCAATAGTTATTTGTGGGTTTAATATCTTACAATACATGCAGTGAATTATATTTGTTTAATAATGTTCAAGATATAAAGAAATTACACAGATTTAAAGATAAACCTATGGAGCCTAAGGTATCGAGAGTAAATCTCCAGCTCACTCGATTTACATTATGGTGCTGTATGTGTCAAAGTGCTACACCCTTACCACTCACACTCTGGCATGTAATAGATTTCTGTAGGTTGCCCTGTCATAGGACGAATTGATAACATGCAGCTTTAAAAACTGAATATTATCACTTAAGGTGTCTGGCTTCTTTAAACATACAGAAAAATGACTGACCTTCCCTCCCTCAGGGTTGGGTTACGGTCATTCCCTTCAGTGGGTTCTCCACAAGTCCCTAGACATTAGTTGGAGCTGTTTCAATTCTTGAATTGAGACACTGTTTATGGTCTGGACTGAAGCACAGGGGCTGAGACTGAGAGAGGGTTTGGAGAAAGGGGCGGTAGCTGGTCTGTTACACTGCAGCATCGATTAACTGTGATAATCGGAATGGGTAAGCTTGCCATAGTTATTGTACCAGAGTCTGATCTGTTCAGATTTAGAAAGTTGTCAAACACCAACTTTGGGCTTCGTTATGTATTCCATGTCAAGAAGGGGCATTATAAGAATTCTTAAAAACACATTACTTGATATTTTTTGGACACTTGGGAGCAGTAGAAACGAGCTGTAAATATGGAATTGTCATAATCACATCTGCTAACAGATCAATTGGCAACCATCTGGCAAATGCCAGTCGCAAAGGGAAAAATGTGTTTCTCAACTAGTTAGCGAGACTACCGTGGTTTGCAAGTCACTGACTTGTCTGCAAACACTCACCAGCTAGTCTCTAAGTGGTCATAAAACTGAAAGATGGCCACAAATCAGAAATGGAGACAGGTGCTTTCAAAGTAAAAGTTGTGCTTTTGAAACATGTTGGCTGCAGCAGTCAGGGACAAGTTACAGCAAACAACTGCTCAGCTGGTAGTTAGTGTTGATAGACAAATCAGCCACAGGCAAAGATTGCAAACTGCTAGTGACCAGCGCTATCAGCAGGAGGTTTTTGGTGCTGCAACTTCTTAAAGAATGATTTCAAATAGCGAATGGCAACAACAGTTGGGGAAAAGGAAAAATATATAAGTGGTGATTGTTATTGGGTTGCCAACCAGTCTTTGGTGATTCATGGATGGATGGATTTTCTTTCTTCCTTGGTGATTATTTGTTTGGCAGTTCTTTAGAGACCAAAACCAATCCATCTATTTTCTGCCACTTATCCTAGTTGTGTAGATTTTGAATCTCTATTACTGCAAAAAAAAAAAAAAATTATTCATGTTTTTTCCAGCAAAAGCAACTTGGCAAGTACAGATTTGTGCAAACATAAATAATGTCTAAAGACTGTTCTTACAAAAAAAAAACTTGGTCAGGACAGTCACAATCACACTTGTGACTATCTCATAAACATTACATCAGTCATTAGAGTCACTGCAGTGAATTCTTTTAACACCCATCTTTGAGCTATGACTTAACTTTAACTACACACCTCAAGACGGACACATAAGCCCCACCCAAAGTTCTCAGTAGGACAAAGATGGGCAATGCAGGCGCACATGTAACCAAGCAGCAGTTATTACAGCTGCGTCTAAGGAAGCGGCAGGGGCTGGCAATAACTGAACGTTCATGATTTAATTCCAGAATGCTTTTCTCCAAAGACTGTGTGAAGAAAAGCCATACATATTGGAATCGACTGGGTGGATGTGAAGATGCATTATAGAGTACGGTGTTTTCAGTATTCTTATTTTATCGATAAAATCGATTCATCGATAGCTGCAGCACTACTGCTAACTGCCCACTTTGTGTGCCAACAAATGTTGTCATTTATAACTTCCTCCTTAAGCACCAACTGCCAGTTAATTTGCCATCTGTTCAAATGAGAAACATTTACCTAAACGGTGTTCTTTTTCAATTATTGCTACTCTTGAAGTCATCAGTTACCATCCAGTAAAACTGTTTATTCTGTGTCAATTCTCTTAAGTAATGTTTGCAGTAGTAAAAAGAACTGAAGGACTGGGTTACTCTTGCTTACAGGGGCTCGTGCAGACAACTGCAGGAGCCACTGACAAGTGGTTGTTTTTGTTATACTTTTTTTTTTTTTTTTTTTTTTTCTCAGGTCCACTTGGAATCCACCTGAAACAATGCACATGTTCACCCTCTGATAAAATCTGTCCAAAGCAACTTGACCATTGCATACTAGCAGACTCAAAATATAATGGCGGTGTAACAAGTTACTTTTCTCTACCCCTCGGGTTAGAAGCGGACTCTTTCGTCAGGCTCTTGACACTTCCATTTGAAGATGTCGAGTGATGTCAAGCTTGTTCCACCTGCACTTTGTTGCGGTGACAGGACTTGCATACATCCTAAAACAAGAGCTGAGCATCTCATGTACATGGAAATCAAGGACGCGATCTTATGTTGTCTGCATCATAATCACAGGATTGACTGTCGAAGAATATAAAAGGGTGCTTCATTTTAATCTTACCTGGTTTGACTAGCATTGCATGAAGTGTGTTAATATATAAAATATATTAACGAGACATGAATTTTATTTGGAAATCTGTTCCTGTTGTGAGCACGTTCTCAAAACGCAACCTTTTTTCCAATAATCTTTAAATACTGACTTATTAAGCCGTCGAACATCTTTCCCATATTTTTCCCAGTGGGATGAGAGAGAATGAGTGAGGGAGAGATCAAAGGTGTTCAATGAGTGATCAGAATCCCTGCAGGAGAAACAGGTGAGCTTGGAAAAGGAGTCCTGTGCAGATGTTGACTCCAGGGCATTGGTCTGTTTTAAGAAAAAGCACAAGACCACCCCTTTAGGGGTTAAAAAAGTCACCTTTTGATGTTATGATACCTAACTAGGAAGCTTAAACACTGTGTAAGTGTGTATTGTAAATGATTGCACACTAGATGCACATTGATATTAAATCATATTACAGAGGACTGTATTGCCTGTGATTCCTCTGTCAACAGTGTGTGGAAAGAATGCTCTCTGCGTTCCAGAGATGACTGAGTAGAGTTGAACAGCCACCTGTTAAGCTGTGTCCAGTCTAATCAGCTGGAATTAGGCTGACTGCGGTGAACATATTTTACAATTGTATACACAACAAGAGTAGTTGACACAGGTGTGTGTGTGTGTGTGTGTGTGTGTGTGTGTGTCCCAATAACGAAAGAGGTATAAAGTGATATACTATGGTAAAGTATTGAGTGTGTCACAGATCCTAGCAGGAAGCTATGCTGTGACTGGATTGGTAAACTAATCAGTAACTAACATGCTGACACAAAGTAGGAAATACAAACTGAACAGACAGGTTGGCAGTTAATACAGAAAAACTAGAGCAAAGGGCATGAAGTTTTATTTTTTATTTTTAAAGTAACTACTCAGAATCTTGTTTCCAAGAAAGGTTGTGGTATTATGTAAGACGGGGTAGGCAACCTTTCTGATGAGTGCCATCTAAAATTTCCTCAAAGTCAGTGTGCCATATGATTGCATTAGCAATAAATTTCATAATGCTCTATATTAACAGTTACACACTATATAGAACCACTTTATAGAATTATATTTGTTTGCAGATGTTGGCAGCTATCAGCGAATAGTTATCAGCTATTTTGAAACCCCAAAAAAGACACTTTTTATCCATAACAAGAACTCCATAACACCAGATGAACTAAAACAGAAAAGGCAAATGCTATTTATGATCTCCTCACAACAATAAGAAAAATAAACTGGGCCAATATGGCATGTTTGTTAATACAGAGATACAGAGTTAATGTGATCTTAGATTAATTCACTGCGTGTCGTGCCCAGGGCTGAACTGGGACAAAAAGAAAAACGGCCCGGGTATTTTGACTAGAGACCGGCCCACCAGGTATTATAGGAAAAGCCATAAAGCTTTTGAATGAAAACAAATGCTGTTGTGACAGTGATATACAGTCTTGTTGGTATATGTATGATTTCTATACATTTTACATCAGATAAAAACTTTGGTTGTAAGATTCAGACAATTATTTAATAAAAACTAGACATTTTAAATGAGAATAAGAAAGAAAAGTATTTCCTTGTGCCCCCCTTTCCCTTTTAATGTCCTACCTGGCCCCCTGGCAAAACTTTGCTAGACCCGCCCCTGCACAGTTACCAGCTGTCAGCTACATAGAAAAGGATCCTGGTGTTATTTATCTCTCAGAAACAGTTCATAACTTCCCTTCAACTCATTCATGTCACCTAAAAGGTAAACCTGTTTCTCCATCACAGCTCTGATGATTCAGTAAGGACATCTCCTGGTTTCATCTTCATGTTTCCCTCTCACCAGATAACCAAACCGATATCATGACCAGCAGCTTTTACAGCTGTGGCTCCAGCAAACATCAGCTGATACTAGAAATTAATATTAAATAAATTCTAAAAACAGCTGATCAAGCTTAAATGTGCTGCTGTTGTTTACCGCGACATCCGCTGGTTTCCTCTTTCTGGCGCAAAGTGGGCGATAAACAAACAAGAGAGAAAAGCCGATCAGCTGATCATTGATCAGTTTCATGAGAGGGAGGGGGAGAGAATGAGAGAAGAGGCAGCTGGCAGCGTAAAGACACAGAATAACTCCAGCTCTGTCTTTTTCATTCTAGCTGAAGTCCGGGACAAACTGTTCCTTCTCAGCTCAACACAAAACGCGTAATATTTTCTCTCAATACGGGACGATTCCGTTTTTTACGGGACGGTTGGCAACTCTACTAACTAACCTTATGAATAAAATAAAGTTCACTATCAGTAACATCATAGCACCCACCAAACAACTGAACAACGGAGTTATTTTTACACATCTGCCAGCATTTGGCCAATGCACCACCTTTCATTGTTTACCGTTACAAAAAAAAACAACAACAAAAAAACATCGGCTCATAAAAACGAAAAATCACCATTGACCCACCGGGAAAATGCCCAATGGCCAGTCCAGCTGTGGTTGTGCCATCAGTTAACCCTTGGCGTGCCAGCCGTGGAACGCGTGCCCCGGGGATGCCGACCCCTGATGTAAGATGTAAATTAGAAAGAGAATGCAATGATTTTCAAATCATTTTAAACTACTCCGTAAACTTTTGCCATGTCTACTTTTGACCTGAGTGCTGGTAACAAGCCGGATGGTAGAGAACACAGCATCCATGATTTCCCAAAAGAATAGGCAACCAAAGCAGTTTAACACCTAAGCACAAGGAAAAAGGGGAGAAACTATAGTAAACCAAGTGTAATAATAGCAGCCTGACATGAGACTTATTTTTTTTTAAGGTTTTGCCACAAAGCACTATTTGTGTAATTTCCACTGAGTTCTTGCAACTTGTTTGGGGTGGGTTAAATGCTATCTTAGAAAAGTCCTGCATGATGGAAATGTTGCAGTGGGACACTGCCCTCAAATCAGTAGACTATATATGCATGGTTTGCTTTCATATAACATTTTTAAAACTTCAGTAACAATAAATAATAAAACCATGCAGTGAATGTGTAGTTTTGTTGTTATGGTGATATACACAAAACTGGAACTTCCTGTTTGCTGTGGTGGGCTGGGCATTTTCTAGTTGGCTTCTACTAAGTAAAAATCACAGAAACTCTAACAAAACCCTATATTTGGAAAACACTCAGCATCAATGTGGACTTGGTGGGATTTTTCTCTTAATGAGCTGGGACACGGTATTACACAACATTGCACTGGACCAATAAGCCATTACTCAGTTAGAGCTAAGGCAATTATTCAGTTAGGGCTTTACTTCCCTCGAAAGTTCATTTGATGTATTTGTAGGAGGATGTTGTTTAAATAGCACACTTTGGCCTTTTATATTATACAGCAGCTTACACAGTACTTGATGCACAGTGTTTACATATAGCTGTGCAGTTACACTTAGGGAAGTTGTGAAAAGAATAGATTTTTGAACAAATAGAAGTTCTGCATGCTTAATTGGTCTAGTGGTTAATGTGCTGATATGTGCGTATACCTCAAGGGTCCAGTTTTAATATCCCAAGGTGATAAGCCCTGCAGTGATGCCAAAGGTAAGGTCAGAAACCTTGGCTAATTGAAGTCTCATGTAATCAGCAGAAACATTTCCCTGAGTTCTCCTGTATTATATGGTGGCGAGTCAGGGGATGACTTCACTGGCCCACTGATGGATGTTAAGAAAAGTACAGGCCGAGTCTGCAAATAACAAACGGGTCGTATAGCATGTGCAAGCTGTTATCACAATATAGTAGTCAGACTGCAGACTACTATATTGTGATCAAAAAGAGGAATGAACATTTTAATTATCATAATTAATAATCCTATCATATAGGATACAAAGATAGCATTTCCCCAAACAAGTTGCAAGAACTCGCAGTGCAAATTACACAAATAGTGCTTAGTGACCCTTTTCAAAAAATAAGTCTCATGTCAGACCGCTATTCTTACACTTGGTTTACTATAGTTTCTCCCCTTTTTCCTTGTGATTTTTTTTTTTTTTTTTTTTTTTTTCCTTGTGCTTAGGTGTTACTATAGTAAACCAGGTGTTTTGCTTTTTTGTTTGTTTGTTTGTTTGTTTGTTTGTTTGCTTGCTTGTTTTTGTTTTGCTGGTTTCACAAAGGAAAAATTTATGATTTACAGTTAGCATTGTGACACTGTTACATTTTGAACTCTATCATTGAACAACCTACTGTCATGCAAGTTTAAACAAAACCACCTTAATTAAACCAGATGCCGTACTCTCAGTGCCACTGCACCCCAAAGTCTCCCATTCTGCTATGACGATAATTGTACTGTCAAGGTCATGGATGGTTAGGTTTCAGTACACTGTTCAAGTGGAAGGAATTGAATCAAAGGGCTCTGAAGGGGTCTAATCCCTGCACTGGAATGGCTTTGATTGTGTCAGGGCACAATTAAGAATAGGTACATGTATGTTTGGTCAATAGATCAGTCACTGAGAGTAGCTATGGCATGTATGAGCTCCTTGAACTTTTTTAAAATGCTAAATCAAGCACCTGGACTTTTTCTCATGTTTTATCACGCACAGTTGAAACTAACCTTCCAGCGCACACCTGTAATGTTGGCTGAGTGTATCTTTTGTTTTTGTGGTATTGACTGTTTTGCATATAACCCTGACAAAAATTTCCAGTGATGCCCAACTATTTGTTTGGCATCCAGAAGCACAATTAGTTGAAGCTTACTTGTTTCCCTTGCTTAACCTCCTGATTTCTGGAAGGGGAAGAAAAAAAAAAACAATAACCCAGCCTAGAGTTTGGCCACGAATAGTAGGTTCGTGGCGCTTAGTGAGGGGTGGCTTGGAGCGTTTAGGCTGATGTAAATTAGTTTTTGTTTTTGTTGTCAACGGTGTGTCTGTAAATGATGAGTAGATGAAAAGTTGTGCTTGTTGGCCAGCCAGCTAGGCCCCACACATAGATTGAAAGGGTTAACGCTCATACTCGCACAGATGCCACGCATATTACAAGCGAGCCCTTTCATTGGTCCTAGTGAACACGGTGCCAAACTCTTTGTTTAGACTGCATTCATAGTTTGGTCGGTATTTGCAAGTCCAGTTTTGGAGGTTTTATTTTAGGGCTTCAAGGGGGGAAAAAAAAAAAAACCCCGTGGAAATCGACAACTTTATCTTTTCAGTGGGCACAGTGTCAGGATAACATCTTAAAAGTGTAATAAGTAATGTGTCTGCATCAAAAGCAAGAGCGTACAAGTGCAATGTGTTTGCTGCTGCTTGCTTGATTCTCCTTTTCCAGGAAGCTTTGCACTTTAGCAATATGTGTGCTTAACAGTCAACTCTGCTGGAGCTGGGAGAGGACATATCGCCGTATACAAATCGGATTTCATGGGACTCTGAAGTTGTTGAGGTCTTTCCAAACATGACTTGATTCTTAAAAGTACACACCTACACACAAGTATTTGCAGTATACTGGACGCAAACATCCACACATACCGTCGTGTGCACATGTACATGCTGAAACAAACACTGTTTGGCAGAAACGCACACATACAAACACTGCTCCACCGCAAGGGCAGCTGGCTCACGACCGCTAATGCAAGCATGAGATAATATTAGCAATCTATAAAATGCCAGGTCCTATTTTTATAATGTGAACTGGGGGTCACGAACTGCTGCATAAAAGACCATCACAGTTATGAGCCTGAGCTGCTCGACTCCAAATATACCCCAGGGTATAACTTCAGACCTGGATATGTGCCTGTAGGGTATTTTTGGGTCAGTGTTTACAGGTGTTTGTTCACTGGCAGCAATGCCAGGAGGTTAGTAGGATACCCACTTTAAGAAGTTCAAATACACTGGAGTTCATGTTGTTGAAATTATGGTTATTTTGACCAAGGATAGCCGGGAGGCAGGGTCTTGGAGCAGGAGCACTTATTTTTAGTAGAGATGGCACGATACCACTTTTTTATGTCCGATACCGATATCATAAATTTGGATATCTGCCGATACCGATATGAATCCGATAGTGTTTTTTTTTAATCAACAAAAGTGTTTTTTTAAAATATCTTGCTGCATTTTGCAAGTCTGCAAGTTCATACTCAAGTTTAAAACAACAACTACACTAAAGCTATTCTGTTATACCTGTATGCAAAAAAAAAATATTTCATAGTTCAGCAATACTGATCAATCTAATAAACTTAAACCTACACCATCCTCCCTATTCTGGTATTTTAAAGAGTACTTAGCATAAATATTAAGCAACCTAACTAATAGGGTTCCAACTCCCAGCAACAACAAAAATAAAAAATAGGGAACCACCCCTCACGCTCCACCTCATGATGCTTAATCGACGTAATCAACCTTAATTTGATGCAGTGTGAAAAAAAATGCACAGAAATCAATTATTTTTCAAGAAATATTAAATAGATTCAACATCTTTCTTCAACAAAATTGCAGACTGCACAGATGGTACCTTCCCAAAGGAAAAAGTACTATAGCTTACTAGGGTATATATATTAGACTTAATAGTCACTATATACAGTAATTGACTTCTATTCCTTTTACATCAAATTAAAACTTTGGGTGTCAGATAATTATTTATTAAAAGCTTGACATTTTAAATGAGAATAAGAAAGAAAAGTATGTCTTTGTGCCCCCTTTTCCCTGTTAATGCCCTATCAGCCCCCCTGGCTAAACTTTGCTAGATCCGCCCCTGCACAGTTACCAGCCGTCAGCTACATAGAAAAAGATCCTGGTGTAGAAAGAAATATTAAATAAATTCTAACAACAGCTGATCAAGCTTAAACGTGCTGCTGTTGTTCAGCCGCTGGTTTCCTCTTTCTGGTGCAACGTGGGCCAAAAGCAAACTAGAGACCCGGACTCGCGACAGAAAAGCCGATCAGCTGATCGTTAAGCAGTTTCACGATTGAAGTAGCAGCAAGAAGAGGCAGTCGCTCCATATATCGCTCGTTAAGCTTAACGCAGGAATGCTTTACAAACATTCAGAGATGGACTTACACACTTGCTTTACTTCTCTCGGGGATAACTTTGTCGGAGATGAAATGCCGGGTTTCTAGCGAAGCTCCAAATGCTATCCAGACCACCGACAGGTCCCGCATGCCACAGCCGCTCTATCACGTGATGCCTACTGCTCCGACGTGCTAACGTTCTGAGGTGAGTTACGGCGTGTTGCAAGTTTTGTGAGGTGCTTTCGTGATATTTAATGGATCGGATTACATTTTTTATTTTTCTCCGATATCCGATCCAGTAATTTAGGTCAGTATCGGACCGATACCGATACGTAATATCGGATCGGTCCATCTCTAATTTTTAGTACCGTAAAGTGCCACATCTATTGCAGTAAATTCAGTTATTTTATCAAAGACCACACCTCAGATTGTGCAGTGGTTTTATTTGTCTAAAACTGACTTATGACTTATGGCCTGTCACTTCAGATCCACCTTGGTGAACTAAATCTAGAAGGCAGGAAGGCAAGTGCAGGACTCGTAATGAGGGGGGAAGCGAATTGTAGAATTTTCATGTTTTGTAAGAGGGTGCAAAAGATCTACAGTAAAGCTGAAGTTGCCGCAGGGATGCGATGCTCTTGGTAGTGGGGTTTTCATTTGGCTGTATTATGTGAATAAAGCAAAAGTTTGTTTTGGCTTACTGAATGCACTTTTATGGTGGAGTAAACTAACGCCGCAGTTTCAAGTAGCCTTTGTTCTCCTGTAAACCAGCTTATTTAAATATGAAAACCTGGTAGTGTGAGGATTTTTTTTTTTTTTTTTTTTTTTTTTTTAACTTTGATTTGTACACACAGCTGACCTTTAACTGCCCACCTTTCAAAAATGTATTAAAAGTAGCTTTTTTTTTCTTCACCCTTATTTTCCAGCTTCGAAGTCACTTTCAAGCAACATTCATTGGTACATGAGTGAATTCTGAAACAAGTGCTGATGTCTCTCTAAACCAACCATTATATCTTCTGTGTTGTTGTTGACGTTGTGTAGTCTATGTGGGTTAAGTACTACTCTGTGCTATATCTGTCTTCTTCAGACTTCATCTTCCATTCCTTGTGTCATCCGCCTCTCCTTCCTTCATCCGTCCTCTCGTGGACGCTCTTATCTTTTCCCTGCTTCCTTTGTACTTTTCCACTAAGCTCCATTTGTGTTCTTTCTCCACAGGTGTCGCTCTGAGCACCTAATATCAAAACCAATTGCAAAAAAAAATATCTGAGAAACGTAAGCCATGGCTGTGGCCGGATGTCCGGATTATTTCCTGCATCATCCCAATTATCAGGTAAATGGAAATATTTCATTTGAGATATTCATTTTTTTTTTTTTTTTTTTTTTTTTTTTTTTGGGGAAAAGGGCAAAAATGTTCTTTTATCCTCCCTGATCAAAGACCGAGTCAGTAACTTGTCGTGGCATGGTTGCATCATTCTACTAAGATGAATCCACAAAGTGCAGCAGCTGGCTGGACCTCTGAGGCTCCAAAAAGATACTAAAGTAAACTAAATTGTTAAATTAATTCATGATTTCTCTTAAAATCCTTAACTTTGGCTGACTTTGGAGTCAGATTTGTCTCCTTACACCTGGTCTTTGCACAACAAGTGATGTCACAGCTACTAATATGAACTGTGCTTTGGTGTCATGAGTGTGCGATTATCGATTGTGTAGATGTGGAATATTAGAGCGCTTTCTCTGCTTCCTGTTTGTTTTAACTCTTCTACTCCCATGTTAGTGCTGATGCCAGGGATTTTCCTGAATGGTGATGCCCGTAATTCAGGAGAAGATTGCATTGGTGACATCACAGTTGGCCCAAACGGTGTGATGGTTATGAATAAAACTTCACTCTACAAACTGCACATGACCAAATTCCATCACTCAGTATCCCCTCAGCTGTCCCAGCTGCTGAGGTTTAGATATGGATTTGTCTTTTGGTCAAGTTGTCCCTGATCTTATTGTCTTTTTCTGTTTAATTCAAATTTCCACAGACATTGATTTACAAGCGAATGCCATCATTTGTTGCAGAGGAACAAGAACAAACTTGACTTTTTGACCTTGCTGTTAGATTTAGCAGAATCATCACATCACCCTCAGTGGAGCAAAGGGCTTCCAAGCATTCAGAGCAGGCCAGTCCGGCTGTGCGATACAGTTCAGTCTGCTAGTCTGTGTCGATTCATTTATTTTGGCACAGTTTTCAAATTTCTTTTATGTACATGTGCTCACATACTTGTATATGTAGTAGGTTTGTGTCAGTGGTTCTACTACAATATACAGCAATTTCTAGCAGCTGTATATTGTATCTGCTGGTCTTATTTTTAATAAGTTATTGAAAAAGCTGCCAGAAAGTGAAAAGGCACAGTGAATTTAAAAAATAACAAACAACAAACCATGGTGCCCAAAGATGGCAGTGTAAATATGTGTAGGCTAATAATTTTCCTGCATCTGGCCCTGCATTAATATTTTTCTTGTTTTAGATTATTCAGCACTAATTAAAGACAGACTGGAGGCTGTTTCAGAAAGAAATGAGACATCATTTAGCTCTTATTTCTTTGCCAATGGATTGGGCGGGTCCTGTTAGAGCTGTAGTATATGGATGTTAATGTACACACACACACACAGCAGTACTCGCTCACTCGGCTGTTTGGAAACCATTCACCTATAACAGATGTACCTTGACTCACTGGATGAGAAAACCCATTCACTGTGAAATTCCAGGGTTGTGGAAGATTTTCCCTGAAAAAACTGAAGCAGCAGTACCAAACCGATTCAGCTAAAGATAACATTCATTCTATACTCCAGGGATTATATCACCACTTTAATCTTGTTTCAGATGTAATCTTGACTGCTGGCTAAATGATCTATATGTGCAGAACTAGGCACATCTGATGAAGTAAAGGACGCTTGCTAGGAAGCTACACTATGCCCTACCAAGTCAAAGTCTGTATAAATGTCAGTGTATGCGGTTTTATGTAACTATGGAGAGTACAAGGAGAGTTCCTTGTGACACAAGGACTAAAACACTAAAATGCCATCTAAAGAGATCTCCACATGCCAGTGAACAATACTGTCACGAAATGTTCACTGAATAAACATGCACCAACCCCAGGACGCTAATATTAATGCTAGTTATAACAAGAGTTACCTGAGCATTTGCATGTCATTTGGGCTTAACATCAGCAGTTCGGAGTTTCTAAAGACTGTCCTTGTTTATGCAGTGTGAAGATGTGCATCTTTTCACTTTTCCAGTTTACTGTCAGTGCATGAACATTAAGACCAGCAGTATGCTACACGTGAGGGCAAAACTAGAGTTTGTTCATTTTTAACAACTTTTGTAGTTTCTTTAAGCAGTCATAAGGATCTGTAAAGGATATTCAAGGCTCTTCTTTTCTTTATAAGCACAAAACCTGAAATGGTTTACTACTATAACATTTCCAGACTAAAAAGTGGTGATTAAAGCCCTCAGTCTTGTAATGTTATGCAAATGTCTGTCATGGCCCAGCTCTGCCATGGCTCATTTGATTTTAACTACAGCTACAGCTACGTTTCCACAGTATAAACAAATTAATCAACAAAGCTTTGTAGCAGACATTAGTGTGACCTCCTGATCTCATTCTAGTTAGTTATGTAATAAGGGATTTCCACTTGCTGCCTAGTGTTCATGTACTGTATGTTGCAACAAGCCTATTAGCGTTGTTTTTTTCCCAGTAGGTCAGTCTGAAATAAGACTAGGACCCTTTTAGCATTAGTGATCTTATATTTAAAGAATTTTTGTTCTCATTAAAACGGTAATAGAAAGTGCAATTTTTATCCTGTGATACTTAAAAGCTTCAGCCTCTCTAATGTCTGCAGACTGCAGTCAAGCGTGTAGTGTCCACTGTGCAGAGGACAAGTGGACAGTTTTGCAGTAAGGATCCTAAATGAGCACAGTTGGTGCTTATGTAATTACTGTGTGCACTGAAAAGTTAAAAATTTTGAATTGAACGTACTGGGGAAAAAGGATGTTGAAGATGGAGCTGCCAGGCAGGAGGAAAAAACCTCCCCTCACTTGTGAGCAGTGTTGGGTAAGTTACTTTAAAATAGTAACTTAGTTACATTACTAGTTACTTCTCTCAAAAGTAACTCAGTTACTTCAAGTTACTCGTTACTTTCAAAGTAACTAGTTACTAGGGAAAGTAACTTTGGTTTTACTCAGAATTCTCTTGTTAATGTGTTGCTTCCATAACTTTGCCAGTCTTCTAGCTTGCTTACTTGCCACAAGTGCACTGTGCCACCTACCAATAGAAAGGATATGATAATGTGCATATTTCCACGAGAGAAATCCCACGCCTGGACCGTCATTGACCGCTGCCATGATTCTAGCCTACGTCACAGAGTCATGTGCGCCTTTTACATCCAACACAAAAACTGCAGTCGTGGTGCTTTCGATTGTACTCAGAACTCAGAAATTCTGCCTTCTGAATAGGAAGATGTAGGTAACACCAGACTGCAGATGAGCTGCATACAGGGCTGGACTGGGAAAGAAAATTGGCCCGGGCATTTTGACTAGAAACTGGCCCACCATTATAGGAAAAATCATAAAGCCTTTGAATGAAAACAAACACTGTTGTGACAGTGATGTACACTGTTTTGATGGTATATATGCATCAATCGATCAATCGTTTGTTGTAAGATTCAGATAATTATTTTTTAAAAGCTAGACATTTTAAATGAGAATAAGAAAGAGAAGTATTTCTTTGTGCCCCCCATTCCCTGTTAATGCCCTACCTGCCCCCTTGGCCACACTTTGCTAGACCCGCCCCTGCACAGTTACCAGCTGTCAGCTACTTAGAAAAGGATCCTGGGGTTATTTGTCTCTCAGAAACAGTTCATAACTTCCCTTCAACTCATTCATGTCACCTAAAAGGTAAACCTGTTTCTCCATCACCTGCTCAGCTCTGATGATTCAGTAAGGACATCTCCTGGTTTCATCTTCATGTTTCCCTCTCACCAGATAACCAAACCATATCATGACCAGCAGCTTTTTTTTTTACAGCTGTGGCTCCAGCAAACATCAGCTGATACTAGAAATTAATATTAAATAAATTCTAACAACAGCTGATCAAGCTTAAACGTGCTGCTGTTGTTTAGCGCGACATCCGCTGGTTTCCTCTTTCGGTGCAAAGTGGGCGATAAACAAACAAGAGAGCCGATCAGCTGATCATTGATCAGTTTCATGATTGAAGTAGAAGAGTCATTCCTACTATTCGGTGCCATTTCAGTGTGATCACTCTTCATCAAAAAATACAAAATTTTGAATTATTTTAACATTTCATCTAAAAGAGGGATTTTCAACCTATAAGAAAAATGTATTGGTCCAGCTAAGGATATTATATTATAATATTTTTTAAAATCAAAGTCTTTACCCATGACGTGCCAAATGTCCACCCTGTTACAGGACATTCAATTTTCTATTAATAACTGTTTTGAATACACAGTTATAGTAATATTTACATTTTCTAAAAGCTACAATGTCCCTTTTTAAAATCTGCAAGGAAATTTCATGTTACAGTGCATAGCAATAACAGGGGTGACGGTAACAGGGGGGAGATTTTATGCTAAACTTAGCCATTACTACTAGTATGATGAACAACAAGCTAGTACATGGTGACCACTAAGAACCATTTTTAACATGTTTATTAGCCATATTATAAAAATTACAAAAAAAAATTGTTTCCACTATTAATAAGCGTAACAGGTTGGACGTGTTATGCTTTGCCACATTACAAAATCTTGCTAAAACATTGAAAAAAGGGTTGATTAAAGAGTGGTACTTACTCGTCTTCTTCTTGAAAGTTTTCCCTCCAAAATATGTTACATCCGGGAGTGTCATGTGACTAAAAGAATAATCAGGTGATGTGTTCTATGGAATTCTTATCAGAGTAACAGGGGTGACAGTTGATTCAGGGACACAACATTTTTTAAAGATTTTAAGTATTAAACATGCATTAATAATAAAAAAGAACATTTGATGAGGAACATTAGAAATAAGCCAATCCAGAAATGATGAAAAATCTAGATTTATTTATTTTTTTTTTAAGTTATATTTGTAACTGAAGTCGAGCAAGCATTACTGGGGACATAGTACTTTAGTGACTTGTGCTAAAATAAAAGTAATTTACTTTTAATGTATTTATCCTGTGTATATATCAATGTGTTCTATGGTAGAGGGGGGTTAAACATACAAGAAAATGGTTTAGAAATAAGCATTAGACAAGTTTTACACTAAATATACCATATTATGTCATTAGGACTCAAATGGCACCGAATAGTAAGAATGACCCAGAAACGGGAGAGGGAGGGGGGAGAATGAGAGAAGAAGAGGCAGCTGTGCAGCGTAAAGACACAGAATAACTCCAGCTTTGTGCCTTTTTCATTGTAGCTGAATTACGGGACAAACTGTTCCTTTTCACCTCAATAAGAAACGCGTAATATTTTCTCTGAATACCAGACGGGACGGTTGGCAACTCTAATAACTTATGAACAAAATAAGGTTCAACATCATTAACTTCATAGCACCCACCCAGCTGTATAGAAACTCCGTCATGTTAGCTAGCACGCAGTACGGAAAAAGTCAGAATAACGAAAATAAACTCCACCTAAACTTGGTTCATATCTGACCCAGAGAGACTGCAGGTCAGAACTTCTTACCTGAAGTTCAGTTCACACTTGGACCGGCGGCCGCCTCGGGTCTCTTTTCCTTCTGCGTCCCTTTTCCTTCATCCACCTGCTGCCTCCACCACTTGCTAATGTTACTGAATCTGTGGAAGCTCCGCGATAGCCACCACACGAAGTAACGAGTAACGAGCCTATCTAAATCCCAGTAATGAGTAACGCGTTCCCGGTTTTGGCATAATAACTAGTTACCGTGCTCGTTACCACAATAATAACGTAGTTACTGTAACGCGTTACTTAATAACGCGTTAGTCCCAACACTGCTTGTGAGTGACGCTTGCTTGACAGTTGTAATCTGATAACTCTGCTTTAAATAAAAGGCTGCTGAGGTACCGACGTTTTGAATCATACTCACGTGAGCTAGTTTTGAATTCAACTGATGGAAACGACCTAAACTAGCAACAGTCTGAACTCAATGGTGAAGAGAAGACTGTCAGGATCAGAGTGGAATGTTGAGCTGTGTTAACAATGATGACTTCACTTACTGGTGAATGTGAATCAACTACTAGTGTGTGTTTGAGGTCCAGCCTCCACTCCTTTTCGTCTGTGCCTTAACCTTGCCTCTGGCCTTCCACTGACCCCTTTTTTAAAGGGTTAAATCCTCAACCTCCTGACTTCTTTTTGAAGTTCTTTTCAACTTCATTAAAATGAAAGGGCTCTTCTGTGCTCCTTGTCAAAATTTGGCCTACAGTCAAAGTCCTGCTTTTTGCCCCTCAATAGTGTGCAGGATATGTGGGTGGGTGGGGAAGTCTGTGCATATGTGCCTGTGCTTATAAGATTCAGAGGTGTGATGACAAAATGCAAGAATACAGGAAAAAGAACCTTTTTTTTCCTTTGTTGGTAAGACACGAGGTGTGCGTGCGTGTGGTTTACTTCCAGACAGCCATGCCATACAGCATTGAAGAACAGTATATGGTGTGAAAGAGTCTTTACACTTCTGCTCAGTGATGCTCAACCATGACCATCCTGTCCTGAATACACACAGCAACTTTGTGATACACTTGCACGCCAACCAAACTGCTTGGGTGACTGGGTAGGGATCAGTCACAGTCTGGTAGCTGGACCAGACAGTGTGTGTTGATGATGGGTTTGCTGTGTTATGGGAACAAATGTAGTAGTGTGGTGGTCATTTCTTTCTGGGGGGAGAAATACCACTGAAATTCAAGACAATAAAAGACTGAACAATACAGCTTAATGATTGGATGTGGTTGGGTTAGTTGGTATAGAAAAGCGGTTGGGGGTAGCTGTGGTCGACAGACATACACTGACAAAGTACATAGCATGTATACCAGTTTATTTTTTTATTTTTTTACCAAGGCTTTGGTTTTTAACAGAGGAGAGAAAAAAGTTAAACGTGCATTAATTCAGTATAGCAGTACCATTATTTTTGAAGAATGGAGACATCAGGGTGAAATTCAACAGTATTTCAAAGTGACTAGATCCTCTTTGAACTGTTCAACAGTCCTGGTTAGTGGGGTTTAGATGTCAAAATGCTTTAAAACTTGAGCATGAGAATAATAAAGCTTGTTATAGTGTTTACATTACGGTGTAAAATCAGTTTTGATTAGGAATCACTGCTAGCCTCACATTTGTGTAACAAGATAAAGATTAAATGTGTTGTTGCCATCAAGCACTGCGCTGCAAGGAAACAAATTTAATGAGATTCACCTAAAACCTTAAATGTATTAGCAAAAGGCTGCTTGTTGCAATGCTTTTGACCTGTTAACTCCAATGTGGGGCACAGACTCCATTATAGTTTCAAAAAACAATAAAAAAAATAAATTGTGAGGTGTGTTTTTATACAAAAAAAAAAATCTAGTTCTGCCTGCATTGTCTGTACTCTAAATGAGACAGAACAAGCTACTGTAGCAGCTTTTATTACAGCGTCAGAGGAGGTCTTGTGTGCTTACAGTGAGTAGTGATGTTTTTCTGAACACTGTCCACCCAGAACGTTCTGTTCCCTCTCCTGCTGTGTCAGGTCCTGTGCGGGACGCTAGTCGGGACACAGACGAATAAGTTGCTCTAGCTGTGCCAGAAACAAATCTGAGACGAATATGTTTACACAAATGTACATGGTCGCTCCTTTTACTCTGATTTTTATTTTATTTCTGACTTTTTGAACAGTTTGTCCTGACAGGACTGCTTCAAGCCAGCATAACAAAGGGCAATCGAGGACACTGTGGATGAGTGGTATCTTAAGTGCTTTCCATCTGTGCTCTGATGCACACCTGCCCATGTTTGCACACTGTTTATGCTATATGTGGTGTCATTTTACATTCGCAGTGTAGGGAGAGTAGAGAATAAGTTGGCTCAGGTTTTCTGAAGGCTTTGTAACTGAGGTTTGTTTTCCGTTGGTTATTTCCATTTATAGCTTTTACTTCCCCTAAAATGTTCTTAGGAAAAAAAGCTGTTTCTGTTTAGTTATAGCTTCGCCTTTTAAAGTGCAGCTCTGCAGGAAAAATGATTTCCAGAAATGGAATATACTATTCAAAATGATATATGCGTTCATGTATAATCACCGGTTCCTATCAGTGGTTGTTTCTGTTGCTTATTTTGACAGTAGACCAGGACAAACGACCCTAACACTGGCACTTTAGAGGGCCTCGTGTTGTGGTTTCACATGGAAATGATGGCCACCATAAGATTATTCTACATGCTTGTGAGAAAGGCATATTTAGCTGGTTGCAGTTTGCAAACTCTGCGCCAGATGCCACTAATTCCTACACATCGGTCCTTTACGTGATCGAACAAGTTTCAACAAGAACGTGCTCCACCACGTGGGCGTTCAGTTCCACAGCATGAATGGTTAATTTAAAAATAAATGAATGAAAGGGGAGAGAAAACAAAATTTGCATTCAGCTGACATTTAAAGGGGTAATATACTGGTGATTTTAAATGTTGATCATGTTTAGATAATGCATGTTTACATTGGCTACTGTAACAAAGTTCTAAGCAACTCTTTATTATTTGTTTTGTTTTTTTCTGTCTTCTTGCTTCTCTCTCCCTCAGCAGGAAAATATAGACCGGTCTTCCAATCACAGACAGACTGATCTCATTGGTCCAAGATTTCAGCAACCGGCCAATCAGAGTTCTCCTAACCATCAAGGTTGGTCCTTTTTTTTGTTTTGTTTTTTACCTGATTGCACATTTAAAATGTCTAGTTTTGGGCATGTTTTGGAGCTTGTCATTTAAGACTGCATGCTATTTAAAATATACATAAAATAAAATACATATCAAACATTTTTCCATTGCCATTCTGTTCACGTGTTGGTTTTGGGGGTGTGATATATATTTGGGTCTCTTCCGCTGTCAACACTGAGCTGTTCAAAGGATGATGTGCATGGACGCAGGGTGCTATTATAATTACACTGTCTATGGAATTGTGCCATACAGGGCTCATCCATGACAATCGGAGCATGAGATTTAAACACAATATTGACTCAGCATGGGAGGTAAGGGTGGGGAGTCTGTGAGGACTCAACCAGTGAATTAGAACGCTTGTCGCTGGCATGGGAAATAAATGGAGCAGAAATTACATTGTCATTTTTCAGGATCATCTGGGATAGAGGGAACTGAGGACTGGAGAGGCAGATGAATGGAGATGAGTGTCACTAGGCGATATTTTTGTTTACACACTCGGAATATCTCTTTGTCATGCTTATTTTACAGTTTCATACATTGGACGACAAATTATTACAAGAGCTCATTCAAGCACTTTAACACTCGATTGGTACATCTGGATTTTTAGTCGAATCACTGTACTTGCTGACATTATTAAGCTTGTTTTCAAATAACTATCCACTTTTATCCTTTTTAGCCCATTAAAGTCACAAGTATTCACAAATGAAACAGTACAGCTTTGTTGGACAATGGCCTTTATCGAATCATTTGCAAGCCAGTATTTGATTTGATGAAATAGGAGCTGCTCTGGATGATGTTCTCAACATGCAGCTGTGCTAACCACATTAGGTTATAATTAATTTAGTGTGGAGTTGAGTGTTTTGCACAGCTTATGTTGGTCCAAGTGCGTAACCAGAAAACTGACAAGACCACATTGTCCAGTACCTTAGCATGCCACGTGAGTCATCTCGTGTCAAGGGCTCAGTGTGCTAATTCCTTCTGCTTTTGTTGTTTTTCTCCATGTTCGCGTCAGTTTAGGGCTGGGCGATATGACCCAAAATTCATATCTCGATATTTTTTAGCTGGATGGCGATATAAGATATATCTCGATTTTTCTTTTTAAAGCCATAAGTTAAGAACAAAAAGAGAGTTCTTAGTCACACTGTGTCCCAGATGTCACACGGGCACTTTTATTTACATACAGCGTAGATATTACTCAAAAATAAATTATCAGCATATATTAAATAATCATGGTCCATAAATAAAAGAAAATAATGTTGTTTTTGTGCATAACAAAAAGCTCACAATTGTGCAGTCAAAATGTAAACTAAAAGACGCTGAGCATAATAACAAAGAGACAGATTTCACAGCTGCACCACGTCTCTGAACAGGTGCCATTTGTGGTCCTTATACACACACTGTACGTATCACTCCGCGAGGCGGCTCCTCTGTAGCCGTAATTCTCCGACAATCCATCAAGCGGTGCAGCTCCGTAGCTTAGCAAAGTCATATTAAAACATTTTTTGACAGATTGCTGAGCGCTGTGTACCACATAAAATCGGTTCGCGGTCAGTAAGCACAACCAGAATTCATACATAAGGCGCACTGTCGATTTTTGAGAAAAGGAAAGGATTTTAGGCCGTGCAGCCCCTCTGGGCTGCATGTCGTTAGCGTGGTTAGCTCGCTAACACGTTGACGCCATCCAGCCCCACGCACGGCAACTCGCTAACGGAGATTTTCCGCTTTCATCTTGTCATTGCCTGCAGGTGAAGCTATGGGGGAGGGGGAGTTGTGTTCAGTGCAGGAGAGGCGAGGCCGAGTAACGTTGCGTAGAGACAAAAGTGGACGAAAGAGGCAAACCTGCGGCTCCACAAGTATAATTATAACGTAACATAGATTATATCGATATAAACGATATTGTCACATCTTATATCTCGTATGAAAATATATCAATATTTTTAAAAAACTCGATATATTGCCCAGCCCTACGTCAGTTATTTCTCTGGTATAACGGAGCTTAATGACAGCATGTGTTTTGACACAGCAAGTTTTTTGTGTGTTCTGATGTATCTCTGACAATAAGGAAAATCGGCATCTTTACAATCTGAATTCTTGGGTGTTATCTCATATTTTGGAATTGTTCTGACATCGTTCTCTCCTTATGAAGGCAAAAAAAGACCCATATTGTCTAACACATCTTAAACGTCTTCTGTCATAAATACACTTTGCCGACTGCAAGATGAAATCCTCTGAATGTGACTATGTAAAGGTTATTTAATAGTAGCAGTATTTATTGGCCTTTTTGAATCCAGTGAATGTAGCAAAATGCCATCTGCCACAAGTGTAAGATGTTTGAGTCCCACATCTCTCCACTGTCGCACCTCAGACCCTCACTGGTAAACATGGATGTGACCATTGTTCCTGGTGGTGGTGGGGGCATATCTGTGATGGGTATGCAGCTGCTAGGCAACAAATCCCATCAATGCTACCAATGCAACCAATGCAGTTCAGTAATCTGATGGCGTGGCTCCTCAAGGGGTCAACCAGTCAAGATCTCAGGCTGGAAATGAAGATCCTAGGTCTTCAAGTTATGCTTGGTATTTTTAAGGAGGATGTGACAGACGCACCATTTTAACAAACAGCATTTCACCCAGTTCGTGTGAAATTCATTCTTAGGTCCTGTATGTATTATGCCTAAGCTCTGACACTTTGGCTTCCCACAGAGATATGTCAAGGTCATCCCAGCAGGGGAGTGACAATGCTAACTTCTCACTTAAGGGGAAGCTAGTGGGTGGAGGTTGAAATGCTTTTAGCAAGAGCTACATCAGTGTGGCAGCTGCAAAGCTTTTGGGTTTGGGCTTTTGTGTGCAGGCATGCAGCAAAGAACAAGGGTGAATACTTGGTCAGACCCCAAACATTGAGAAGGTGTGTTTGGACGTGTATAGCAGTGTGAGAAGATTTGTGAGAGTGTAACAAGGGATATTATATTATAATTGGCCCTGTGAACCATATAACTCTGTGGCAAGCCTAACACTATTGAGAGATTAACAGTGGTCAGCCAGCTGATAGACCATCATCCCTCTAGCCAGATCTGCGCTGTTAATTATCACTCTAAGCAATTTCACCCACTTTTCCTTTTACATATAATTCCCACTCAGATGTGTTTCTGATCCTCTGTTCACTCCTGTATTTTCTTTCCTTCAGTTCTTGTCCAATCTTCCCCCTCCTCCTCCTCTCCTCCAGTTTCATTCAGACCCTATCCCACACTCCCTCCAAATCAGGAGGCTTGGCCCTCAGTGGGTGTTGTCACCGGAGGTATTGTGTACTCCCCAGTGCAGAGCCACGCTTAACAGTTCAGACTTGGCCCGTCTATACTCCCCCAATCTCTTTGAATGTAAACCCCTCTGCTGGGCTCGTATTCAAATGCTGTTTGTCCCTCAGTACATCTTTTGTGTGTGTGTGTGTGTGTGTGTGTGTGTGTGCAGTTGATGTACTGTATATGTATATATTCCCCCTTCTTTAGGGTTGCGGCCCTTTTTGTTTTCTTAACTAGCAGGAATGAATAAAAGATGAAAAGGCAGCATTCCTGGAGAGCCATACGTGTCTGCCATCATCGCAATAGTCTTGCTTTTGTCCACGTCGCTCTCTCGCTAATGATCCAAAATATTCAAAACGGATTTTATGCAGGTTTTTGTCAGGTCCAACTAGTTCAGTGTGTTCTGACTGTATTTGGCGTGGCTCAAACAATAGAGGGTGCTTGGGCTATTTTTACCCCTAATTTAACCTGTTATGGGTCCTATGAAGAGGAGGGAGGGCAGTAAAGATGTCAGAGGAGGAGGGGAGGGAATGAATTCCACTCATGGGAGAAGTGAAACGATGAGTAAATGAGAACAGTAATGTCCGTGTTGGTCTTGGAGCGGTCGAGGCTTTATATTTGGATCTGACTTCTCCAGTGGAGTTTAGGCCGAGTTCTTTAAAAAGAAAAGGGGAAAGGATTTGGTTATTATGAATAAACCAAAAATATACTTATCAAATATGACAGTTAAAGCAATTTGCTCAAATGGAGCTTAAATAGTAACCCAGTGCTCTTCAAATGTAGAAGAAAAGCACAGTAACTGAACCACCTCCACGTGGATGCACAGTCTCTAAGATGATAGGATCCAGGATAATCGCACCTCTTAAAGGACTAATTTAGCGAAAGGATTAAGTAATGAGGTACTTGTTACCTGTGCTCATATCCATTTACCGCTCAGTATTAGGACTAATTTCTGCCGCTAGTGATTTCCTTCCTACCCATTCTGTTGTGTGATCCCTGTTGCATTTGTAAATACTTCCTGTGAGGAACGGATGAGGCTGAGTCAGAGCCTGTAGCTGTAAGATTTTTAACCGAGATGCCTCTCGGGTGAATACAGCTTTAAATAAATCCTGCTATCTGTTGGTTCTTTCAATCTGTTTTGCTCTGTAAACTTTGCGCATGGTGGTGAATAGGAGTGAAGCAACTGTGTAATGGCTTTCACAGCGAGGTTCAGTGTTGTTTTAAAGCTCCATGCCTACAACAAGGCTCATAACATGGTAGTGATGCTGTACATTAAGCATATGCATCAGAACTGCTACTTGTCTCTTTCTTTCCTCCCTGTTTTGAGTCTAAAGCTGCAGCTATGTGTGCTTCCTGCTGCACGAGCTGCTGTGATATTTTATTAGTATATTATAATTTCTGTAATATAGTGAGAGCACATGTGAGGATAGATATAAAGGTTTGTGTCATTTCTCGTGGCTGCCAAAGCCAAGTATCACGTGTAGCTTCTGTTTTCTGGGCTGTGTCCAACGACGAACAATGATAGGCTGCTTCCCTCTCCAGATCTTCAGAGTTTAAATCCTGTGCATGTGTGCGTGCCTGCCTGCATGCCTTCTGTGTCATCAGTCTGTCTGCCTCACGCCACGGAGCATGACGCATATCTTTGTTTGTGCGATTGTGACATGCATTGGTGATTGCGATCATATGACTGATAATGACGCACAAGTCTTCCATAGCTGCAAGAGTTTATGGGTGGTGTTTCTTTGTATGCTGACAGTTCCCCAGAAGCCATACTAGGTCGGGTACATGCTCTCCCTACCTTGAGGGTCATGTCGCATCTCTGAAGAATAAAAAGGATAAAAGTAATTTTTGAAATTTGGTCTTACATTTCATGTAGATTTTCTAAACTTTTAGATATATGTAGATTTCCTTTTTTAAACAACAGGTGCAGCATGCAGGTCGTGGTGCTCTGTTCGATATTACAACTGTGTTGTCTGTCCTTAGTCCTGTGTTTAGCCCCGTATGCACCCTGGATCCTGTGGCATATAGGTCTTTAGCTCTCTAGGCTATCTATAAGTAGCTGCTGCAGCTTATCTGTCACTATTTATACCTGCAGATTAAGCGCCAGCAGTTCAGACACCTGTGGTGCACCTTCCTTACATTTTGTTTTAAGGAAAAGGTCCTCAAAGGCGACACAAAAGTTTTAGCAGGTAGCTATAGCTAGAGGCAGAGCCATGCCTTTGCATGTAGATGTTTGCGTGAAGATACTGACTCACTAACCTGTGACGCCTCTTGTTGTTTAATCCCTCCTTCTTCTTTTTTTTTTTTCTCCCTTTTTTTCCCCAGAAGAGGGAAAAAGTGGCATTTCCAAAAGAAAAATGGCCCATTGCCAGACTGGTGCTCACTTTGAGGCCAGTGCTTTTAAAACTACATTAGTCAGATTACAGTTTTCCAATGTAAGCTTTCTGATGAGTCATGGGATTTTTACCTGTGATATGACACCTGCATGATCCAGCTGTCAGGTGTGCTGCACTCTGAGTCAGCAGGGACACGACGTGAGGCATGTGGGGCTCATTTGAATTCTGACAGCAGGCCGGTGTCTGTTAAAGTTACAATGTAGTATTAATTTACATTCATTAGATTAGTATTTTTTTTTTTCTCAAGTATACTGGGTATAGCCTAAGGTTTTGTGGATGCAGGAGGCGGCTGGTGCTAACAAAGCATCTGTATTACTTTCCATTTCATTTAGACTTACCAATTAGTTACTAACAGAACTATGATCTAAAGCTGACGTGTGCATATTCATAAATGAGCATAGATGTATAATCCATCCACATAAGATTTTTCACAAAGGGCATCTTCACTGCTGAACAAGAAACTAACAACCTCAGTGCTTCCTAATCCCAAAAGTCTTCTGGTCCTGTGTTCCAGGGATGCAAATTTAATGTAGTTTTTGAAAAATGTTTGTTTTCAGGAGTCTCAAAGCTCCTTTCCTCATCCAATTAGTTTGTCTCCCTCTAGTGGTTTGCATTTGTGCAACAGCACGGTTGGGATCTCTACAGATCACCCGCAAAGCCATCACAATTGTCAACGATGCAACCCACCCCGCGCACTGTCTGTTCAGCCTCCTGCACCTTATTGTTGTCAATGCCTACGCATGGGACAGTGTGAAACGTAATTTCAATTCCTTTGTATGGCAAGTACATTTGAAGAAATTGACAAATAAAAGTATTCTATTCTATTCTATTCTATTCTACTATTCTACAGAGACCTTATGATAAATTCATGGGATAGATTTCTTTTTCATAATGGAGAATTATTAATCACAAGCAGAATCACAGCTGTGGCTTGTAATTTAAAAAGAGCAAAGTTGGGCTGTCAGTTTACCCAGATGCTCAAACTTTCACAGCATGGAGCAATTAGACGAGTTTCCCTTCAGCTGAGCTCACGTCAGGCTTTGATAAAACATGCTCCTGGAGTCGGTTGAAAAATTCACTTCAGGAATTTAAATGTGCCTGGAGGTTTTCGCGAGGACTTTGAAGATAGACACCTTCTGAGAAGAATTTCACATCTTTCTTTTAAAGACATTTAAAAGCTGAGTGTTTGAAAGCTGCCCTGAATGCAGAGCAGATGCTTGCAGTGCGGTGCCTTTACATTGAACCCCAACGGTTGGAGCTGAAAAGTGTCATGGGCAGGTTTGTGCTTGTACCTGATCTCCCTGGAGATTTGGCTCACAGGGCATTACGGTGTATTCAGTCGAGATGTTAAGATATTCCTGCTGATTGAGCACTCTGGCAAAACTGGCAACAAATCTGTGCGCGTGTCTGCGTGGGCGCTTGTGTGTTGTGTATTTTCTTTCTTTTTTTCTTTTACCTTGAGTTACTAGTGCAAAGGTTCAAATCCAGGCCACAGCTAGATGAGAAACTGAAAGGGGAAAGTGGCTGAATACCCAGGGACTTAATCATTTTACTGTGTTTTAAAATAAGAATCAGTCCTATAAGTCTGCAGCACTCGCACCCCCAACCCCACTATGTGTTGTTGCACTTACAGGATACCTATTATGCTGATTTCCACCTTTAGATTTTTAGGTATTTGGGCACTTGAGTTGTCTGTATGAACTTTTTGAACATGGTTTTACAGCAGCTGCTCTATTAGCTGGAGCGAGTTTCAGCTGACGGTCACAGTTGCCGATCTTTTAAAGTGGGGAAAAGTATCCATAGATGCCAAAATTGTTTCTACCAGGCTGTGAACATGCTTTTAAATGCTAAAGTTGGACATTTTAACACTGAGTTTATGGGGGCTGACTTTTTATTTTTAATATTTATTTTGAAGTCTCCTCTAAAGGAACTTTTTTTTTTTTTTTTTTTTTTTAACTGCGTTGGCTGTTTTAGCTCCTATCACTTCAAGGCCCCCCACCCTGTAAACAAGTATACGGTTTTAAAAAAGGAATACAGAAAAGGAGTGGACTGGTACTCGTATAGTGCTTTTTAAGTTAAGCACTCAATTCTGTAACTAAGCACTTTAAACCTACCTCACACACTAATGAATGCACAGAGGCAAGATGCTGAACTCAGCCAGGGTTTGAACCACCACCTACCTTCTGAGTGGTAGATGATCCACTCTACCTCCTGAGCCTACAGAAGAGCTTGGACCGATCTAAAACATATGACCATTGGCCCACAGTGCAAATTTCACGTACACGTTATTTGAAACCTCAAATTTAATATGCGCACTGGTTCCCTTTGGTGTTTGTCGATTTGTTGTAGTTCTTTTCATTACACAAGCAGTTCATGCTGTTACTTTACAGGAGCTCATGTCAGGTTAATGCTAACTCACAGATTTGTTCTGCCATATCTGTGTCTTTTAGAGGATGATGTCGACTTGGAGGCCCTGGTGAATGAAATGGACTCTTCACTGGAGAGCCTGTACTCGTACAGCGGTCCACAGACAGAATCGACTCCTCTGCTGCACAACGGACAGACCTCGACGTCACACAGCCACCACCATCAAGCACATCAACACAACCAGCCACGGCAGGGACAGCACTCACACGGGATAAGCCACATCTCCCCAGAGCCGCCCTCCTCGTCTTCAGACTCGCCTCAAACCGGCCTCCGACGGTCACAGCCGATGCACATCAATGCTGTCAGGTAGCTGCTCAACTAGTTTCATCTCCTCCAGTTATGAGCTTTCTGTTTGTTTGTTTTTTTTGCTTGATGTGATAGTAAACTTAACTTTCAGTGTTAAGAGTATGGGTTTAAAGTTCGGACTGGAGGAAACCTATAAAGAGAATCTATTATGCTGCCCCCCCCCTCAATTCTACATGGCCAAAGTTTCAAATTAGGTCAGTGTAAGTCGTTGTAATCTTCATAAGCCAAAGGCTCAAGCTTCAGACTGCTCTAAATATTTGGTTTTCCACAGTGACGGCAGAAGCAGAAACTCCATGTACCTCCTGTTCAAAACTTTTGTGTGTGAGGCACAGCCAATCAGATCAGAGTTGGCTTTACAGAAGGGGAGAGGGTGCTAAAAATGCTTGTTTGAGGCAGTAGATGAACTGAGGGGCTTTAGTAATTAACAGGATAAGAGGAGTAAGCATGCTTTTAGTCTGTGATGTGTGCAATGTAACTTGGTAGTATTCAAAGTTAAATGTGGAGCTGGATGGGAGTTCAGGCTCCATTTAATCTGAGACATTAGGTTTCAGTATATGTTACACCATCTTTGGGCATCTCATTCATCCTCTGTTAACTGTCAAGACATGTGCAATCATCGCCCTAAAATAAGTAAATTTAAAAAAATGCTAAAAACAACAGGGCTATAACTGCTCGTGCACCCACAGAATCAGCAAAAGTGTGGTAGTAACTTCAGCCACAAACTTCTTTCAGCCTCGTATTATGCGTTTGCCACATGCGTAGCCACACAGCAAGACTTCAAACCCTTTTTTTCTCTTCAAATTTCAAAAGAGAATTTTCACTGTACACCATCATCCCTCCACACCCACTCGATAATTGAGCATAACGGTTCCTCCTGGCTCCCGATCTGTAACCCCTGTATGACCCGTTCCTCCCTTTCACTCCTCTTTTACATCAGCCTGCAAAGGCGAGAAGAAGATTCTCATTTATTTAAGTACCATGTGCATATGTCTCTTTCAAATTAAACCGTGCTAACCCGCATCCTCCTTGAGGCTGCACTCATACACGTTGGGAGAATAGAAGTATAGCTGTGTGCATGCACCGCAGAGCTGGTGTCAGCGCCCATTACTCGCCTTTGGACTATGTGACAATAACATAGGAGGGGAGCATCAGGTAATGGAGTATTCTGTCTTATGAGCGCTCTTTTTCAAACGCACAGAAGCAGGCCCTGAAGTTCTTATTATTCAGGACTGACCTCTAGATAACCCTGTTCTCCGGCTCAGATGGGACGACATCAAAAGGCCCGTTCCCTTTTGAACTCGCTGGGTTCTTCGGAGCGACAGAGCTTGACTGAGGAAGAGAAACGGAGGCTAAGCAGTCTTCCACACATTTATTTATTTGTAGTTATTAAGCTGGGATTCCACAAACAGACTTGCCAATTTAAAAAATACTGAAAGTAATGGTTGATTGGCTGTCCGATAATAATTTGAGTCTTACACTGCATGTGCCAAATTTATATATTTAAAAAAAGAGAAATCTGCTTTAAAGCGATGTCTTGATTCGTCATTGATGTATTATTAATTGAAAAAAATTAACTAGCTGGCTGGGGTGGCTCTGTGATTTCCACTTGCTTCGAGACTGTTCATTACGAGCAGATCAGACAGAAACGGGCATGAGGCTGAATACTGTACAGCAGAACTTTATTAATTCTAGCCACCTTTCCTGCACGTATTTCACAGCTGTCAGCAGCTCTGTTTTAAAGTTTGCTTCTAAAAAGGCTGTTCCAGGTCATGGACTTGGACTAAAGTTTGTTTTTGGTTTTTTATAACCATAATAATAAACATAAGCTTAAACCAAAAGACATGCTCTGTTCATCAAACCACTTTACACGTCTTTATCCGCCTCTTTCTTCAGGAGATTGCAGGAGCAGGAGCAGCAGCTGAGGACGTCATCTCTCCCGGCCATCCCCAACCCTTTCCCTGAGCTCTGCAGTCCAGCTAGCTCACCTGTCCTCAGTCCTGGGTCTCTACCACCTGGGGAACCTTCCTCGGGCAAATATGTAAGTAAAATTCAAGTTGTTTTTTTTTTTTTTTCGCCTCTTTTTCACCAGTTTCCTCCACTTAAAAAAAACAAACAAGTATCCATAACTCGAAGTGTGACGGAGTCACCCCGTCCCGAGCCGCCGACAGCTGATCTGGGCGCATACACGCACCACCACCATTAGTTTTTACAATTACCGGGGCTGCGCGGCTTTTCGGCGACCGGGCAGATAAACAAAAAGGGGTGAGAGGTATAGTTTGAGCAGCGCAGAAGGTGGCCAACGTATTTTCCCACTTACCTTCCATAAAGCCGGTCGCGGAGACTCGCTATGATCGCCGAATTATACGGGGGTTATGCAAGCCGATGGTATGGGGTTCCGGGGTTTAAATAGTGGGTTCGCGCGCGCTTGAAGAGTCACGTGAACTGCATTATTCTTTTGGTTTGTTTGGTGTTATTGTGAAACACTGTAGGCTGCCGGGAAGTGGCCATAAATGTCTGTATATACATATATGTATTGTAGGACTACAGCAGGAAATAAGCTGAGGGGGAAAGACGGTTTGATAATAATAAAGAGATGACTATTACGCCTAGTGGGAGGGGCTATGGGGTATAAGAGAAGGCGGTCAGGGCCCACCTGTTGCTTTTGCTTTTGCTTCCTTTCCAGTGAGCTGTTACAGAGAGGGTAACATGCAGACTGTGTTTTGTATATAGATATTTGTTTGTGCTGACTTAAGTCAGTTCTATTTCTTTGTAAATAACTTTTTGTGCACCTGGGAGGCCGGCAAAATAAATAAATTATCCACACTGAATGCTTTCCGACTACGCCTGTATTTGTTCGGAGGAAGTTTAGGAGAAGGAGCCCGCGACATATGGTGTCAGGAGTGGGATGGCTAGTCGGAAGAGGAAAACGCGCCTCCCAGCGAAGCGCACAGGGCTGCGGTCCCAGCAGCATGAGCTTCCGGGGGAGAAGACAGCAGAGGAGCTGGCGTGGGACACAGTGCCGGCGTCGTCTTCTTCAGCAGAGGAGGAGGAGATTTCCGGCAGGATTGGTCCGGAGTTGCCTACAACCTCGACCGCAGCACGTGATGGAGAACTGATTGCGATGATGAGGGACTTCCTGGCGGGACAGCAAAGGAGAGAGACGGTGTTATTGGCAGAACTCAGGGGACTGAGGACCGTTTCCCCTCCTAATGCGCCGCTGCCCGCAGATGTGGCTGGTCAGCAAAGCCCAGGTCCCGCACTAGCTGGAGCTAGCACCACGGCAGCAACGGCTACGCCAAGCACGGCAACAGCAAGTAGCCCCAGGATGGTGCTGCCTACCCCGGCCCGGCAGCGAGAATACCGGCCGTCGTTACTGGAGGTTCCCTCTCGTCAGTCACAAGCAGTGACCAACAGCCTCGACCAGTCAGTCCCAGAGTGGATGCGATCTGCTGGGCCAAAAATTCCACCCTATCAGATGGGGGAAGACATTGAGAACTATTTGTTGCGTTTTGAGCGAGTTGCCAAAACCTGGAGATGGCCAGAGAGTGAATGGGCCTGTCGTCTAGTTCCACTGCTATCAGGGAAGGCATTGGAGGCCTACACTTCAATGGATGAAGAAAGAGCCCATCGTTATGAAGATTTAAAAGCTGCGTTGCTAACCAAATTTGACATTTCCCCTGAGACGTATCGGCAGAGGTTTCGGTCCAATACTGTTCCACCTGGTGAGAGCCCCACAGAGACCTATTATCGCCTGAAGGGCCTCTATCGGCGCTGGATCCGACCAGAGCAGCATACGAAAGAAGAGATGGGAGAAGCTATCATCATGGAGCAGTTAATCCGCGTACTTCCAGGGGAGGTGAGGACCTGGGTGAGGGAGCATGAGCCAGCAGATGGACTGACCGCCGCTAAGCTGGTGTCACAGTACTTCAATGCGCGTAAAGGAGCACCACCTGCACGCTCATCTGGGACGCCACAGCGACCACCACTCCCATCATCGGGTCTTCTGAAGAGGGAGAGCAACCCAGAGCCACCCGGGAACCCCAAGGTATTCAACGTACGAGGGCCGGGTAAGGACTTCCTTTGTTATTATTGCCAGCAGCCAGGTCATAAAGCCTCGGTATGCCCTATCCGGAAGGCTAAAGTCACTGGTGCCTGCTATGCACCCCGGCTGGAAATGGAGCCCACAAGGGTCCAGCCAGTGGAGGTGCAACGCTATAAAAAAGTGAAGGTCAATGGTCAGCAGGCTACTGCTTTGCTGGACACTGGTAGTTTTATGTCTTTAATTAAGCAAAGCTTGGTACCAGTGAACTGTGTGGACTATAGTCGACAAGAAGAAGTGTTATGTGTGCATGGTGACAAACATCCCTACCCAAAGGTGGAAATAACAGTGACTATTAATGACCAGCCATATTTATTGTCTGTTGGGGTGGTACAGAATTTGCCGGTAGAGGTTATTCTGGGGATGGATGTGCCTGTGCTTATGGATTTGTTGCAAGAAAAAGAAGAGCGGGACACAGAGACAAAAGGGAGGGAAACGGGGAATGTTCAAATGAAGGCGTTAGGCCCAGTGGTCACTAGGGCCCAGGCGAAGGCGGGATGCCAACCCCTGCCAGACTTGGACAGTAGTCTGTGCGAGGGTGGCACTAAGGGGCCAAGAAAATCCCGCCGCCAACGCCGCTTTGAAAAGCAGCTATGGTCAAAGGGGCCGGACACTAAGAACATGAAATGGGATGTGCCAGAAAATATCACTTTGTTGCAAAGGGAGGATGAAACGTTGAAAGTTTTGTTTGCTAATGTGACTGAAGGGGAAACCGGGAAATGGGGAGGGAAAGAGAAGTTCATTGTTGACAAAAATGTGTTGTATGCAGTTGACGGTGACCACCAACGGCTTGTGATACCTTCTAGTTGTAGACCCCTCATTATGCACCTAGCACATACCCTCCCCTGGGCAGGTCATTTGGGTCGCCAAAAAACCTATATGCGAGTTAGCTCACGTTTCTTTTGGCCGTCAATGTACACAGATATACAGAAATATTGCCGTACATGCCCTATCTGCCAGAAAACATGTCCAGCTCGCAAGTCTGACAGGGCTCTGCTACAGCCACTTCCAGTCATTTCCACCCCCTTCCGTAGGATAGCTATGGACATTGTGGGTCCTCTGGTAAAAAGTAGTCGGGGTCATCAGTACATTTTGGTGGTGTGTGATTATGCGACTCGTTTCCCGGAAGCTTTCCCCCTGCGTACGCTCACGGCACCCAATGTTCTGCGTGCACTGGTACAGCTGTTCTCCCGGGTGGGGATACCAGATGAGATTTTGACTGACCAAGGGACTAACTTTACCTCTAGGTTGATGCAGCTCTTCCACAATCAGCTAGGCATCTCTGCCATCAGGACGTCACCTTACCATCCACAGACAGATGGGTTGGTGGAGAGGTTCAACCAAACTTTGAAGAGGATGTTGCAGAAGTTTGTGTCAGACACTGGGAAAGACTGGGACCAGTGGCTACCCTTCCTGCTGTTTGTGTACAGAGAAGTTCCCCAGGCTTCCACTGGTTTCTCACCATTCGAGCTACTCTATGGTTGGGATGTGCAGGGCCCGTTGGATCTCCTCCAGAAGGGTTGGGAGTCTCCTGCTTCTGCTGCAAATGAAAAAGGAGTGGTGCAATTTGTGCTGGAAATGAGAGATCGGTTGGGGAGATACCATGAAGAGGCCGAGGTCAACCTGCGAGACGCTCAAGCCAAGAAGACCTGGTATGACCAACAGGCCCGGCAACGTGAGTTTCAACCTGGTCAAAAGGTGTTGTTACTTCTCCCCTCAGCCAACAGTAAACTGCTGGCGAAATGGCAAGGGCCATACACAGTTCTTCGCAGAATGGGGCCAGTGACCTATGAGATTCATCATCCTGAAAAGAGAAAACAGAAGCAGACTTACCATGTGAATCTCCTGAAAGAATGGGAAGAGCGTCCCCACCAGGCCCCTGCGAAAGCTCTGATGGCAAGAGAAGTGCCAAGAGAAGGGAAGACCGAACCCGAGCAGGGAGCCGATCCGATGTTTCCGGTGTTGACTCATCTCCCCCTACAGCAGGCGGCGGAGCTACTCCAAATCCTTCGGGAGACTCCCTCTTTGTGTTCAGTTAACCCCGGCAGGACCACCCTTGTCGAACATGTGATACGCCTAAAGGAGGGACATCCCATCCGCCAACGGCCATACCGGATTCCACAACACTTGGTGGAGAAACTGCGACAGGAGGTGGAGAAGATGCTGGAGCTTGGGGTGATAGAGCCGTCCTGCTCAGAGTGGTGTAGCCCGGTGGTCATCATCTTCAAGAAGGATGGCTCCCTACGCATCTGCATTGATTTCCGGAAGCTAAATTCTATTTCAGAGTTTGATGCCTACCCCATGCCTCGAATCGAGGACTTGCTGGAGAAGATCGGAGCGGCCAGGTACATCACCACCTTGGATCTGTGTAAAGGGTACTGGCAAGTGCCACTGGAGGAGTCTTCTCGACCGTACACCGCCTTCAGGACCCCTGCCGGCCTGTTCCAGTTCACAGTGATGCCATTTGGCCTACATGGGGCACCGGCCACCTTTCAAAGGCTGATGGACAAATTACTACAGGGGTGTGACCCCTATAGTGCTGCCTACCTGGATGATGTAGTGATCTTCAGCAACACCTGGGAGGAGCATCTGCAGCACTTGTCCGAAGTCCTGGGAAGAATCCATAAGGCAGGATTGACCCTCAACCCCTCTAAATGTGAGTGGGCACGGCAGGAGACCCGCTACCTTGGCTACCAAGTGGGCAGAGGTGAGGTGCGCCCGCAGATGGATAAAGTGGACGCTATCCAGAGCTGCCCTCGGCCTCGCACAAAAAAGGAAGTCCGGTCTTTCCTGGGGCTGGTTGGCTGGTACCGAAGATTTGTGCCCCAGTTTGCAACTATTGCGGCCCCTCTTACTGCATTGACCAGCAAAGACCAACGGAATCCTGTCATATGGACAGCGGAATGTGAACAAGCCTTCAACGGGCTGAAAACCTGCCTGTGTACGACTCCAGTTCTCAGGAGCCCCGACTTCAGGAAGAAGTTTCTGGTCCAGGTGGATGCCTCCAAAAGTGGCCTGGGAGCAGTGCTGGCCCAAGGGGACCCGGGAGAGGAGCATCCGGTCCTATACCTGAGCCGCAAGCTGCTGCCACGGGAAACCAACTACTCAACGGTGGAGAAGGAGGCTTTGGCCATTAAGTGGGCACTGGAGAAACTCAGGTATTATTTACTTGGAAGAGAGTTTGAGCTGGAAACTGATCATCGAGCGCTCACCTGGATCCATTCCATGAAGGACCATAACAGCCGACTGACACGCTGGTACCTTTCACTGCAGCCTTTCAGATTCATCATCCGTCACAGACCAGGCAAGCTCAATGTAGTGGCAGATTATCTCTCCAGGTTGCCGCACAACGCCAACCTCCGGGTGGAAGGGGATGATGTGACGGAGTCACCCCGTCCCGAGCCGCCGACAGCTGATCTGGGCGCATACACGCACCACCACCATTAGTTTTTACAATTACCGGGGCTGCGCGGCTTTTCGGCGACCGGGCAGATAAACAAAAAGGGGTGAGAGGTATAGTTTGAGCAGCGCAGAAGGTGGCCAACGTATTTTCCCACTTACCTTCCATAAAGCCGGTCGCGGAGACTCGCTATGATCGCCGAATTATACGGGGGTTATGCAAGCCGATGGTATGGGGTTCCGGGGTTTAAATAGTGGGTTCGCGCGCGCTTGAAGAGTCACGTGAACTGCATTATTCTTTTGGTTTGTTTGGTGTTATTGTGAAACACTGTAGGCTGCCGGGAAGTGGCCATAAATGTCTGTATATACATATATGTATTGTAGGACTACAGCAGGAAATAAGCTGAGGGGGAAAGACGGTTTGATAATAATAAAGAGATGACTATTACGCCTAGTGGGAGGGGCTATGGGGTATAAGAGAAGGCGGTCAGGGCCCACCTGTTGCTTTTGCTTTTGCTTCCTTTCCAGTGAGCTGTTACAGAGAGGGTAACATGCAGACTGTGTTTTGTATATAGATATTTGTTTGTGCTGACTTAAGTCAGTTCTATTTCTTTGTAAATAACTTTTTGTGCACCTGGGAGGCCGGCAAAATAAATAAATTATCCACACTGAATGCTTTCCGACTACGCCTGTATTTGTTCGGAGGAAGTTTAGGAAAAGGAGCCCGCGACACGAAGTTTCGAAATATTTTGTTGAAATTTCGACTTATTAACTCGAAATTTGGAGAAACATAACTCAAACTTTTCTCGAGTTAGCTCTGCCAATCATTAAGCTACGTGAATGAGGTCACTTTCTTGTTACCCGGAAGCATATGGCGCAGAGTAACGCGCACTCAAAACCGCATCGCAACAAATTGGCGCTTTCGTGTGCACGTTTGCTGATAGCGACGTCATGTGATTCAGCTAATAACACAAGGATTTCATCATGTTTAAAGCCACGCTGAAAATACTCAGCAATCTGTGGATTCATGACTGGATATAATACTGGTAGCTTAGCTGTAGCATTTGTAGCTCAGGGCTTCAGCTTCCGGGTAACAAGGAAATGACGTCATTCACGTAGATTACTGATTGGCAGCGCTAACTCGAAATTTCAAGTTATGGATCCTTTTTTTTTTTTTTTTTTTTTTTTTTTTTTGTGGCGGAAACGGGCTTCCATACTTTACATGTTAATCTCTTTGCGTTTGGATGTGTTGGATCAAAAACATTTTTTGTCTTATTGTTTGGGAGAGCATGGAAGACTTTTTTTCCCCTCTTGAAGAACTGGATGTGACACATTCACAGACCCTTGATTTATTTTCATGTTGTTGACTGAAGCACATTCGACTCAAAGTGCTGTATTTGTTTTGAAGGATGCAGATTTTAAATATTGTGAATCATCTGTATGCTAGCCATGTCAAACATTTGGGAAAGTCTCCTGGCTCACATCTGCCCCGTGTTTTGCTCGTCTGAGGCATGTTTATTGCTTGCATGTGATGACACTGTACTGTACAGTGCACATGTTTTCAAGAGGGTTTGCGGCTCGATTTAAGGAAAATAGTGAGATGTGGACTGGAAGCGTGTGTGTGTGCGTGTGTGTTTGTTTGTGAGCATGTGTACCTGCACACATGGCTGAATGTTGGCATGTGTGTTTGTTATGTGCTGACAAAGATTTAGGGACTCTTCTGTCTGTTCCTGGAAGCTGGAGTCTCTCTATTAACAAGGTTAATGATCTTCATATGGAACCAGCCAACACTGGTTACAGTAACATAGCAGTTTACAGTAATATGGGGGTGGACTATTTCTCATAAATACTCTGGCTGCAGCTCCTGCCTGTTCTGGTACGAGATCACAGACTAGTTCCAGCTGAGTCGTTCTGAGCCCTCCCTCAAAAAACAAAAGTTGTGTGGAAACGTTCTGAGCTTGAAATCCTAGATGTGCCATAAATCCAGGTACCTTGTGAGGCAGCTGGATTCTCATGAGATCTGCAAGATTACGTCTTGCCCAGTGTGTAGCATATGTGCTTGTGAGTGAACCACAGTTGAGTTCCCTGGCATCCACGGCGGTGGTTTTGTTTTGTTTTTCTTTTTTGTCTTTTTTCTTTTTTTCTTTTTTTGGTGTGACGACAGTCAAAAAGGAAACAAGCTGGACTGGTGTATACTGCGCTCTAGCATCAGCTATAGCAGAGTTTCTCTGTTTTTGTAATAGACAAACAAAAAAGTTTCTTTCCCTTAACTGGTTTTGAAAGAAGTTGAATTTATCGTCTGTTTTCACTGATACATTTTATCTAATTAGTTTTAAATTATAAAAAAAATGTTTTGTTTTATTTTATTTTTTTTTTGGTCTGGCTTTTTCAAAACTGTTCCAGACACTGCTTGCCAAGCTCATCAGGTATCAAACACACCTTGGTAAATCATCGGTCATGCGGTTAAAAAGATTAATGTCTCACGAGGACTTTGAGTTTCAGATTAAATTGCTAACTGTGCAAACATTTTGTCTGTATGTTAGTAAAGCAGGCGTATTGGGTAAATATTCGAAACCACTTTATTATAGTGGGTGACTCACTCTGCATGTGAATGTTTTTGATGTTTTTTGTTTTAAAATACACATATTAAATTAAATATTCTATGCAGAGTGTAAAGTGCGGTCTTGGGGAATGTGGAGAGGAACTGGAGTTGTTACAAACCAACAGTTTCCACTAACATTGAAGCAGAGCTGCGGTGATCTGATGTGTTGTTTGTGCCGAGCATTGTAACAAGCAATGATTTAATAAAGCAGCAAAAGATGAAAGCCTGACTGATTATTAGACTTTTTTGTATTTTATTTTAATTTTATTTTTTATTATTAGACTTTTAAGGCATAGACCAATATTTGGTGGTGTGTGGTTTTTTGGGGTTTTTTTGGTTTTTTTTCTCCTCTCCAATATTCAGATACATCTGGCAGCATTTAGTTTTTCCCAACACAGCTGGACATAAACTGGGCTGGGGTTGTCTTTGTAGGAGAGGAAATTGTTGAATGCCTCAGGTGGACAAACTCTATTTCCACACCCATAACATGGTTGAAGGGTCGTCTTTACTTTTAATCTTTTAAATTGTAATTTACCGACTGTAATTGCTGCTGTGATTCATTAGCAAATGGCTAATTACCAGCTGATGATATTGGCCCTATGATAAATCAGTCTGGCTCCTATTACTGTTGTTCTGTATATGACAACTCCAAGCTAACGTTTTGTTTACATCTTTCACGCGCTGTGTAAACATTTAATTTCATCATGAAGTGTTTGTCTTGTGAGACTGGTTTGATTTTAATTATGAGAGATCTGTTTGCCAGTCATAATTGAAGGTTAGCATGACGTGCTGAATCTCTGCTATACATATACTGAGACTGTAATAAACCTTGAACATACCCATAAAGATAAACAGCCCCCCCCCACAAAAAAAAGACCAACAGGACCTTTTGCAGGTTTTTTACGGATCACCAAACTTTTACAAAGAAGAGCAACTATGGAAAATTTAACTCCTTTTGTGTGTTTACGGTGTACACACTTTTGTAAACATGCAAACGCGCTATGCATCAGTCCATGCATACGGGTATATTTGTTTTTTAGATACATGTGTGGCTGCATTCACAAACGCCTCTTACTCTTTGTGAGTTCTGTAAACTATTTACAGCACTGGCGCTGTCTATCCATTGTTGATAGCAATGGAAAGTATGTCTCATTGGAAATTTGATTCAGCACCTTTCCACTAAAAACTCTCCCATGGAGCAATCTCATCTCACACCAGTGCCTAATAAGGAGGTCCAGTTTCGGAGACGATGGCACCGCTTTCTTGTGGTATAGTGGTTCAGATCCATAAAGAAGAAAGTGAGTTGTTTAGGTTTGACATGTAGGATGGTGAGCATGTAAATTATTGCACCTACTTTCTACTTTATCATTTAAACCATATGTGCCCTGTTGTGTGCCTTTTTTCTTCTTTCTGCCCTTTCTTCTGTCTTTGACATTGTCTCTGTGTACTCATCTGCATGTCCTCCAAATACTAAATTAAAGCAGCCAGTCTGCTGTGGAGAAGTTTCTGTTTAGTTTACAGAATTTTCCGACCTCCAGGCGTTTTCTGACAGACTCATACTTCTGTCTTTCTGGTCCTCCTTACTTCAGCCCTTGGCCTCCGTGCATGAGGATGTAGTGCAGGGCTGTCAGGAATCATTGGCCACGCAGTTTGACACAGCCATATGATTCGCAATTACCCACCCAGCCCCCAAAAGCCACCCCATCCCAACCCATTCCCGTTTTCCTCCACTTAATTCTCAGCTCTCCTTTCACAGGCTTTTTTTTTTTTTTTAACTGTACACTGTGAAATACATGGGCTAGTGTTTTCTTTTGTTTTGTGTTTTTATTTTATTTTTAATGAACAGAGATCAAATACAGTGTTCGTGTAAAGCTTTAGTCAGTGATGGTGCATGAGAATCATTAAAATAGGTTATTTCAAGAGCTTCTGGATGATCAACAAAGCTGAACTATCTAGTTTTTTTTTTTTTGTTTTTTTTTTTTTTTTGTAAGATCACTGACACTTAACTACTGTGGCATGTTTAAAAGCGTGCATAGGTACTGTACATTGTATTACTGCCAACATGCTTTTTATTTTAGGCAGTTCTCCGGCTACATACATGTACCCATTGTGAACCATGTAGGACAGCATGTATGCTTGTGTTATGGGAAATCCTCTAAGAAACAACAGTAGTGTAGTCATTGCTTGGTGGATGCTGTGCTTCCATAGTTGTCCCATTCATTCTGGAGTAAAAAGCAGTGATATGGTCACTGGATAGCCAGATTTTGTTGGCTTCAGCATACCCTGTATGTCCTGTAGCCCTTTACTCCACATTATGGCAGGCTTCTCTTGTCTGTTTCACTATCATCCCAATGGGGGGGGGTGTTAAACTGCATCTGTCCTTTTCTCTCTGTCATCATCTCTTGTTAGGTCTTTACTCCAAGCTTTTAGTCATCCAAAGATCCACTTGGTCTTAGCTTGGCCCTAGTACTTCCAAGTGTGTCCTGTGACAGTTAAGTTCTATAGATGAATACTCATTTGCACATGATGATATGACAAACCCAAAATAGCTCATAGTGCCAGACAAGCTGGGGAAGATTGGTTGACACTAATAATGTGCAAATGGGCTGTTGGTTTTCAGTGTCATCATCATGTCCAGTTGAGCAAGTCGGATTAAATAAAATTGTAATTGCTGTGTTTTTTAGGCAGATTTAAGAAAACTGACAGTCTAAAATTTCATCAGTGTTCTAGCATGAACGAACACTGGCTATTCTTCAGATATAATATGTTCAGTGTTATAAAAGTATTGCATCTGATTATGTGTTTTCTGAAAGATAACAGAGCCTTGCATGTAAAATCACCATCTCTATGCAAATATTGCATCTGGAAATACAGGCCACTGACTAACACTGGCCTCACAGCCCATTGCTAGTTTCAGTCATTATGCAAATGTGCTTTTTAAAAGTTTTACAGTCAGTTGAGACGGCACAAGTCCCTTGGAACGAGTGAGGAAATGTTTCTCCCACTGAAAACGCTACGTCCAGATGAATAGAGACAACTTTTTTTTTTTTTTTTTGGGACCTTGCTACATGCTTTTATTTGCCTTTTGCCTTTTTCCTTTAGAGATGCCTTCATGGCATAGTTTCAGAAAAGTTTTGCAAACATTCCTCAAATATATTACTCCACATTGGCATCATGACATCACAAAGTTCTTGCAGATGTGTTATCTAAACATCTGCGATGTGACTCTCCCATTCCACCACATCCCAGAGGTGCTGGGATCTGGTGACTGTGGAGGGATAAAGTCATTGCCATATGCAAGAAATCCTTTTGAGATGATCTGACAAATTGCATTATCCTGCTGGAAGCAGGATTCGGCAACTGGAACGGGTGTTGTCAGCAACAGTACTCGGGTAAACAATGCTCAGTTGATAAGTCCATGAAAACATCCCCCACACTGTTACCCTTTCCTGTTATTTATGCCAAATTTGGACCCAACTTCCTGTATCTCAAGGCTGATCAGGACAGGCAAAGCTTCTTCACTCTTCTGTTGTCTAAATTTGGTGATCATTGAATTTTAGCCTCAGTTTTCTGTTCTTAGCTGATGACCTGAAGTGGACTTTGGTTATAACTAGTAGTTATTTTAGTTGCTGTTGCCACCGGTTGAGGCATCCTGGCCTCCTTCTTTCCTCTGACCACCTGCTTGTTCCAGAGAACTGCCATTGGATATTTTCCCTCTGACCATTTTTTGTAAACGCTAGAAACGGTTGTGTGGGAAATCCCAGCAGATCAGCAGTTTCTAAAATACTCAGACAGCCCATCTGGCACTAAAAACAAGTTACTAAAATCACATCAATTCTGATGCTCAGTTTGTGCATGTCAAGTCATCTTAAAAGTTCAAAATTCACACATTTTATTTAATTTTTTGATTGTTTGTTTTCAAAATAGTGATTAAAGAAGCTTCAAAATAATGGAGACTATAATAATATGTAATAGTTTTACAAGGTGTACTGTTTATTCCACGTATAAATGGATTGTCATTTTAATAAAACTCAGAATTCTTAGACGTCCGTTCTGTTGGTTGGAGGAGGAAAATAAACATAACAGTATTTAACCAGAAACAGCTGATGTATAAATAAAGGACATCAATCCATCCCACCTCTCAGCACTCAAACAAGGCATTCCCTGGCTGTTGCTTTCATGAATGTTGAAAATCCTCCAGGTCAAAGGGCAGATTTTTCCATTGTAAACTCAGAATGGAATGCTGCTGATGCCCAAACTGTTGGCCTTAATGTGTGGGAACATCTGTGGCTGCGCGCAGCTGTGCGTGTGTGTGCGCGCATGTATGCAAAAGTAGAGGTCTGTTGGCGAGGAGGGTCGTTTTTGTGTATTTGCACGTTTCTAACGCACGTACGGCTGTCTTTACGATAGGGGATCTGTAGGTTTGTGAGTGCTCGACAGTACGTTTATGTGCGCGCATTCCCGTGTTCTGCAAGCCACACTGTGCAGAGATCAAAGGTGACGCAGCGCCAGAAATCTGCTGGCTCACTCTTCCAGCTGCCAGCCTTGCTTTTAAGTGGATCTTAAAGTAAAACATGGAAAACACACACATACAGACACTTGTTGTATTCTGCAATCACTGGCGAGTTACATTTATACATTTGTGGTGTACGTGTGTGTGATTTGTACTGTTTATGTCTTTATGATTATTTGTAACTCAGACTGGATGTTTTATTGTGCGTGTGTATAGACATGTGTGTTTGATGCATGTCTGCCTGTTGGCCTCATTATTCCTAACATTATATCTAGCCCTGAGCTCAAAGTGATGCTTTTTGTGGCAGGAGTAAAAATAAAATGCAAGGAGCAGTAACCCTTTGTGAGAACTCGTATGCTGACTTTCTTATTATTATATCTGTGAAATGTAATGATTAACCCAAGTAATCAAAGAGTTTTGCAGTTTATTTTTTTTAATTTTCTGCTTTGCTGATGTAATCGACTGCATTAAAACATATCCCAATAGCTCTCATATTAACCTCCTGTATGGGCGTGGCAAAGTAAATGTAATGTTCAATGGTAGGATTATCTTTTAAAGAAGGAACCTGAAAAGGCAGAAGTACCAAACAGACACTTGGGTACACTTCTGAAAATGTAGAGCAACCCAATGAGACATTTGTCCTGCAAATTCTGTGTGTATACACAATGAATTAAGTGAGTGGATTTGCAGTATTCAGTGCTGCAAAATACAAATTGTTTGGCACCCGCTGAACAAATACAACCTGGAGGGGAGCCAGCCAGGTTGCGGTCGAGTCTGGAACATCTCGTGTGTCAGCACCGCATTTATCCCGAGCCACTAAATGGAAACATGTCTCGGCCTGCTAGTGCCACACATGGATGAACGGGCACAAATGTACACACACAGCCTGTTTAATACACTGGCATGATTAGTTGGAGTACAAACAATAATTGGGACTCGGAACAGAGCAGCTCATCTTATTTCACAGCTGTATTAATATCAAGGTAAATGCTTAGAAAATAAAATGACCCACCATAATAAAGACCTCCTGAGATGAACTTGGTTTGTGGAAAAATGCAAATGCTTTACAAGTCTTGATCCAGCCCTCGTTTATTAATATTATGCTTCCAGCTAGACTCATGTGATCATTACTTCTCAAAGTCATTCAAAGTTTTTCTTTGGACACTGGTGTTTTCTGTCCAATCATTATGGCTGCCCATTTTCACTTAACACTGCTGACCTATGAATCATTAAAGCATAAAAAATTAACTCGTAATTAATCCCCAATTCTAGAGATGAACCAGTGTTGTCTGCATACACACAACTTGGGGAAAGAACCACATTTAAATTGTATCTTTAGGCACATTATTACTAGCAGCCTGTCACACATTTGTTTCATTTCTTTAGTTGAATCTATGGGAGAAAAAACATCCAGTTTGACAGGGATCAAGTTGTTGCTCTTTTGCACAAACAAGGTGATTTCCAAACTGAAAACCTGACAAATCTTTGTATTGTTTGAATTGTATAATACAATTTGAGGAAACTGGACAAGTCAAAAACGACAGAAGCGGCAGGCCTAAAAAAACAAACCCCAAACCATCTACAGCAGGTGGACAGCTTCTTAAAGTAATTTCTTTCAGAACTACGAAAAAATCCAACAAAGACCTGATATTTGTTGAAGCATTGTTGTTATAAATACTTAAAATAATCCCATATCAGCCATGGTGCTGCAGTATGATTAAAAGCACATAAAGTAGAGCAATAAAGATTAAACTGGAGGTTTGAGATAAAGTGTTTTAAGTACTTTTATTTTGAAGTTCAAGAGAAAGCGAGCAAGAACATGTTCGTTCTTGAGTAAGAATGAAGCTAGACTATCGCTAAACCGGAAGAGACCTCCAAGTAAATACTGATCCCTTTTCATCCCAGCATCCCTACTGTTTCATCAAAGACTTATGTTTTAGTGACGGATTTAGGAGGCATTTACTTTTTGGTGAGATTTGGTCCTTCCTTGGGGTTTTGGAAGAAAGCTCCGAGCGTTGCATATAATTTAGTTGTTTTTACTACCTCTCAGTATTAATTTTAACTGAATAATTTGTCTTTTAATGGGAGCATGGTGAGACCACCCAGGCACTGGAGGATGATACACCTTTAAGGGTCCATCTTTCACTCCTTGTCCCCAAAGCAGTGTAAGATTAGAAGCCACATTTCTCCCAGCTAAAAGGGCGGGATCATATTACTCCCACAACTAATGGGAATCCCTGATACTGTTTGCTTTCTGCTCTGTTTCTCAGTCTATACGTGATGGTCTGTGTCAAATATGTGTGAGAATACTTTCATTCATCAGATTATGATAACAGCTTAACGTGTAGTGCATGAAGCTTAACTAAGTATTTTTACATCATCAGGCCTTTTCTAGCACAAGGTTTTCAGGGAATGTTTTTCTTTCTTTTCTTTCTTCTTCTTGCACACATATTTCAAGGTGTATGTATACACATGTCCGTTTGTTTATATCCGTGCGTCGCACATAGACAGCTGTGTGTTGCTGCCTGTAGGCATTTTATCTGGCTGAAGCTGAACAGAGCTGTTGGACTCATGTAGGTCATGAAGACTGCATTTCCCTCTCTCCTAGCCTTCCCCCGTTCGTTCGTTCGCTCGCTCTCTCCCTCTCTGTCTCTGACTGGGGAAAGTAGGACAGATCAGATTTCAGAAACTGCTGCTGTGGAAAGGCAAAAAAAGGAGAGAAGCGACAGGAGTATGAGGGAGGAAGAAATTAAAAGCTGCTAAGAGGGATAATTTAAGTATTGTTAAAGGGTTTTTTTCAGTTATTTATTACATGAATTTGTTGCTAAGTTATGCTTTTAGTGTAAAAAATGAAACCATTTATCTCCCTAGATTGCAACAGACTGTTTGGATGTTTACAGACGGTGGTTAGCACTGTTGCCTCACAGCAAGGAGATCTTGAGTTCAATTCCACCATCAGGCCGGGGTCTTTCTGTGTGGAGTTTGCATGTTCTCCCATGTTTGTGTGGGTTCTCCCCGGGTACTCCGGCTTCCTCCCTCTGTCCAAAGACATGCACTTAGTGGGGTTAGGTTAACTGGAAACACTAAATTGCCCATAGGTGTGAATGCGGGAGTGAATGTGAGTGAATGGTTGTCTTTGTCTCTGTGTTGGCCCTGTGACAGACTGGCAGCCTGTCCAGGGTGTGCCCTACCTGTCGCCCTATGACAGCTAGGATAGGCTCCAGCGCTCCCTGTGACCCTGAAAAAGATAAGCGGAAGCGAATGGATGATTGAATGCCACTAGAACTGCTTTCCAAATCGAGGAGACGGCTCTTAAGTAAAACATAAATGGCATGGAAAAGCCAGTTATGTTCTTTTGTTTGTTTGTTTTTTTTACCTATAAGCATCCCTTGGAAGCTTTAACTTGGAAAAATGTAGACGATAGGGAAAATGACAAAAAGAAGGGAAACGCTGAAATCAACCAGCCTTCAGACCAACTTTTTTTCCCCATTGCTTAAAGACTCTGATCCAAGAAACTTAAGAGACGAGTGCTCGACTCAAAAAGCTGGCAATGGGATTTGTGTCAGCAATGAGAGAGAGAGAGAGAATGTGACAGACAGACACTGTGATCTTGATGTCTCCAGAGAAAACTCCCATTATTGAGGACAGTTTGTACAGAACGGAGGCACATGCTGTGATTCCTCTGAATGGGAAATCGTTGTTTGTACTTGCCTGTTATGCTATTAGTCTCTTTGTTTTTTCTTCAATCAATCATGCTACAGAGACCTGTAGCTTCCTCTCCCTTCTGTAGCGTAAAAATGTAGTTAGATTTTATAAAATTGTATGAAATGCAAATGAGAGGAATACACTCACATCAGCTGGTCGTTTCAACTTTCTTCAGGGTCACAGTTCAACACTGTCACTGCTTGCCATACAACAAGTGGACCATTCTTGGTTTAGTGCCAAAATCATACTAATGATGTCATCCTTTGTTCATCCAATTCCACCACCCCCTCATCTTGCCCTCCTGCTGTAATTGGACAGTGTGTCCAAATCAGCAGTGGTCTGAAAGCACATTTGCTCCCCAGGGTTTGATGGCAATCAGCCCTGGTGCACAATTAAGCATTTACTGCCACTTCTAATCCTGTTGGTAAAATATTTGACTCCATGCGGGGTGTTTCTCAGCAGGTAGTCACAGTAAATAGGGGGACTCCGTTCTTGCATCGTGGTAACCCAGTCTAGATGGCCTTCACTAAAGCGTGTTGCCATAAACTGTGCATGTTCAACCAATTTTTAATAGTGTGCCACTAAAATTCAAATGAACATTAGTAAATTGCATGGATTTTTACATTTTGGGTAAGCATAGTTTCCTCTAGTTTTCTTATCAACTTTTTTGGCATTAAAAATACACAAAATAACTGACTACGCTGTAGCTGTATTTCGGCAGTGGCTTTCTTTTGTAGCACGTACTGAATGAACAGTTCTGTCTTAAGTTTACGAGAGACAGAAGTAATGTAACGGCTAGCTTCGAACAAGACCCACGCTTTAAGAAAAAAAAAGAAAAAAGATTACACATACCAAATAAACACACTTTTAATACATGTTAAATTCAGTCACGTTAATTACTTCTGTTACCGTGACCACATTTTATTGCCACTCCTGTAAACTCGTATTATTGTGTTTCTGTGGTTTAAAAATAATGCATTTAAAAACCGGGGCTGTGAGTTTTCCATTTAAAAGAAACAATTTGCTTTTAGAAAAGCAAGACTATAACAATGGGGTTTGTGACAAATAGTCAAATTACAGTAATTGTAATTTTACTTGACACATTTATCAAGTTCATTTAACTTGGCTGCTTTTATAACCCACTAAACTTGAATATGACTTTGACCTAACTAATAAAGTGCAGATGGGGTCTGAGGTGCTTTTAAAATGGCAACTAACACTTTAGTTGAAGTCAAAATATAACGTACCTTCCCTCTACCTTCATATTCCTAATATTAATTTCCTGTGGCTGTTAAATACTGTTTCTTATCCAAATGTCTGACCTAAATTTTTGCTACATGGCCTGCTTTGCTAATTAAATTTGACTCAGTTCGGTTCTGGAATCCTCCAAGCTTTAACTTTGGGTCTAAATGGGTGTTAAGACTCCATTGTTTACAGACAGAGCAGGCTCTGTGGGCTAACTAACTGCCCAATATAGAGTGTATAGTCTTCTTCCTGGCTGCACAGTGGCAGAGATGGCAGCTTGCCACCATACTTAAATGTGTACAGTTACTGTGCACTGTTTCCTTCTTTGCTTCTCTCTATACATCAGTCCTCTTCATCATCTTTTTTCCTCTGTCTGTCTCTTGTCCAGTAAACCTTTTTTTTATTCTTGCCTTCTGGACTTTGCCCTATCCTGGCTCTGCTAAGCCCAGATAGGCCCTTTTATATCTTGGGTCTTAATTTGATGCTGTAATTGGATGGTGAGGGACCACTCACTATCCTTTCTTAGTGAGTCAGCAGAGTATTCTTGGCTAATGCCTCCCACTTATGCTGACTACAGGCATTGACCAGGGATGGCCAATTGTCCCAGGCTCATTCAGGTTTTTGTGCCTCCATCTCATCATCCAGACGTCAGTTTCCAGGAGCGCCCTGGACCACACACAGCCCTGCATTACAGTCAGAGGGGCTTTATAAGGCGTACTTGTTAATGGGAATATGGAACTAGGGTGGGTCGTGTGAGCCAAATCAGCCTATCAATGGCTACAGTTCTTCTCTGGCAACATGAAGGGCTTTTGTAAAACAGAGATGGCAGTTATACAGACGGGTGGCAATTAAAAGAAAAACCTGAACCCTTGACCCTTTGCTGGTAGTTTTTGTCCACTTGTGTGCTTAGAGGGAAAGGCCACTGAAAATCACTTTGAAGTTGACTTGACCTTTAAGAAAGCCTTTTATCAGTCTTCAGAGCTCAACCTGTAGAAACACATGTGGGATATTAGACCTACATCAAAGAAAATAACAGTCGGCACCATCATCAACATGACACAGCAAGGCATATTGAAGCTATTCTGGTGACCTAAAGCCTTACTAAGGCAATACATTCAAATGTTTGCATCAGCATTGTTGCGTCTTCACCAGGTTGTGGGGGGATATCCACACTAACTTGCACCAGGTGTTAGGGCTGCACGATTTTGCATAAAATGAGAATCACGATTTTTTTGGCTTAGAATTGAGATCACGATTCTCTCACGATTTTCTTTTCCAGTATAAATATTTATTGCACTTATTAACTGCACATCAACTTCGTAACAGTTGAGACTGAACATAAAAACAATAAATAAACATAAAACAACAAATGTCTCACGTTTTGTTGTTGCCGCAAAATGTTGTACTGCTTGAAATTCCGTCTCCACCGTTGCTCGGCGCTGCGTGTATAGAGCAGGTAGTGCAACAATAGAAAAATAGTTGCGGGACGGCACTGTGTAGCGTTTGTCTAGGGTGTTGATCATTTTCCTAAATCCCTCGTTTTGCACAGTGTTGATGGGAGCCATATCTTTGGTCAGGTGATAAGTGATAGCCTCCGTAATTTCTTTGTGCCTGTGGGAGTTCGACGTGTATAGGGAAGCGCTGTATAAGGATCCCGTTATTGATGTTTGGGTGGTTGACCGGGACGGATTTTCTCCTGTCACTTTCTCGTCATCCCTGACGTGCTCTCCGTTGTTTTTTTTTTCCCTGCTAATTTTAGCATCACACGGCACAGCTTCTGTACCACGTGGTATAAGGCTCCGCCCTTGTCATTTGTTGAGCAGGAAGAGTGAGCGCTTGTTTTCTTGCAGATTACGTCCCGGATCAAAATGCCGGGACGTCGTCATCGTCTTTTTTTTTTTTTTTTTTTTTTTTTTTTTTTTTAATCGTTGTCATTTGGAAATGAGATCGCACATAAGTATGAATCGAGATCGCGATTTTTCTAACGATTAATCGTGCAGCCCTACCAGGTGTACAAATTCCCACTGACAAAGTGGTTTTGCATGGTTTCAAATCCATTGGATGTTGAATTTAAGTGCAGGAGTTTTTAATAGTCAGTGTTCGCTTGCAACACCTGCAACATCCACAAATGATAATACATGGACCCCTTCCAAAATTACGAAGATAAAACTATTTAAAATATGCATAGTTAAAAATGCCATAGTTAGGTAGCTCATGTAATCCAGAAGGTTGAGATCATATTGGTAATGACAAAGAATAATTGAGACATTTTATTTCTAATTCATCACTTATCTTTGATTACAGTGAATTAAATATGGATGTTGTTAGCGTCGTCCCCACTTTCCCTCCTACTGTTTTATGAACACTGACTCCTCTCCTATGGCACAGCTGTCATCCAGCCTGCCATCTTTTTTACCTTCTAACAAAACTTCCTGTATGTGTTGGATCTTAATGTGTGCAGGCTTGTGTGCCAAATGGCTAATAGTCTTTAGTAACTCCTGTCTGATGTAATAGCTTGTAATGTGTACGTAATACCAGTGGAACTATTTATAGAGCTGCAGCCAATTCTCAGAGATTGATGTGAGTGTGCGTGTTGGCTGCAGGGCATGCACACACATGCTTGTGTACATATTTCAGCTTTGCTTTGACCCAACTGTATTTCTCCAATTTGTGTCTAGCTGTATCTTTGGAGAATTCTGCATGTATGTTTGTGCAGATACTGTAATATACAAAAAAAATGGGTCAGTGTATATGAAGATGCATATATGAACACATCTGGTTCCGGTCTGTCTGGATTGTGTATATGTGTGTTGCTAGAAGCTTTCAGTCTCTCTTTGGGGGATTGCATCACGGGGCAGCTATCAGACCTGAGTCATCACAGAGGTTGAGAGGCCCTCTGAAAGCTTTCCTTCCTCTTTTCTACTATATGCACAAATTTCTTTTGGTCATACAGTTGTATGTTGTTTTTATGAACACTAAGGTATGACAGAAAAGGAAAATTTACTTTCAAACCAAGCCACACACTCTCGTAGCTCATTGGTGTATTCCTGACTGTTTTAACAGTGAAACATGTCCATGTGTTGGTTCTTTAGTAACATAAAAACAGATGCTTTTCCAACAATAAGTCATGCTGTTCTTGCAGATGCTGGTTATTATTTTCAGTAGTTAATCCCAGTTTTAGCTTCATCATGTGTCTAGAAAGCAACACAGGCTCAAATATAGACATGCATTCACTTGACAAGGTCAAAGTCTATTAATGCCGTTAGTGATCATGATTGATTGATTACAACTGGAAGTTTCTCTATGCCAGGTAAGGGTTTGTTGGACAGCACTCAATGGACTGACCAATACTCGGAACAATGGGAACGCCCAAAAACCTTAAAGTTTGAGTGAAACTTAGAGCTGCCCACATCATAAAGACAAATGCTTTTTGGTGAAGTTTTCTGGTCAGACTAGACAAAGACTGAGCCATATGGCGACAATGACAAAAGGTATGTTTGGAGGAGTAAATGTGAGGCTTTCAAACCTAAAAACACTGTACTGACTGTTAAGCGTGGTGGAAGCATCATGTTCTGGGCCTGTTTTGACACTAATGGAATTGCAAAAAGTAGATGGAATCATAATTATTCAACTTTACATCAGCAGGTAGATGGTCGAAACCTTGACACCACTGGTTTTTCCAACAAGACAACAATCTCAACACTCAACATTAGGCTTCTTGAGTAGTTTTCTCAAAAGCTGATTTCAACCCTGTTGCAAAATTTGTGGACTGTACTTAAAAGCCAGGAAACCAACCAATTTAAATTAACTCAATTCTGCCAAGAAGAGTGTCCAAATATCAAGCCAGAATTATGCTATGAGTTTGTTGATGGTTACTAAACTTACTAAGCGATTTTAACATAATATTAGTGGAGGTCTATGGTATGTACAACTTTGACCCTGTGTGGATTAGAGAAAATGCCATCAGTCTAGTAACTGGTGATTTCTGGTTGATTTGCATAGGTGTGTGTGTGTGTGTGTGTGTGTGTGTGTGTGTGTGTGTGTGTGTGTGTGTGTGTGTGTGTGTGTGTGTGTGTACCAGAGTACCACCAGCCATGCATGGTTTCAAAAAATATTTGTTTACTTGGCAGTTTTGTTCAGTTTTAGAGTGATCTTAATAAAACAGGTGCACAGTCATAGAATGTAAATTGGCAAAGATGGTGATACAATGCTTTTAAATGGTTAGTGCAAAGGAGTTCTAATTTACCAAAAGAAGAGCACTTTTGTTGACCCTCACAGCCCTATTGTGCAAGGTTTAAAAAAACAAAAACAAAAAACCAACAACAAAACAAACTTGCTACTAAACAGTTTGATTAAATCACATGTATGATGCGTGCAGCCTTCCTGGGACTTTCCTTGCTTGCCAACAAACTGTGACGTATGCATGGGAGTGTGTCCTGGTCTCAGTGAGGGTGAATGCAGTGACAGTGAGGGGGGTGTGTGGGAACAGCTGTGCAGGCTAGAGACGGTTAACAATAGAGAGCTTTCATACTACACATTCTGCTGCAGCGTGTCACCAGACAGTCTTTCTTTCTCACTTCCCTCTGCTTCCCACTCGTTTTCCTTCACATCTCACATCCGTCTGTCTCTTTCTCCCTATCCCACACACACTCCCACATACTTGCCACTGCCCATGTTCAATCATACACTTCTCCCTTGCTCGCTCACTCTCCCCCTGTCTCCCCTCTCTCCCAGCCTTACTCTTTCCCGCTCTCTCCCCAAAGTTTCCCGCTACCACTTTAACCACTATTTCCTCCTTTCTTCCGAGGAACTGTGCTCATTTTGTCATCACACCTCACCCACACATGTATAAGCACACGCATCCTGCTTTTCCCAGAAGAAGTAAGGGGGGGGGGGAAGGGGAAGTTACTTCAAGGATAAGGTAAAACTCCTCTTGCCTTTCCCAGACGGGGTGTGTCAAAGCTTTTGTCTGTCTGATGCTATATTAAATATCAGAGTTGAAAGGAGCGGTGTGATGTGTGTGTGTGCATGTGTGCAGAAGTCTCTAGCTTTTTTGTTCTTTAGAGAGAAAGAATGTTGGCACAAAGCGAGCCACTACGGGAGAAGTAGGAGGTTGGAGTGCTGAAGTGCCAGCCCAGGTCTGTTTCATTTCATTTGCACTGTAATGAGTCTTGTTACTGCTGTAAGCTGGGAGTTAAAAGTTAAGCCACATAAAGGGAGGAATGCAGGTAAGAAGGGAGGGAAGGTGAACACAAAAGAAGGAAAAACGGACAAGCCTCCGAACGTTCACCTAAAAACTTGCGAACATTTTGGAACGAGAGGAGCAATAAAGAGAAACTTTTTTGGGGGGGGGTTGTTGTCTTTGTCCTCTTCACTGTGCCACACTCTTTCCAAACGTGCCCCCTCTTGCATCGAGCTCTGAAAAGAAACTTAAGCACAGATCGTCAAGAGGTCTGAAAAAGTTGGCTGTGTTTGTGCATGACTGTGCGTATGTGTGTCTACTTGAGTGCCTCGGAGGGAGCGTGTGTGTGTTGTGTGCGTGCCTAGGTCTGTGTGGGAATGATTACATCAGCCTGCTGCAGCTTTATGATTGGTTAGTGAGCGTGTGGTTTGATTCAGTGTGCCTCAGAGCCCATGGCTGAGGCTGTAACCCTTTGTGAGGGAGAGAGAGAGACAGAGCATAGTTGTCAGACTCAACCGGCACTGGAAGCACTCTACTGTACCATCCGATTGCCGACTGCTTCAGTGTCTTCGTCCTGTGCGCTGTATACATACCGGCATTAGGTCACACAGACAGTTTGTTCTTTTCCTTTCCTTTCCTTTTTTCTTTTTTGGAGACTGCAGTCTACAGATAGACTTGAGGACTAGCCTCATGACAGGTAGCACAACTGTCAGCTGTTGGCATTCAAATTGGTACCTTTCTTTCTGGAGGACACAGGGCGACAGAACAGCGAGGTTTTCTGTCTTATTGACTATATTGGAGTGAGTGCGCTTATGTGAGTGTTTGTGGGAGCCGATTCATTCCGAAAATGCCTTCGTGTTCCCCGGACTGCTGCCTATTGCGGGCCGTGGAGGTAAGACCCCTCTTCCTGTGTCTCATTTCTCTTTTCGCCTCACTCTCCTCTTTTTACAATTTAAGACATTTTCTCTTTGAAGTACTTTCACGTTAAACCTGAGGCAGGAAATGTAATGTGTAAATACTGTTAAGGCCGAAGACATTTTTCTTTTTCTTTTTTTTCCCTTTTCCAAGATGTGAGCAGAGCAAAAGGATCCAAATACGTCAGCACCCTTGAAAAGGGGTATATGCTCCATTGCGTTTCATCTTAAACATCTTTGATGGGCAGAGTGCCTTAGGCCTGGCTTGTGCAAACTGTGATGCTATAAGCTGGGTATTTGCTCAGGAAGAGAACAGAATTTCTTTGTCATGATATTATGTGGGAGGCATGCATACATGTGAAAGCTTAGCCTACACAGGAATCCAGCCTACTAAGGGCTGCATTTGTCTGTAGGTTAAGTAGGTTGCTCTAGTTTCTCTGGGGGCCATTAGAAATGTATCAAGTAAATGTTAACACATGTTGTCCTGTTTATTAAAAAAATGGCTCTGGGAACTTGGACTGTCAAAATCCCCTGGATTATGTGGTGGAATAAAATGCTTATCCACAGTATAGATGTAGTGCTACTAATGCTAATATTAGATGCCTGGATAGTGATGGTAGGCTCTCACACAGATGGGATATTAGAGGAAGGTTTTAGCTGTTCAGCACCTCATGCATTATTGCTGTACAGCAATATATAGAAAGATCAGTGGAGTAGATGTGTTTACATTTTATGCAGAGGTGTAACAGCGCTCCAAATTTGTTTGTCCTTTTTGTTTCGTACAAAATAAAAACAAATTCCACCTCAACCATCTCCAAATATTACAACCTTCCCCAAACGAGCATGCTTTTAATAGAAATATGGGTTTTATTGATATTATTTATTTTTGAGCTGGCTAGAGTACTATTACCAACGTTCATGATGCTACTGTGTGAAATGCGTTATTAAAGAAAGTAAACAATTTAACAACAGTCAGTTCGAGTTAAGACAGTTTTGTTTGAGGTTAAGCTGGAAAGCACAGTGTTCGTATTCCTCATCTTTTATATACTGTAACTTAAAACTGTGCTTACTTCTCTTTGAGCTGTGTTCAGTACATACCCATTTGGACCGGCTTTGTGTTCACAAGAGCGGACACTTGTTATGCAAAGGAGTGTATTTGCTTTTGTATTACATCGACAAGTTGCTATAAGAAAATCTCATCTGTTATTTCTAACGCCACAATTACCGTATAGTTTTGAATGTCTGTTCTTTTCTATTGTGCCGTAATTACAAGGCTGCGTATGCTATAGTGCATAAGGTGCTATATGAGAAACCGTATTGCAGTGTTTGAGGAAAATTGCTGGCTTCACCCACCTATTAGACTCTAGTGTTCAAAAAAAGGATTTGTGTAAAAGTCACGATGGGTTTACTGTAAAAGTTTCTTCTCACTTTTTTTTAGTATTTCGTTTGTCAGACTACCTTCATGTGATTTCTGTTCACTCAAACTGAAACCTTGGATTTCTTGTCACAGATTGTGAAGATCTTCAGTGAAGACGGCATGGGTAAAGTTGTGGAGATCCCAGCCAACATGACAGCCAGGGACCTGTGCCAGCTCCTGGTTTATAAAAGCCATTGTGTGGATGACAACAGTTGGGCACTTGTTGAACACCACCCACTGCTAGGGCTAGGTAAGGAACAGAGCTGTAGAAGCCTGAAAACATTCTCAGTCTCATACACAGACACACATACCCGTGAGCACACATGAACAGGCACATTTTCCCACACAGAAACCCATGGGCTCATGGGTGGGCTCAGACTTGCAATTCAATCACTGAGTTACAGGTGCATTGATATTTATGCATGCATGCATGCATGCCCGTATACTTGGCTGGACAGTTGAGGCGCTGATTCTTACCCAGGCGTGTATTCAAGCATGAGTGCATGCTAGAAAGCATATGCATGCATGAAGCCAAAAATTCCATTGATCTTATCCAGTATCACGCAGTGGCTGTGTGGAAAGTTGCAGTAGCCGATAGGAGGGTTATTTTAGTACTGACAGGTTAATTATTTTCACATTCAATAGAGAAGAGACAAAAGATTATTTGGGGAAGAAATATCTAAAAGAAAGCTCAAAACCGAGCAGTTAAATGAGAGCAAAAGACAGTCTAATCTCCATGTGTGCACGATTACATTAAAATCAATATCTTGAGGTTCTTTTAGTATGCTTTTGATTGTTGTTTAATTTTTGAGAAAGTAGTTCCAGTGCAGAGTAATTATATTGGACGTCCTGATATTTTTAACTCTGGCAGACTGATTTAAGATCAAATAAAAACAATACAAAACAATCATAATGGGAATGGACAAAGAATCCAGGACACTTCCACCTGTCATTATGAGCCCTGATCTATTTGTTGGGAAATATTTTGACCTAAAATGTGATTACAGTTGATACGGTTTGAGAGGTTGGTGGTTATGTGTTAGCAGATGGAGTTGTTTAAAGCTTTTGTTACTAGACCTGCTATTGTAACTGATGGAGAGGTGAAGCCAATGAGTGCACCAGATGCTGACCTGATGGGGATGATTTTGCTGCTCATTAGTAGGGACATGTGTAGTGTGTTATACTATATGTTCTTCTTGTATTTAGAGGTAAACACTGCTGAAGTTATTCAAAAAGGTGGAAAGAAGGTAACGCAGTGCGGCCGACTTGGCTTAACATTTACCCCGATTTGCTAAAAAGTATAAGAATGTGACATTTAGTTTCGAATACTACCAAACTACTAATGTAGCATTATAAAGACACAGCTCTATTTTAACTTGGTGCTGCATTAAGAAGGCCGCAGAGGTTTACATTTATGTCCGGGTGATTTTTGTGCTAGACTCAGCAGTATAAGAGGGGCTTTGGAAGGTTGTGGCCAGCTGACTGTTTAAGAAAAAAGGAAAGAAACCCCCGAGGAGGGGGCAATTATAAAGCACTTATGAGAGACAAGTTGAGCCTGTGCTCTCTGCTCATGTCTGCACAGTTGAACAGATGTGGGAGAGAAGGGGGTGTAATTTTATATAGAGCTGCATGTCTGGAAGTGAAGTGCACAGTAGACAGAAACACGGTTTAACACACAAAAAAAAGACATTTAATTTATGAACCAGTAACTTGTGTCAGTATATTTGTGTAGTTTTATTTATTTTATTTTTTTGTGCTAGCTGTTAATGTTGTCAGGTGAGGAAACTTGGAATAATACGATCTGTTCTCTGCAAGTAAAAGTCCCAAAGCTCTAACCTTACATTTCACCATCTATCATGATCTGCTTACATTTCTCATCACTCCTGCCAGCACCTTGCTGCCAAATACAGTTAAGTTGGCTTATTGTGAGTGACATCATTTTTGGCTGGGAGCCCTTTATTCTGTTCTGGCACACCTGTACTGCAACGCTGTTCTTTTCAGGTCTGGAATTGCTACTTATCATCTCCAGTGTTTAGACGTTTCAGTAAGTGAGACGTCAGCGTGCCGTTTGTTAATGTTATACTTGCTTCACTCCATTTGTATGTGTGTTCTTAAAAAAAAATCAAAGTAAGCTCAGTGTATGCATCACAACACATTTGCTGACACATTTCCATATATGTGGCTCTCGTCAGTATTTTTGAGTAGCTAACAGATGTGCTTAATTGCTTGTCACAGGCCATAATTACATTTGTTTACTTTATTCTCCCTCAAGTATTGATTTTGGGTTGTTGTTGTTTTTTTTTTTTTAATAGCCTTGTGGCCATAAAAGACAAAATTGCATTTGTGATAAATGCAGTTAAGTATTTGATGGAACGTTTTAATATCCAAAACTCGGTTCGGTAGCTGTTTGCTGATATTTAATTGCGTGAGAGGTGCCGGCCACTGTAATATGTGCATTAAATATTTCTTTCATATAGTGAAATTGAATTGTAGCAGTATGTGAGACTCCTGCCTCCATTTGCGTGCGCACCCCCGCTTTATGTCGGGTCAGCACACACGGCATGTGATCCCGAATGTGTGCACATGCAGTTGGACGGTAGACGAGAATAGATGTTTCCGGGAGTCTAGAACAATACAGTGCCTATTCCTGCTGCCCACTCTTGCTGTGCTGCTGAATGGCCCTTTGAGATAAGTAACACTGACCTCTGCTAGTGGGTTTGCAAAGGTTAACAACTATCAGGCGGGGAGGTGGGGCTGCCAGGGTGAGTCACGGTCACGAACATGAGTGACTCATCAGACAGGCAACAGGATTAAACGGAAAGAGAAAGATGAGTCGTGACAGAGTGGAGATTGTGGCCGCGGGGGTAAAGAGGAGGGGGCTCATGGAATGAGATAATAATGTGAGATGAGAGCAATTTTTCAGTAAACTCGAGTATTCCTTTTTTTACATGAAAGAGTTGTCTGATCTGGTGTCTAATGGTCCTCAAAAAGTTTGGTAAGTTCCACTATTTAATTAGATGCACTTGAAAAGGCAGGATGTCTTTAATTTAAGACATGACAGGACTCGGAGGCTGTAACCGTGTGACTCATGTTCCGGTCCAATGTGTCACAATCAGAAACTCTAAATCAGCAGGACCTCTGACTCCACATTCCTTCAAGGACACTTTTAGTTGATTCGCAGATTTAACCATTTATTTAGTAGCACTGAGAGGCACTGGGCACGAACCAATAAAGCACATCTGTAGTTTAGTGATTTATATGGATATATACTACATAGGGAATATATAAACATACATATGCCAGGAATCACTACAGTTTGATGCTGTGAGAAATCCTATTGTGATTCCATTCTAATCTGAGATTCTATTTGGTGCTTAATTGAACTGTCAGATGTACAAATACTTACATTTGTGGGATTAGCATAAAGTATTTGTATATCCCATATAGATGTTGGCACTCAGTGCCCTAAGCAATATTTATGCAAAGTTTAATCAAGATTGGTCCACTCGTCAGCGACAGAGATGGGGAACATACGGACATATGTACATTGCAATTATTATAATGACATCCTGTCCTTTTTTATCTTGGGAAAAGATGAGATGACATCATACTGCTTCTATGTTTTGTTTTTGTTTTTTTTAAATTTAGACCAAATGACTGCGATTGATTCCTTTCTGGCTCTGCTGTGTAGTAGTAGTAAACACGGTTACTTCTAATTGTAAAAGATTCCTGGTTTGAGCACGGAAGGAGACGCAAACTCACAAGCTAGCTAGTGTACTCCTCATGCCGGTGCCAAGCCTGTACAAATGGGAGGGTTTCATTAGGAAGGGCATCCGGCGTAAAATCTGTGCCAAATTAAACATCCACCGTGGCAATCTCCTGGGAAATAAGGGAGCAGCCGAAAGTACCCCACTGAGTTTTTGTTTGTTTGTTTTTTCTCCCCCCTTTAAGTTTAATTTCTGGTTTACAAGAAATGTTGATGACTAATATTTCTCTTGTTTAATTATTTAAGTTTGGTGCGAGGGTGTTTGTGAGATGTTGAAGATGTTTTCGGCCAAGCTTGTGAAATTAGCTTGACTTTCTCTTCCCGTCTCCTCTCAGAGCGCTGTCTAGAAGACCATGAGCTGGTGGTTCAGGTCCAGGCCTCCATGAACAGCGACGGTAGATTCCTCTTCAGGAAGAACTATGCCAAATATGAATTCTTCAGAAACCCCCTGGTAATTATTTTTCCTGACACACTTCTTTACTTGCCACGTCACTCGTGACGGCATCTTGTTGAAATACAGAGCCTGTAAAAACAGCAAATTTGAGCCAACTTAACCTTGCAGATTATTTCATAATTACAGCAGACTGCAATAATGAAAGTAGTCACCTGTGCTTCTGTCACAAAATCTGACACTATAATTATCGTCACAGTATCTGTAATTCTGCCTCTCTCTCTCTCTCCACACCTCCTTCTTTGAACAGACGTTTTTCCCAGAGCACATGGTCGCGTGGTGCCAGGAAACTAATCATGCAATTCTACCATCTCAGCTCCTTCAGGTACGTACAGCTCACACACGCTGCAGTCTCGCTGCTCTTCTTAACACGCAAACAGTTTCGTTTTCAGAGTCAGCACCTGCTACATACATACTGTACAATCAAGCTGGCATACCTCACCTCTGACCCTTAGACAGTGTGTCTCGTCAGAGCCTGCAGTAATAACTAGTGTTGATCCCCTGTTGACACGACTGTCTCGGCGCACACCACAGGTCCGGCTCTTGTGATGGATGGAATTAAGCCATCAGAAATGGAACGCAGAGTTTCGGATCTACCCTTGTGCGGTTGGGAATTTTTATTTATTTATTTATTTTTATTTTATTTTTTTTATTGATTGAAATACGAGCAAAACACAGCTGAATTGAATTTTTTTTAACAGTGTCTTTTAAAATGTACAGACAGCGGAATGAATGATGGGGCAAAAAATAAAATATCTTCTAAAACATTTACCTTTTTAATGTTGTGGGAGGTTTGGGGTGGGGGCAGGTTGTGGACTGGAGGATTATGATGGTAATTCGGTGAGCTGCTTTTGTGAAGGAGGCTGGTCGGATATATTAAGATGCTTTTTTTGTCAAAGCTGTAGTAGCAACCAAAATGAAAAAACTTGATAGGTTTGCTGAAGTTTTTTAGTGGACTTTCTCTAATGTAGTTACAAATATGTGCTGTCGTTTTAATTTGCAGTGGGTGTGTCCAGTGGCTTCTGCTTAGTGGACAAAATTGTGCCTGTCAGTATCATCATATTCAGAGCTTCAGATCCAACTCGCAGCTGTACATGTTAGGAAATTATTCATGTTTTTATCACAGATGCTGTAAATGGCTGTCAGAAAAGCTGGCTGTCGATACATGTTAGATGTTGAATGATCCTTTCTCCAGACTTCTCACCCTTTAGGAAATCTGTAAGGACTTAGACAGGTTGGGCCGAGGCAGGTTTATATTCGTGGGATTTCCTGTGTATAAATCTCCAAATATCTTTATGTTCATACATCCATCTTCTGAGTGTCTCTGCAATAGGATTTAAACAATTTGCGTAGTTCCATAGTGGAAAATTTTCAAATGGTGACCTTTTGGTTAGAATGACTCGGGCCTCGAGCCATGTGTTCTGTTTTGGGGTTCTAGGTAATTACACTCAGTTTGTTTTTATTAGCCAAGTTGGGATCTGCACCTACCTGTTGTATGTTTTCTCAGTACTGTTTCCACATGTGTGTCATGTGTACTTTTTGGCTTCTCACTAATACTCCCAATATACTCTTTACAAATATCAAAAAAGAGAAAATGTCTGGTAGGAGATTTTTTATTTATTTATTTTTTGAAACATCTTAATGGGATTGGCTGGCGTTCTCCTGCATCATGTAATGGAGCTGTCAGAGTTAAAATCACAAGTGGAATCCATCACTTCAAGGTAGCCACTCACAGAAAGCTTTTAAGTCCGGCTGATCATATAGAAGTTATGCGCACTTATCCTCTGCATAGAGGAGTTAATAACTGGATCGGAATGAGGTGAGCTGGAGTTGTCAGGAATTTCCAGAGCCGGAATTCTTCCAAACACAAGATCTTTGCACTCAATTAGAGTCCTGTGTAAACCAAGGCGCTCTCTAATCCTGAGCTCCTCCAGGTGTTTGCAATATTTGGCATTATGCAAGATGCATGTGAGTAAGTTACTGAAGCGAACGGCCTCCAAGGGACAGCTCTTTGTATTAACGTTCCGTGTGACTGTGCAGAGTTTGGATAATGTTCATGCACGAAGCCTAATGTCAAATTGTTTCCAAAACACTGGGAAACACATGCTTTAAATATTCAAAAGTACTGTGGAACAGTTTGCCTTTACCCGCAAGCCACAGATTCCAGATCAGCTTCAGTAACTTGACTTGCAGTTCACGGTGAAATGCTTTCCTAAAACATGGAAACCACAAACACCCAATTCTTCAAACACCTATAAGACAAGTTAGGCTTCCCTGTAGAAATGCACGATTTTCATTTTAAAGCCACAAAACACAACAGGACACAGTTTTAATGGAGTTTTTCTTTTGAGTTTAACAGACATATCTTTTCCAAGCAGTATTAGTAAATTATGCATATACTGTTCTCTTATTTTTTGTAATTAAATGTACAAATGTCACTATCAGGATTGTGACAGCCTTTGAGTTTTCACACATTGTCACAATGAGCCTCCTGTCTTTGATACCCCTACAGATGGTGCCAGCTTTCTGCCTGTGGTAGTGACAGGGGGTTCAAAGGCTTCAGATGTAATCTGGCTCCTTTTTACAAAAGAAATGACAGAGGGAATAAATTGTTATTTATTTGCATTTTCCTGCTCCCTGTTTTAGAACTTCCTAGCCACCAACAGCTGTCCAGAAATCCAGGGGCATCTGTACATGAAGGACGTGGGAAGGAAATCATGGAAGAAGGTTTACATGTTTCTGCGGCGCTCAGGGCTCTACTGTTCTACAAAAGGAACCTCAAAGGTAACGGCGGCTCGCTCCATTCATCTCAGACGCGAAATACAGTCCACCTTAAATGTAATCTCCTTGAAAGAAACTCCGTATTATTGACGGCCGAGTTGCACACGCCTCTGTCTGTTCGTGTGCCTCCGGGCTGTCTCCTCTCTGATATTTTGATTTATTAATTTCTGTCTCCAGGAGCCCAGACATCTACAGTTACTAGCAGACCTTGAGGACAGCAACATCTTCACTGTCATCACAGGCAAGAAGCAGCACGGCGCACCCACAGACTACAGCTTCTGCATCAAGGTGAGACGCAAGTGAGATGAAACAGATTTTATCTAATTATGAAATAGTGGAATGATGAAATATTATGAGCTGAGTATGATTCATATCCTGTGCGGTTTCTTGTCTCAGTGGAACTGGTTTATCAGCGCAGCAACTTTTTTTTTTTTCCCTCCCTGTGATTTATGAGTTATAAACTCAGATGAACTGTCTTTGGTTTTGTTGTTCATATCATCTTTCTCTCTCCAATTAATAATAATGGTGATAGAAGTGGTGTCAAAAATAAGAGTTTGATGCAGTGAGCGTAGTCTCTGTTCTGATTGTGTAAATTGTTCATTGGCAGCCTAATAAAAGCAGAGGGGATATGAAGGAGCTGAGAATGCTGTGTGCAGAGGACGAACAGAGCAGAAGCTGTTGGATGACTGCTTTTCGAATCTTTAAGGTAATTCTGCACTGCCTACATCACAGTACAGCCAACATGACTTCTAGCATACTTTTAATTCTTTGTAATGCAAGTAATTTGATGGCCTTTATTCACTACTCTGTTCCTTTTCCTTTGCAGTATGGGATCGTATTGTACCAGAATTACAAGATTCCTCAACAAAGGAAAACTTTACTTTCACACTTTTCAGCTCCTATGGTAAGTTTACTGGAGTGATTATGCATGTAAGGATATAGTCTGACTTAGTTTAGGTAAATGATCTGCCTTCGTATGTAGTCTGTCTGCACTCTTGTATTTTGACTGTCATGTGTCTTTGTCTCCCTCTAGAGGAGCGTATCAGAGAACTCCCTCGTGGCAATGGATTTCTCAGGGAGGATAGGCAGAGTGATTGACAACCCGGTCGAAGCTCAGAGTGCTGCCATGGAGGAGGGGCACGCGTGGCGGGTGAGAGATGCTCGGCTTTTTGTTACCTGTTAGGTTTTTTGTTTTTTAATGATCCTTGCAGTTCTGTTTATGTTTGCTCCGATGATTATAGAGAGTTAGTTGGAAAAATTCATTTAACTTATAAATGTACAAGGTGACTTTTAAGTACTTGATTTAGGCTGTCTGAAATTCCATTTTCTGTCCAATTGTAAAGGAGACAATGATCAGGTTCCACAGTCTTAAAATTAGACCATGCGTTCACCACATTTGATCTGATCTTTCCTTAGCCTGTTTACTGTTTTAGTGATTGTTTTTCACTTAAAGTTATCAGAATTATGTTAAGAAGCTACAAATTGCTGCTGTTTACTGTCGCTCAAACAGACCATGAACTAAACCACATTGTTTTGTCTCTGTGTGGCATCTTTCTCAGAAGAGGACTCAACGAATGAACATACTGGGGTCCCACAGTCCATTACACCACTCCTCACTAAGCTCAGGTAAATGCAAAACAGGAAAAAAAACTTGCAACTGCTCCCTAACTTTGCATATTCTTTCTGTGTATATAATGTTATTTTATAAAAATGTACTTTAAAAAAAAAATGTTATTCTCTGCAGTCATCCACATAGCTCAGCTCTGGTTCCATGGCAGGATAACCAGAGAAGAGTCCCACCGCATTATCCACCAGCAGGGACAAGTAGATGGGTAAGTAAGCTGGCAAAGCTTTTTTCTTTATATATTTTTACACTTATTTATTTATATATCGGTGTGTCTATATAGATATATAATCTGTAACACTAAGTGAAGGCTTTTACAACATTTCGTCTCCTTTTTTGTCGCACAGGTTGTTTCTGCTGAGAGTCAGTCAGAGTAATCCCAAGGCGTTTGTGCTCACATTGTGCCATCACCAGAAAATCAAGCATTTCCAGATCCTACCGGTAAGACTCTCACTTACTTGTTACATGTCTCGTGCGTGTTTGTATATTGTTGCACCTGATGGCTTTACTTTACTGCATTTAAGTGCTTGCCAAATCTATTAGACCACAATTAAAGTAAGTAAACACAAGAGTTTTAGAACTCTGTCAAAAATTAATCAAGTATAATTCCTGTTCAGGTATGTAAGTAATGAACTCATTTTTTCCCCTTAAGATGCCAAATTAAATGTTTGTTATTGTTTTCAACTTTTTTAAAAATACAATATTAAATTTGGACCATTACATTAACCATTACAGAAACAAAAATATTATTTGATAATTACAAGCAGTTGTTGTTGTTGTTGTTGTTGTTTAGGGCAGCTGTGGCATAAAACTCACACTGGGTGTTGGTCTAATACGTTTGTTAAATACTGCATCTTCCATGGTAGCTTAGTCTGTTAACCCTGTAATGCCAAGTGTACCATAGTTATGAGTGTTTGTGATCTTTAAACCACCAGTGTTTTTATATTTTATATTTTTATTTATTTTTTTATTTGTATGTATGGTATGTAGCCGCTGCACGGCGTCAACGTCATTTTAACGATATTAACGCTGACAGCACTAATATAAAAAACTAAATTGCACAGAAATTCCAAATGTGGCAAAATCAAAACACATATATGCAAATTGATATTTAATTTTTAAATTTGTCATAAGGTTCAGTAATCACTCCACTTGATGATCCAGGCTTTTCAGGGTTAAAGCATTATTTCATAAGCTATGTTAAAAAATGCACCGATCAGACATTTCAAATTATTTTGTTGATCCATAAGAGGAAAGTCTGATGTTGTCTTTTCCACCTCTTCCCTCCCTCTGCCGTTCGCTCTCGCCTGTGCCGCCAGTGTGAAGAGGATGGCCAAGGCTTCTTCAGCCTTGATGACGGCGCCACCAAGTTCACCGACCTGATTCAGCTGGTGGAGTTCTACCAGCTCAACAGAGGAGTGCTGCCTTGCAAACTCAAACACCCGTGCACCGTCGTGGCCTTATGACACCTTCGGATCACATGACCCCGCCCCCCAACACTTGACCTGACTCTGCCTAAAATGAAAAGAATCTCCCCGTTGATCGTTTCTTTTTGTTTTTATCTTTGTAAGAAGCTGGTGAATTGACTGACGTTGTTGTTGTTGTTACACTTGTTTTTATATTGTTGTGAGCTTGCTGGAGACTGCTGATATTTTTTTTTTTTGGGGGGGGGGGGGGGGGGGGGGATTTCGTTTCATCTGCATGGAGGTTCGAGGAGTCTGATGCACAACTTCACTCCAGAGGCTCGCAGTTTTAAGAGAAGATGAAAGAAATGAACACTGCCATTTGTGTTGATGCTGTTGCAGAATCTTCCACATTATTCTTACCAATAGTCACCAGAAAAGCGTGGACCCTCGAGGTTTTACCACGCAGCTCAAATGTGAGCACCGTTCCCCTTCAACTGGACAATCAGCAGGAGAATTGAAGCTTTCATGCGGACTACTCTGCTCTTTAAGGACAAACGAGTCTCGCTCATTTTTATCAAATGTCCTCAGAATGAATTAAGAGTTTGTCTCTTAGTTTTGTACTCGTGGAAGTGGGCATGGCATTGGATGCCGCATGATCTCTCAAGTGGCGCATTACTTAACTGTGAGGTGGTGCCATCGCCCTCTAGTGTCATAAGAATGCATGGACATTTTGAGGCACCAGGGTTTCTATTTTTTAATCCCATTGAGTTTTGCAAAAATTAAAGGTTATTGAAACAAAGCTTTTGGTATAAGTACAAAATCTTTTCCCACACACAGCTTCAGTTATTATCATTACTAAAGACAAAATCCACCTTTTTGCATCCTGGATTTTAAAAGCTCTTGATTTTCACATAAGCTTTTTATCTATTCTACCTGCAATTCAGTTTTCCAAGACATTCTTAAAGCAACTTCCACAAAAACAAACTAGAAGAGTGAATTTTGGTCAAATTAAATTGAGGCACAGTTGGGGGAAAAAAAAATACTATTGCAGCTGTATGCAGGACGGTATCAGTGCTTCATTTCTCTTTGCCACAGCACAGGGAAGGATAACCACTAGCATTTCCTCTAGAGGTAACTACCAACACATCAAAGGAAATGTGGTTCGTTTTAAAAAAAAAAAAAAAAACACAAAATTCCCCCCAGAGATGCAGACGATCCTGTGGGGAGCCTCCGTCCCACAGTGACGCTCCTTTGCTCCATAAATGACCTCATAACTGCTGTAAAACAAACATGTGGCAATGAAAACAGTTTGGCGTGCTCTGACATTAATGGCAGACTCTGTGCATTACTTCTCACATAATGTTGCCTTTTTTTTTTTTTTCTTTCTACCTGGAACTACTTGTACCAAGACACAGTCACACATACATTTACAGCCCACCTTTTTACAACCAGGAAAGACCTTTCACAAAAGTACACCATCAGAACATCCAACAGTGATACCTGTATCGCCGCCTTCTCGTTTTTCCTATCCCGGCCTTGTTACTCTTTCTTCAGCCTGCTCTTCGATAAAGTGAACATACTCTGTAAGCAGAGAGGGAAAACTGGAAATATTACTAAATATGTGTGTTTGAGTGACAACAATAGGAGCATCAGACTGAGAACAGCTCATACAGTTGGTCTGGAAGCAGTTGTGACTACCTTTTGTCCCACACAAAACAATTTGAATAATACAAATAAATTTTTTTTGGGCTGAAAACTTGTCTGCGATGGAGCTCCTAGAATCACCTGTTTCAGTTTGGAGTCTCCATATAGATCAGCTTTCTCGTTGGATAGACTCGTACACTCCCACTATAGATGACGCACAACTGGCATCTCAAAGTTACACTGGACGTAAATGTTGGAGGCTCTCGCTTTCCTCCACTTAAGTAGGTTCAGAATCAACAATCTCTGCGGAGTGTTTATTTTTTTCTACCATTTTTACATCAACAGCCATCTATTATTTGCCAGCAGGTTGTCTTAAGGTATTTTAGAAGTGAGATGCAGAATAGCAGCGCTATGTTGACACTCCGTGTGTTCACCATTATTTATGTAAGATGCAATGGCTTTTTTTTGTTTTTATTGTTGCAGCAAAATGTTTATTTATTTACCTGGATATGACTGATTACTTGAAATTTTTAGATATTTTTCTCGGCGCTGTTCAGTACTTTGTTTTTGTTTTTTGTCATTACTTTAAATTCATTGTTCAGGGTGATTAATAGAATTGTAATGACATGACCTATATTGACTTTTTAGTTTTGATTATTCAGCAATGATTTGTTATCATCAGTCTTGTTATGAAGTCATGTTTAAAGCACACTGGCCTCCGTAGTGTTAACATTGTCATTCCAAATGATGGCACGCTGGAAAAATGAAAGAATGAAAGGTATCTGGGTTTCCCAAAGCATTGATCACTTTGAATTTTTTTTTTTTTCAGTTTTCTTTGACAGTTCTGATATTTATTCCAGATATCAAAAATTTCCAGAACACAAAACCTCTAAAGTTGGCTTTCTCGTGGTGTCCTTAAAGAACCATAGACATGAACTAAAGTAATAAATCCACAAATGTTTTGGGAAACTCGGTCAGGTAGAGGACAACATTGTTGTTAAAAAGGAGTTTTAGAAATTAAAGTAAAAATTTTAGATTGGATATAATAAACAATATTACAATAATGGTATCTTTTTAAGAATGGAAAAAAGGACGATGCTGTTTTTAATCATTGTATGAATGTGGGAGGAGTCTGTCACTGATGTTTTACTTGCAGAGATTTGGACGAATATGGATTATCACACAAAGTGTTTCACAGTTGCTGGAAGTCATCCTAAGCTGCTGAGTCCTTACCGTTAGTTTTATTGTAATATGAAAATGTTAAGTACCCCCCAATGAGGCTTTGTTTTGATGTAGCAGATGTTACCATGTGAGGGACAGTACAGGGAGCTTTGTAAGTGTGGGTTTATATTTTACATAAAAACGGTAAGGGTTGTACTAACACTAAATGCGAAACTCAGTTTAAATTGGGGAACACGTGGAAGGTGGAGTAAGTATTTTTGGTTATCGATATTTTTGCCTAACTGAACTGAATACACCTGGGTTGCTCAGGGCGCACTTGAAGCATGTTAAAATTACTAATCTGTCAAAAGACGAGTACACAATGATGACAAACTTGGATATTGTAGTTTAATTAAGTTGAGACTTTTCTCCATTGCATGCACCACCCATTTGCTAGTTGTGATTACTTAAAGTATATATGGAGAAAATCAAACAGAACAAGCAATTTTTAAAGAACACGGTGTTTTTGGTTTTTCCATAATTTGTTTGTATTTTTTTCTGTTTGTTGTTAAAGGCCTGAAATACTGGTTTCCTGAGCTGATTCAACCCCCCTCCCGCACCGCCAAATACACACTCAAATTAGACAAGCGTATATCACTCATGTTGGAGCATGTTGTTAGCTTTGGCAGTCAGGTAACTTGTACCCACAGATCGTGCCTCTGATACACCCCACCACCATTCCTGTGCACCAACTAGGTCTAAGATGTGGACCAATGGCAAAGCTACTGTCCATAAACACTTGATGACTACATATAAAACACACACACACTCACACTCACACTCTGAATCTGGTATAAGCTGTTAGGAATGAATGCTTTTCTCTTCAGCTGCAGTTTTGGTGTGCTTCTGGAGCTCAGACATTTGGCCCTTATTCTGCAAAGGTGGCGCAATCTGTTCTGACTCTTGTGCATTTTCATAACATTGTCATAATGCAAGATAATGTGGCTGTACAAATGAGTAAAAGTAAAAATATGTCTATAAAAATATAAACTTATGTATTTCAGGGAATGCAAAAAAGAAAACGGTAACTTCTCTTTTTGTAAGAGAGAGCTTCTGTATTCATAATGTGCTTTGCTTCAATCTGTAAAGAGTTTAATGGCTGATAAATCTTAATTGTAACCTTTTCAGGTATTTTTGTACAAATAAGGGACTGATATATTCTGTTTATTGTAATTAGAATAAAACATTAATACATTGATATAAAAAAAGACAGTGTTTGTCTTTATGCAGAGAAGCTTCCCTTTCATATGTCTTATTAAAAGTAGCATGTGAAGGTTTCTGTGAGGGACTAACACAGTACATTAAATTGAATGTGAAAAACAAATTATAAAGCTATTCTATCTGCTACTTTGGGTAAAACAGATAATTGAGTCAAGTGCTGTATACACTAAATGGACACATCTACTAATAACTAATTGTGGGTGTTTCATTCAGTCCTTTTGCATAAAACAAAACGACCCATTCTTGGGGGCTTTAAGTATTCCCTCATTTCGGGTGTGGTCCTGTAGTAGGAGGCTTCTGTTATAACAAATGTGTGAAATTTCTTCCAGGGCAAAAATTCACACAGACATGCCAAAATCTTGTAGAAAGCCTTCCTGGAAACTTTAAAAATGTGATATCAAAAAACATCGTGTTTTCACCCATGAAGTGTAATACTTGGTTATTCCAGAAGATGGTGCAGTGCTACAGCCAGCTCAAGAGCTAGCAAATAAAGTGTCTCTGGAAGTATTTGATAGATTTAGGATTTAGTACATTAAAATCTCAGAATAAATCTTTGTGATATGTGGTTAGTGGTGCTAAGAAAAGTTGGTAGTTGCGGGGCTGTCATTAAAGGCATCGTGAAATTGCCCTTTGACACCATCTGTCACGCCCTTTGGATTGTGAGTCATGTGTTGAGGCTCAGTTTTGTTGTGGGCAAAGAAAAAGTTTAAAGATTAACATGTCTGCAGCTTCGCAGCCTGCAACCAAAGAAACTTTTATAACATCCGGACACAAGGTGAGTTGCCTATACTTTTGCTTAAAGCTTTTTTGTGCCCACTTTGCTGGAGAGAGTTTAACATTTGTGAAACTCTGAAAGAAATGGATTACTTTATGAACCAGTATTTGTTTTTCCATCTACCTTCTTAATCTTACAGCTCTAAATAGACTTTAATATAGGAGGTGCTATGTCTGTGCATTGAGTGTTTCTGTGTATCAGTGTTGGGAAGGTTACTTTTAAAATGTATTCCACTACAGATTACAGAATACATGCCCCAAAATGTATTTTGTAACGTGTTACGTTACTCAATGAGACAGGAAATGAAACAGGAAAATACCGCCGTGTAATCCATTTATTTCAACAAAGTAACTGTATTCTAAATACCACCTTTTTAAACGGTAACTGTAACGGAATACAGTTACTCATATTTTGTATTTTAAATACTTAATGGCGGTACATGTATTCCGTTACTCCCCAACACTGCTGTGTGTGTAGTTTGCTGCGATTGCCTTTAGGCTGTAGCTCAGGTGGCAGAGCAGGTCAGCCACTAATCAGAAGGTCGGTGGTTCGATCCAGGGCTGCCTCCTGGCTGCATGCCAAATATACTTGGGCAAGATACTAACCCCATGTTTGCCTACTGGTGGTGGTCAGAGGGCCCGGTGGCGCCAGTGTCCGGCAGCCTCGCCTCTGTCAGTGCGCCCCAGGGCAGCTGTGGCTACAAGGTAGCTTGCCATTGCCAGTGTGTGTGAATGTGTGTGTGAATGGGTGAATGACTGAATGTAGTGTAAAGCGCTTTGGGGTCCTTAGGGACTGAGTAAAGCGCTATACAAATGCAGGCCATTTACCATTTTTACCATTTAGATTGATTGCTTACCTAATATAAAAGTAAATAACATTCATTTAGACTGTGCGTTAACAAATATTGAAGAGGGGGGGGGGAAATCAGTGTATTGACAAATGATGAATAAATAATGTAAAATAAGCATCTTTTCTGTTACCTTACACGGTTGGATGACACCACCTGTCAAACTGTCTCTTTCACTGTCACAGGAAATGTAATCTTTTTCACTCACACACAGACACTCTGTGTTAAGTTCTTATAAGTTCAGCCCAGTGAAAGTGCATGAGCCATCTAGTGGGAAAGTCAAACATGCAGTGAACCTCAAACCTCAATGCTCAGAAAAAAAGTGACAAAAGGGGAAATCAAATAGGTTAGTACCTTGAATTCCAAAGTCACATTTAATGTTAATATAGTGCACATTCGGGAAGCTGAAAGAACCCAGGTGGAGCCGCCCTCTTGATTTACAGTGGGGGGTTTGGCATACTAAATTGCATTGAAAGTTCTTTGGTGTAGTCCAGTAGTTAGCACCTGCTCTGGGAAATATTATAGCAATTCCTGAACTGAGTTAACAAGCAAAATGCAATGTTCTCATTTTCTCAAAGGAAACTATTAAGAAAAGGAGAAAAAAAAGGAGAAGAAAAACGGATATACCAGAATCCCTTTTTGATTGAAATGAATAAAAGAGGTGAACTGAAAAACTCACTGTGGACAATTAAATGCTTATTCAAGCTAGAAATGTTGAGACACACACACACACACACACACACACACACACACACACTCACTCACTCACTCACTCACTCACTCACTCACTCACACTCTGACATTTCTGGCCTGAGGATTGTAAATTCCCTCAATCCAGGTGTATCAATCAAAAATGTCACGCATGCAAAAATATCTAACTTTGATGACTAACATCTGCTGAAATGAGTGATCATACCCACCAGCACAGTGATCAGGAAGAATACAATAATTTGCTGCTTTGATAGAGAATTACATGTTGCCAGAGTAAGTAGGAGCTCCTGTCTTACCTCAGTGCTATTGCACATTAGCTTACATTTTGGCTTCTATTTCAAGATGTGGATGCTGGTTCTGAGTATTTCGAACCTCATTTTGTTAAGTCAGGATGCATTTTATAAAGAAAGAGTACTAATAGCATTAAAGCATTTTGACAGATTTGACTGTATGTAGTAGATAGAAATAGTAGAATAGCATTTTTACCATAAAGCACTTTGAGTGCTCTAGTTCATTCAAATTCATATAAACTTACAGGGAATTCTAATTATTTCAGGTTGATTTCCACATCATATGTGTAACACACATGGACAGCTCATAATGAGCAAAAATGAAAACAATAATAACACCAGGCTGGTTTACAAAAACATATTTTTCAGTGTGATTTCAAAGAAATTGTGTAAACAACCACTTTATTTAGTGGTGGTTTCAAATTGGATGCATTAGGCTTTTCCTTTGTCACAAAAAAAGTACCTCCTAACTGTGCAAAAGTACAATGCGTTATCATAAAATTACAAATTACTAACACTATTTTTGTTATTAGTTGTTTATTTTATCTTTATGTGCACATTATTTTAGTGCTAAATATGTCTTTATGTCTATATCTGTGTACATTTAGAGGATGTGGTAAAAATATATGTAAAAAGACTGAGTGCCCGTTTTTGTGTGTTTGTATGCACTGTGTGCACAAGTGCAATGTACATGTGTGTGTAGAGACATGGTAATAGCAGCTCCAGGAACTCCTTGTGAATCAGTCTTTCTTACGTTGGCCATGAGCCCCATTCCCATTGGCTGGTCTGGTGGGGGTTGGTGGGATGAGGGTGGTAAGTGGCAAGATAAAAGGAGCAAATGTCTCTTGTCCTGCTTACAAACACACACAAACACACTCACCACGTGCCTAGCTGTCGGTCTCTTTGTGGACGCTAAAGGAAGAGATCCACTATCCAAACACCGCTGCTGAAGCTGAAGCTCACCTGTAGATGTGAGTATACAGACACACACAGATATTCATGCAACATGTGTAATCCTATTTGGGATAAGGATAAGGATAAGGGACTCACTTGTCATCTCAACAAGGGACAGAGACTTGCAGGGTGAAACACTTGTTGAATGATAGCAGTAGTGGAGCTCAGGGGGCAATGTTCATATGCTGTTGTGGCACTGAATCAGCAGTTTGACAGTCATTTCTGTTCAAATACGGTGTCTTTAAAGCTTGTGTTCTTGTGCTGCTATTCATTTAATTGCAAAAGGTTTGCTTGTTACTGTGAGACGTGTGAAATGGAAATTAAATGCGTTGAAATAATTCAATGTTAACACGAACAAGGAAGCCTTGATGGTGGCTTGATTTGAACAGATTCATGAAACTGACACTCTGTTATGAAACCATGCCTGTACTCTATACAGTGAATGCAAACGGAGCTTTTGGGCTGTTTAAGTTGTGCAAGCAATGCACATTTTCAATGACTGTTTGTATAAACTAAGCAGGATTGAAAAAGGAATACTTGTAGCTGTTATTCTGGCAGATACAAAAACTCCCCTAAATATTGTGACTTAAAACTACATTTCCAGCATGTAGCATCAGCTATGTGCTGTGCTGCTGCTGTCTCTGTTCACAGACTTGGATATAATATGGAGTGCTCTACTTGAAGCATACTGATGCTGAATTACTCGTATTTTTTTTTAAAAAAAAATTCTGTTTACTTGAAAAAAAAGTTACTTTTCTTTTTTTAATTTAAAATGACATCACTGTCTCTTCTGTTGTTCACAGGTTGTTTTGGTTTATTGTGGGCAGAAGTAACACACATAATTGTATGGATGCTTCTGTTGTGCTTAGTGTGCTCTTGTATATTTAGAATTGTTTGTCTTTGTCCTTTTTTCCTCTCTCTTGTCTTTTCCTTTTATTGTTCTGGTCACATGTTGAAAGCTTTGTCTCTTTATGGCTCAGCTTAAGAAATCACCATCTAGCATTTCTAGTATTTACAGCACCTTGATTGTCATATACTTGCAGGAAACTCATTTTAGAGATAATACTAGACTGAAAAGAACCTGCGTTGAGAAAGCTTATCTTTCATCGATTTCCAGTAAATTAAGAGATGTTGCTTTTCTTATACATACTGTAGAGCTTCTCCTTTTGTTCATGGTAAAAGCATTTCTGATTCTGCTGGCAGGTTTATAATCTTCTTGGAGCACATTTCTGACATAAAGGTGGGTCTTGCTCCCAAATGTGATGAAAAATCCCTTTTTAGACAGGTTTTATCAGTGCTGCCAGGTTTGTGCCAATTTCTGATGTTTCTGAGTGGTTTTTTTTTGAATGTCTGTCTTTGCGTATATTAGGAAATAGACTGTAGTCAACAGGATTTAAGAAAGGGTTATGCATAAAAGTGTCTTTATTACTCTGCATTAAAAACTGGGATGTTATTGGTGCCATTTCTGCTGCCCTTGGCATTTTTAGTGTCAGTGATACCTTTTATGTAGATAAATAAAGCATATATAAATGTCTAATTTCCAAAAAATGATTTTGGCTTTTACATTGTGACAGGAATGTTTTTTCAGGTGCAAATTGACTTGATGTCATTCAATTCCATTTTATTTATATACACCAAATCACTACATGCTTTATAATGTAAGATGGAGACCCAACAATAACACAAAGAAAACAGAGAAAATTAATTCAAGAGAGATATGTTCGATAGATTATAGGCCATTTGAAACAGTTTCAACACCCCTGCTCTGGATCAGAATCTGAACTGGAGCGTCGAGGTTTCACAAAGCTGTGAAAGCCCAGGCTGAACCTTTTGGAAGCAGGCGGTCACATTCCTGCTAGAGATGTTTATCAGGTCTTTTAATACAGGCATACTCCCTCAAACTCTGAACCAGGATTGTATCTCACTGATTAAAAAAACAAGTCGTTAGTATAGTTTATAACTCCTCTCCAACTGCTCTACTAGAAGTTTCAATTCATATTAAAGCTGGATGCTTCTTCTGGATGCCGAAAAGGCGTTTGACAGAGTAGATTGGGATTGGGGAAAAATTAGTTTCATGTGTGATATTACCATACATTTCCTCTCAGGCAGCTTTTGAGTGAAATGACTCAAATTCTGAATATTTTCATTTATATCATTCTACAAGGCAGCCCTTTGCGTTACTGTCTGATCCTGTTATGATCCTGGCACAGTCAGAAATACCATGGGTCATCTGCATGGCCCTTTACGGAGATGACCTTTTGGTTACTTTTGTCCGATCTGTCATGCTCGGTCCTCACAGCCCTTTACATTTTAGCGATTTTTAATAGCAGTCTTAAATCAGGTGTTGTGCCAGCCTGTTTTAAACATGCTGTTGTGCAACCAGTGCTTAAAAAAACCTAATCTCTCATCCTCTGTACTTGCAAACTTCAGGCCTATTTCAAAGCTCCCCTTTCAGTCAATTTTTTTTTAGAAAAGATTGTATTTGTTCAGCTGCAATCTTTTCTATATGGTCACAATGTTCTCGAGAGTTTCAGTCTGGTTTTAAAGCTTTTCCTAGCACTGAAACTGCACTTTTAAAAGTTCTTAACGATCTTTTACGAGCCACTGACTCAGGCGATTCAGCTGTGCTTCTGCTTTTGGATTTGACCGCTGCATTTGATACTGTTGACCACAGCATTTTTATCTCTCGGTTGAAGCACTGCGGCATCAAAGGCACTCCATTAGAGTGGTTCAGGTCATACCTCTCTAATAGGACTTTCTCAGTGAAGATTGGAGATTTTACCTCTTCCACAGCCCCCTTTACTTGTGGTGTTCCCCAAGGTTCTGTACTGGAGCCAATTCTTTTCTCTATCTATATGTTGCATCTGGGTCTTATTTTCAGGAAATATAATATCAGTTTTCATTCATATGCTGACGACACTCAGATCTATCTTCAGCTAAAGAGAAACAGTTCTGCCTCCCAAGAAACGTTATTTCAGTGTCTTGGCGAAGTTAAGGTCTGGATGGCATCTAATTTCCTTAATTTCAACAAAAATAAAACCGAAGTGATCGTTTTTGGACCAAGTTGCAATTCTAGAACCTCACATTTTAATTTTCGCAGTTTAGAACCTTTTATTAAATTGCATGCTAAAAATTTGAGGATTATATTTGACAATAAGTTCACCTCTGAGAAACAGATTAGTTTAGTTGTACAGCGGTCTTTCTTTAAACTGAGGCTTTTATCCACTTTGAGATATTTTTTGTCTTTTAAAAACCTAGAATGGGCAATTCATGCTTTCATGCTATCCCAACTGGACTATTGTAATTCTTTATATTTAGGCATTAGTCAGACTTGTCTTGCAAGGCTCCAGCTGGTCCAGAATGCTGCTGCTCATCTTTTGACACGAACGAAGAGACATGAGCACATCTCCCCGGTGCTTGCCTCGCTTTACTGGCTCCCTGTACATTTTTGAATCAATTATAAAATCTTATTGGTGACTTATAAAGCACTGAATGGACAGGCCCCAGGGTATCAGTCAGACTTGTATTCCCCCTAGAGCTCTTAGATTGGGTGATCTTTTGCTCTTGGCCACACCAAGGTCGAGCCTGGTTCTTAGAGGTGATCGTGCATTTGCGGTCGTGCAGTCTAAATTGTGGAATGATTTGCCTCTCCACATTAGACAGGCTCCTACCCTTAACCTTTTTAAATCCTATCTTAAAACACATTTCTGCTCACTGGCTTTTAAGACTGCATGAGCGTTATTTACTTATTCACTTGTTATTAGCTATTTGGCATTGATGTTAATTGATATTGCTATTTTATTGTGTGTTATTTTATTGTGTAATTTGTATGTTTGTACAGCACTTTGGTCAACACCACTGTTGTTATTAAAAGTGCTATATAAATAAATAAATAGAAATAGAAATACTTACTCCTAAATCTTTCCATGGCTGCCAGGATAAATACAAAAGGAATTTCTCATTTTACTGTCAGAATGAACAGACACAATCTTGTCCCATGTCAGATCCTACATCAAGCTCCCTATGCTAAAGCTCAGCACGCAAAATATTTGATACTGTGTTTCCTCTATGCGAAAAGGCCATGATTTCTTGTCTGAAATCTTTTAAATGTCTTCCACGTTAACTGGAAGCGACGTTACTCCTAATGCCATGACTGCCCTATTCACTGAGGCTACTTTCACTCCTGTTAAATTTAAAAGCTTTCACAGTTCTGCTGGCCAGATAACTAATGCTATTAAACAGGAAATCTCCAGCCTCACCTATTTACTGTATACATGCTAAATTGGGGAGGTCCTTTATTCTCTCACATTGGAAGAAATTAAGTTGATCCTGGCCAGTAAGGCTGTATTAGGCTATTTGAAAGGACCTGGGATCCATGTCTGACCCATGTTAAAAATCCAGATGCCAGGATGTTGTTTGCCTCTAAACCTCTGTAACAATTATTCAATGGAAGAACTATTCGCTATGAAAAACTCAATAAACTGACTAAAATAAAAGAAGAAAGCAATTAGAAAAACCCGAACGACTGTGGCTACGTGACTCCAGGATTAATCAAGTTTTGTGTGCGGAATTAAAAGTGCTAACATGGCTTGCTTTAGTGCCACCTTATTAAAACTTGTAGTTGTAGCTATTTTTATACACACTTCGCAAATGTGGTGCTCAGTCCTTTTGAGGGTCATAAGCTTTGTCTGGCGTGAATGTCCAGGTGATCTATTGTGTAAGGTGACCAGAGTGCAAGAAGGCCAAGGCAAGCACGCTTACAGACACAACTAACTGTAGATGAAGTTCTAGGTCAGAGGTGAGAGATACATTTTGCTGGTAACTGCATTTGTGCCTGCATAGTAACAGTTGATGCAAGAGGTGTTAAAATAAACGTGAAATGAACAAGTCATCAGGAACCATCTGGAGGGGGAGACGGTTGAAACAAACAGCCATGTATGGTAAAAATGTTGCTGATAATGGGAACTTGTCTAACTGTCATTAACTGTTAATCAATCATTAACTGTAACTGATGCATGTTATATTCTTCGCTGACGCAAGAAAGGGCTGAACCCTGACATATTAAAACCATTTTGAAGTGTGCTTTTTAGCGGAGATCTATGCTGATGTTGTTACAGTATACATCTTCCCACGCGTGTGTTTAATAAAATCATCGTTTGACTGAACTCATCTGGGCCAGTGTTGGTTTGTTCTTATCCTCAATATTAAAGAATCAGGATATGTGGCATGTGTAAAAATGCTCAAGTGGCCAAGCGGATTCTCATATAACCTTGGGTAAGATACTGAACCCTGAGCTGTCTCTAAAAATAGAATTATAGTTTGAGATGAGACAAATATATCCAGAATGTTTGTGCTTATATACAGTATGTACAGTACAGATACTGTACATATAATAACTGCTTCAAATGTCTAATCATGAAATCACATGACAACAAGTCAAAGCCTTTAGGCACACAGAGAGTTCTCTGGGTTACAGTCCCTTGCTGAAGCCAGAGATCAGAGGAGAATGGCAAGGCTCTTTAAAGCTAATAGGAAAGCAACAATGACTCAAATAACTACTTATTTTAACCAGCGTTTGCAGAAAAGCATCTCTGAATACACAGCCTTGAAACAGATCGGCTACAGCTGCAGAAGACCGCGTCAGATACCACTACTGTCAGGATAACGTACTACGCCCTAAAGCTCTAGTCATCTCAAACTGGTTTCTTGAACACAACGAGTTCTCAATCAAAGATGACAACGTGGTGGAAAGGGAGATTCACATCTTAAATGTGCAGCTGACAAATCTGCTGCAACAAAATGTTTGAGGAATGTTTCCAGCAACTTGTTGAATCTGTGCAGCAAAGAATTAATGCAGTTATGAAATCAAAAGAGGATCTAAGCCAGTACAGGTGATGAAGTGTATATGATTGAGTGAATGTGAGTGTATATGTATTTATTAATGAGTGACTAAATGTAACTTTTAACTGCTTTTATGTATTTTAAACGCCTCATGATCAAAAACTCCGGACATAACTTAGCATCATCTTACAGCAAGATCAAAGGTCAAACTTCTGTGTGCTAATATAGCTGCTCTTTTAAATATTTGGTACCACTCTGTAGTATCTTAATCTTAAAACACACCAAAATCATTTATAAGCAGTCAAAGCAACAACAAAAACTGAACGGTAATGAGTGTCTGTGGTGTCTTACAGTTGTACCATGGATGCAGCAGAATTTCGACGCAGAGGCAAAGAGATGGTAGACTATGTGGCCGACTACCTAGAAAACATAGAGAAGCGACCCGTCTACCCAGATCTGGAACCAGGATATCTTCGCTCTTTAATCCCCAATGAGGCACCACTGGAGCCAGAAAGCTATGAGGACATTATAAAAGACGTCGAGAGGGTCATAATGCCAGGGGTATATATTATATATATTTTGGGGGTATAAATGTATTCATTTGTGATTTAGATATCTCTGAGGTTCAGGCAACTCTGGTGTAGCAGTTTAAACTTAGTAGATGATCTGGTAGAAACTGGTTGCTGGTTAAAGCTTCAGCTTTTAAAAGGGTTGTTTGCAGGATATTAGGACTCTGTTGGGCCATATAGGATGGTCAATTAGCTGTTCAAAATAAGGAATAAGATGAATTTAGATAACCACTTGTACTATGTTTTGTGTTTTTCCAGGTCACCCACTGGCACAGCCCGTACTTCTTTGCTTACTTTCCAGCAGCATCCTCTTACCCTGCCATGGTGGCCGACATGCTCTGTGGAGCTATTGGCTGCATTGGATTTTCCTGGGTAACTGAAACCTTTCTGTATTCCTGTATCTGACTCAGCATTTCGAAATTAATCCATATCTGAAGTGTTTGACATTTTCATTTGCATTTTGGCCGTGTGGTTTCAGGCTGCCAGCCCAGCCTGCACCGAGCTAGAGACAGTGATGTTAGATTGGCTTGGGAAGATGCTTCAGCTGCCTGAGTGTTTTATAGCTGGGACACATGGCCGTGGAGGTGGTGTCATTCAGGTAACGGTCATTTGTATGTGTTCATTGCATGTGTGCTTTGGTCAAACACTTGGTTGGCTACCACTATCAAGGAGTCCAACCAGCTTCTGCATATTTTAACACTAGTTTGAAGATCAGTGGCTCTAACTGACACTTTTATACATGTTATTGTTTAAAAGTTTCGGTGCAGATTGACTTTGAGAGTCTTTATGTGTATACAAATAACCTGGTTGCCCCTGTGCTCATATTCATCACCAGCTTTTATGCTATTGATTTGTTGTCTCTGCCTCTGTCTGGTTCAATCCAGCAGAAAATTGGCAGGAAATTGCCTTTTAATGTGTCATCCACAGGCAGGCAGAGATGACAATGATGGTGCTGGGATTGTTTCGTGTGGAAAAAGGCTAAGCATTAGTTTGGTGTTCCATTGACAGAAATACAGAAAGCAATAGCTGAGGATACACTCTATATATATGTGTGTGTGTGTTAATGGGATGTTGAATGGTGGAGCATGAGAGCACACTCTGATGACAGATCATTTCATGCCTCCTCTATTGTGACCACCTGAGTGTGAGGGCGTGTTTTTTGTGTGCGTGCTCATCTGGCTCATCGTGTTTTTGTTTCTGTCTTGCCTCTCTCCTGTTTTAGCACGGCTCACTATGGCAACGAATGGGGCTCTTCTCGCTGCAGCAAGGCTAATTGAGTGTTGTGACCGCACGTTGCAGACCTATTATTATAAACCTTATACCAACACAAAGGGGAAGTGGGATGGTTAAAAAAAAACCTCTGGTGACCTTAGAGTTCCCTTTCTACCCCGTATGAATCGTGATGACAGAGAAAAATACTACTTAAAAAGATTACATGTGCTAATTGACTAATGGCTTCAATTTAAAAAAGTGTGTGTATGTTTGTGTGTGTGACCATTATACATTTATTTCAAAAACATGTTAAATTCTTGAAACTACACAGTTCATCTTTAGCAGTACTACATCTTGGCTTCTGTTCTTCTTTTCAGCTGATAAAAGGTAGAATCAAATATACATGAAAAATAAAAGGCTACATTTTCCTATTAGTACAGCTGGGTGTGTGAAAGCTGGAAAAACCCATTGTGTCCTCATGCTTTTCAAAGAATTTCAAAGTTCTTGATATATTTACAAACCAGGATACTCAGTGCATCCAGATATGGTCCCAAAGTCTAATGCGATTTTCACATCGCCTCATAAAACAGTTTGTTACATGGTTTGTTCATTTACAGAGGAGTAGGGACCCTTTATCTGAAAGCCTTTTAAAATAAAAAGGCAACTTTCTACACACAGAGTCATAAACCCAGTTTTACCACCTGACTAGGCAGAAAGCTTTAAACTCCTTCATGATGACTACATTGCACAAGCTCTCAGAGTCGTGATTGGTTAGCGCTTCCCGCCTTCACATCTGAAAATACTTACAATATGCTTCTGGTGAAAGGTTGCATTGTTATTATTATATTTACAAAATCTTCACATTTCAGATGTCCTTATAGCTGGTTACAGATCTATATGCATGTCCAAAATCCTAAAATCACATTCAACCAAGCCTTCCACCCAGCTCTCTAGCACGAGTTTTCAAGCCTCACACTCATCCCTTGGAGTTAGTCAGTGACAAAAGTTTGATTAAAAACCACTGATGTAATTTCTTTCTGCTGATTTGTGCCTATTAATTGGGTGATTTTAACATTTCATTGATCTCCTTGTGAAAAGGACTCCACAAACCTTAGAAGCCATGCTTCACTTTATTAATATCCAGCTCCAACAGTTGCCACTGTATCAGCTGGCTGGTTGATGATTATTTTCAAACAACAATTTCCAAATTTCTTTTTTTCTGGTCTAAACATGAGTCATGCAGTCAAAGGGACTATCCACCAGCACAAAAACTTTACATGTTTAATCAAACAAAGTTTCTCAAAGTTTCATACAGACATAGTTAATTAACAAAAGAGATATAACAGAATCCTTATCATTAAATAATTTTCATAGGGGACCACAGACATCTCAGATTGAAATGTATATAGACATGCATAACATATCGTCTCGGGTTTAAAGATGGAAATTAAATTCTCTATTAATAGCTTTCATTATTCTAAAATGAAATATAAATAATAATTGAATGCCTAATTTTTTACAAGTAAAGAATTAAAGTTTACTTATAGCACACTTTTCAAAAAACAAAAATCACAAAGTCCTTAAAAAACAAAACAATACAAAAATTAAAATAATATAAATTAATAAAACTAATGAAAGGCAATCCTGCACAGGACACCAGCTTCTTTTTATCAACAGTGTTCACTGATCTTGCCTCCAATGGAAGTGAGTTCCACAACTTGGGAGCCACAAAAATAAAAGCAAGAAAACAGAAGCGCTGTCTTCTCCTTTTGTCTTTAACCTGAACTCAGCTACAGTCAATGAGCACTAATCTGCTGATCTAAGATTTAACAGTTACAGATGAAGTAGTTCAATAATAAAGGGAGGCTTCGGACTATTAAGAGCAAAGAAATGGATCAACAAAATCTTAAACTGAACCTTAAATTTTAAAGGGAACCAGTGCAAAGAGGATAGAAGTAATGTGACACAGCAGCAACATTCTAGACAATTTGTAGAACACCTGCAGAAACCCTGCCTTTAAAAACCAATAATTAAGCTCCAAGAGTCCATCGTAAACAAAAGGATGACTGGCGTTGACTGGCAACCATGTAGCATCTGATTTTTTTTTTTTTTACAGTCAAATAACATCCACAGCAGCAAGGCTTTGCTTCACAGCCTCCTTAATTCTTCAACAGGGAACTGCCAGTGAGGCCACCCTGATATCTTTGCTCGCTGCACGCTGTAAAGCAGTCAGACGGGTCCAGACGATCAATGCCAAAAAGTCTGAGTCTGAAATCCTTTCCAAGCTGGTGGCATACACATCTGACCAAGTAAGAGCAACATATACTTTCTACTATTCTTCTTCTTCTGTTATTTGATGCAAACTCCTGATGTGATCAAAATTATCAACTTTACTTGCATATAAACGATGCAATTACTTGCCTGATGCATGTCCATAATTCTACATTAATTCTACAATTCATCTCAAAATGACTAACTTTACTTAAATTTTAGTTTTTTTTCCATCACTTTAACATTTACTTGTTTATTATTACAACTGTGAAGAACCATAGTCACAGTGTTTACATTCATCTAACGTTCACATGCAAGTTATTAGCTTTGCTATATTTCAAAACAGCTTAATATATCTGCAGGTATATAGTTTTAAGTTACGCAACTGTGACATAAAGATAAATGAAATGCATTACAAACACAGATTTTCTTTAAGTAGACTCAGTTAAACGGCAGTCCATGTGACGGCAGCGGTTACGTCAGTAACAGCAATTTAGGAAGACAGAGGGTCAGCCAGGCAGTAGCGCGCTCGGATCAGGTTTAATACCAGGCTGACTTTGTGATTGTGTTAGGGAGTCGCCCGAGGGCCACACCGACCTTTACAGGGAGATCGGCGATTTTTGTCTACTGCCTGTTCAGGAGCAACAAATCCATCCAACATATGCCTTTTTCACAGTGAATAGTTATGTTTAGTGATAATCTCCTGCAGGTAATTCAAAATTGATTGATTTGTGCCGTTTAGTATTGTGCACTGTTAGCCAAAAACAAATTAAGCACAGGAAAGAAATCTTCATCTTTAGTTTGTGTTACTTAAATTTTACAGCATGAATCAAATGGCATAAAACTACATCACAACAGTGATACTTGACTTCATACTGTACAGTTCATAGTACTTTGTTGTTTGAACACTTTGTTTTAATAAGCTGATTGTCTGCAATTGATTGCTGTGAGACTTGACGTGTGCTCTCTGACCTTTTGCCTGCATAATAATCAGATAAAATGATTTAGTATCCATAAAGCTGAACTTAGCTGTTTGCATGGCAGCTTTATGCAGCTACTTAAAGGAGCAGGTGTTCCAAGAACTTGATTGAATTGTTGTTCTCACTTGAGCTGGATCTCTTTTGTCCTAAGGCCCATTCTTCAGTGGAGCGTGCTGCTCTGATTGGAGCAGTCATGATGAGGAAGGTGCCCACAGATAACCGTTATGCTGTCAGAAGGGAAATGCTTAAGAAGATGGTGGAGGAGGACAAAGCAGCTGGACTCATCCCTTTCTATGTAGGAAAAGACAAAACTCCCCATGCATTTACTTAACTATCACACAGAAAGACACATACGGCAACCAAAAAATATAGATTTTAACAGTTTGGAATTAAATTCTCATTTGTCATTGCTTTGCTTTCGCTACTAAAGCTTACAAGCAGTTGAGCAACACGTCTGTCAGCTGTTAGCCACAATGATACAATTAGCCTGTGATGCAGCTGTATGCACCCTGAGGCTTCTGCTGAAGGATAACATTGTTTCTGTTGAATATAATGTATGTCTATCCGGTTAAGGACAATAATCCCTGGCTCATCTGGACCTACAGATCACTATCAGTGAATATTAAAGAAAAGGCAGCAGCTCTGAATCATCGCTGTGTCAGGAGTGATAACCTATCTTTAATCTATGTTTTAGAAATTGATATAAAAGCAATGTCTTACAGCAGCTGTTACAGTTGTGACAGTCAAATTGGAAACACAGGAAACACGGCACTTTGGTGTGTCCAATATTTGTATGTTTCAGTTCTGTGCGACGCTGGGCACCACTCCCTCCTGTGCTTTTGATCACCTCACTGAGCTGGGACCCTTATGTGAGTCAACAAGTCGCTGCCGCACACACTCGTTTTTTTCTGTTTTGTAGCACACAAATAAATCCTAACAAGCACATTGAGAGTGACTTTGATTTAATAAGACCAGGAAGAGAAATGCCAAATGCACTTCATGAATTTGCTGAGAAAGAACAAAAAAGTCAGTTTTCTGAATAATCTCAGTTCATTTTTATGATGGTCCAGAATATTTGATAGTAGTTATCTATACTGACAAACTGTCTTACAAACATTTATAATGTCTCCTTTTCTTGTTCAGGTAATGAGGAAAATATGTGGATGCACATTGATGCGGCGTATGCTGGGAGTGCATTCATCTGTCCAGAATTTAGACCTTTGTTGAACGGTGTTGAGGTGAGTAAAACGTACAAGTTGTCATGTTCATGTAGTGCACTAAGACCCTGACTAATCTTAGCCGCAATGTTTTAGTCCTTCATGAAGGTTCTACAATCACGATTGCTACAAGAACCTCCAACACAAAAGTGGCACAGCACAATTTTAACTCTAATCATTGCCGGTACAGTGACTAATGTGGTTCCGTGTGATTAATGTGGTTTAATTGTGGTCAGAAATTTAGGCGGTGCTAAACCTATCCTGCCAGATTGCACATGTAGTATCGGCCATTGCATCTATGAAAGCAAACACTAACCGTATACTGTCTGAAAAGGGCATAACGTTAATGTCAAGGAGGAAGCGTGAAGGGCTGAGTGTTAGACCGAACAATCAGGATAAACCGCTGAGTATCAATCTGCCTTTTGAGGCTGCCGAGGCAGCTGTTGCTCCCCAAGCTGTGCAGAGACGCAGAGATAAGGACAGAGTAATTTCCTGAGGCAGCGTTAGACCTTTATATATCACTGTTTATTAGACACACAAGTTCAAACAACGTTGGTGGAGACACAGAGAAAACAGACTTAACTGTAAAAGGAACAGCTGTTGTTCCATCCTCTCTTTTAGTGTGGCTGTTGCCAGTGCTGATTTTGGGTTTGTACCTGTAACACATCATTTTAGAATTTCTAATATTATTTAAACGTCACTGACAAAAAAAAATGTATTTAAGCCACATGTAACAATAGTTGGATTTCATTTATAGCACCGTAGTTCTACTGCATAACTTTGAAGCATTATGAGGTCAGTGAAAATGACTGGATGAGGGCATGAAGAGGAAGCCCGGTCCTTTTTGGATGAGAGAGCAGCCCTGCTGAAGTGATGGTTGCTAGGATATGAATGACGGGGACGAGGAAGCAACCACCCCCCACTTTGAATCAGTCAGCATGGCAACTGTCAGACAGGGGTTTATATCACATTGTCTCTCTGCGCTGTCTTATTGCATTTGTGGAGGTAGGGAAAAGGATATTACAGAAGATAGCCAACAAAAAGATGAGAGCAGATTAAGACTGGTTTGTCTCTCTTTGAATGAACCCTGTCAGGAAAGGGTTATTTCCAGTGTATTCTGTGAGCTTGATGGCTGGATCTTCCTCTTTTGCATTTCAGATACACTGTGACACCTTCTGTCTAGATAATAATGTTGGTGATAGGATTTTCTTGGCACTAGTAAGACTAAATAAGCATGTACAAAGCATGTACAAAAAAAAATATTTTTTTTACAGGATTATTTGGTCTCCGATCACTTTGTTCAAGATTTAGCACTGTGGCTAACTTTTTGGTTTTTATTTTAGTTTGCAGACTCTTTCAACTTCAACCCACACAAGTGGCTTTTAGTCAACTTTGACTGCTCCGCGATGTGGTAAGATGTCTAACACACACCAGATATGACAGCAACAATAGTTAAATAAGTATTATTTAAAAAAGGGAGCATTACACACACCATTTATAGTATCCAGTACTGTTTTGTTTTGTTCCAGAATTTCTTTTCAAGTTCACCTCACACATGCTCCCATGAAGTAACAATGACTACTGATATCCATCTACACCTCAGTCATTTGCACAGTAAAAATAGACTCACGCCTTCCACCTGCCTCTTCTGTCAGCATCCACAAAACAAGACATGTGTTTCACAAGATGGAAAAAGTTAGAAACTCAACATGTGGTTAGAGGAAGAGGATCTTAAAAAACATTTTCCATTGCCTGTCTCGTACTCTCTTACTGTTGACAATATAACAATATAACCAATAAGACAGCCTAATGTTTTAGTTGTCTGATACTGTTCTTTAAAATCATTGAACCTTATTCAAAAAAGGTGTCCTGTGTAGGGTTTAAATGCCTGAGGGCACATCAAAAATCTCATATTTATATAATCATGGAAATTATTAAAAAGAGTAGAAGGTTTAGAACTATTTTAAAAACACAGGAATTCAACTTATATTCTTAGCATAATAAGGCTGTCTCAGATTAACATGGCAACACTAAAAAAGAGTGCATACGAGGTTGCTGTAAGAAAACAGGAACAGTTCCTGTTTAAAAACCCCTCAGAAAATGTAAAAAGAAGGTATATGTTGTACCAGTGCCAAAGACTTCACGCCCCAAGGACCTCAACAGCTACAGGCCGGTGGCTCTGACATCCCACCTGATGAAGACCCTGGAGCGGTTGGTCCTGGCTCAGCTTCGGCGCCTAATAAGCTCATCACTGGACCCACTTCAGTTTGCCTACCAGCCTGGCATTGGAGCGGATGATGCCGTCATTCACCTCCTACATCGTTCCCTCGCTCACCTGGAGACCGCTGGAAGCACTGTGAGAATCATGTTCTTTGATTTCTCCAGTGCCTTCAACACTATTCTTCCCTCGGTTCTAAAGGACAAGCTGGTGAACTCTGGAGTGGACCATCACCTCACTACCTGGATCCTGGACTACCTCACCGACCGACCACAGTATGTGAGGACTCAGAGCTGTGTGTCGGACAGGGTCGTCTGCAGTACGGGGGCCCCACAGGGAACGGTTCTGGCTCCGTTCCTCTTCACCATCTACACTGCAGACTTCTCCCACAATTCCACCCAGTGCTTCCTGCAGAAGTTCTCTGATGACTCTGCAATAGTCGGCCTCATCACTGATGGGGACGACAAGGAGTACAGAGGTCTGACCCAAGACTTTGTGGACTGGTGCCAGCTGAACTACCTCCAGATCAACGCCAGTAAAACCAAGGAACTGGTGGTAGACTTCCGCAGGCACAAGCATTCTCCACTGCAACCACTGAACATCCAAGGTATGGACATTGAGGCTGTGGACAGCTACAGGTACCTTGGTGTTCATCTGAACAATAGACTGGACTGGACTCATAACTCAGACGCCCTCTACAGGAAAGGGCAGAGCAGGCTGTACCTGCTGCGGAGACTCAGGTCGTTTGGAGTGGAGGGCCCACTCCTGAAGACCTTCTATGACTCTGTTGTGGCTTCTGCTATCTTTTATGGCGTGGTCTGCTGGGGTGGCAGCATCTCTGCTGGGGACAGGAAGAGACTGAACAGGGTGATCCGAAGGGCCAGCTCTGTTCTAGGATGCCCTCTGGACCCAGTGGAGGTGGTGAGTGACAGGAGAACGGCGGCTAAGCTGTCATCCCTGATGGACAACATCTCCCACCCCATGCAGCAGACTGTGACAGCACTGAGCAGCTCCTTCAGTGGGAGACTGCGGCACCCACGGTGTGGGACGGAGAGATTTCGCAGGTCTTTCCTCCCCACTGCTGTCAGACTCCATAATAAAGACTTTAACTGATCAAGCACACACATCCATACATATGCAATAATACTAAGTGCAATAATCCTTTCTGTCATCATTGTATTTTTACTCAGTTGTATATAGTATTTGTATTTGTATTCTATTTTTATCTTATTGTATATTTATTTTATTTTATTCTACTGTATATAGTATTTTATTTTATTCTATTCTGTACAGTTGTGTACTGTATTTATTCTTATTGTATTCTAATTTTTGCCTCATAACTTTTGCACTGTCCACTTCCTGCTGTGACAAAACAAATTTCCCACGTGTGGGACTAATATAGGTTATCTTATCTTATCTTATCTTATCTTATCTTAAAAGTGGTCTCAGGGGTAAATGTACAGGGTGGGCCATTTAATTCAATTCAATTCAATTTTATTTATATAGCGCCAAATCACAACAAAGGTCACCTCAAGGCACTTTATATTGTACAGTAGATACAGAGAAAAGCCCAACAATCATATGACCCCCTATGAGCAAGCACTTTGGCGACAGGGCGAAGGAAAAACTCCCTTTTAACAGGAAGAAACCTCCGGCAGAACCAGGCTCAGGGAGGGGCGGGGCCATCTGCTGCGACCGGTTGGGGTGGGAGAAGGAAAACAGGATAAAGACGCGCTGTAGAAGAGAGACAGAGGTTAATAACAGATATGATTCAATGTAGAGAGGTCTATTAACACATAGTGAGTGAGAAAGGTGAATGGAAAGGAAAAACTCAATGCGTCATGGGAATCCCCCGGCAGCCTACGTCTATTGCAGCATAACTAAGGGAGGATTCAGGGTCACCTGGTCCAGCCCTAACTATATGCTTTAGCAAAAAGGAAAGTTTTAAGCCTAATCTTGATGAGCTCTGAAACCTGACTGAAGCTCTTCTAATAAGCCATTCCTCCACAGATGATCTGTTAGCTGTTTTGACAACTACTCTTTCAAGGATTTTTGATATGAAAGGAAGGTTGGAGATTGGCCTATAATTAGCTATGATAGCTGGGTCTAGAGATGGCTTTTTGAGTAAAGGTTTAACTACAGCCACCTTGAAGGCCTGTGGTACATAGCCGATTATTAGAGATAGGTTGATCATATCTAAGATTGAAGCATTAATTAATGGCAGGACGTCTTTGAGCAGTTTTGTAGAAATGGGGTCTAATGGATACACCGTAATAAAATTGAATGGTTTGTGATATTAAAGTCCTGTTTGTGGCACATTAGTATATGTGAGGGGGCAAACTCCTCAAGATGGGTGGTGACCATGGTGCCCATTTAGAAGTCGGCCATCTTGGATACAACTTTTGTTTTTTCAATAGGAAGAGGGCCATGTGACACATCAAACTTATTGGTAATGTCACAAGAAAAACAATGGTGTGCTTGGTTTCAACATAACTTTATTCTTTCTTACAAGTTTCTGACCACTTATAAAATGTGTTCAATGTGCTGCCCATTGTGTTGGATTGTCAATGCAACCCTCTTCTCCCACTCTTCACACACTGATAGCAACACCGCAGGAGAAATGCCAGCACAGGCATCCAGTATCCGTAGTTTCAGGTGCTGCACATCTCGTATCTTCACACCATAGACAATTGCCTTCAGATGACCCCGAAGATAAAAGTCTAAGGGGGTCAGATCGGGAGACCTTGGGGCCATTCAACTGGCCCACGATGACCAATCCACTTTCCAGGAAACTGTTCATCTAGGAATGCTCGGACCTGGCACCCATAATGTGGTGGTGCACCATCTTACTGGAAAAACTCAGGGAACGTGCCAGCTTCAGTGCATAAAGAGGGAAACACATCATCGTGTAGCAATTTCAAATATCCAGTGGCCTTGAGGTTACCATTGATGAAGAATGGACCCAGTGTCGTTGTACCCCATATACCACACCAAACCATCACTTTTGTTGTTCCAACAGTCTTGGAGGGATCCATCCAATGTGGGTTAGTGTCAGACCAATAGTGGTGGTTTTGTTTGTTAACTTCACCATTCACATAAAAGTTTGCCTCATCACTGAACAAAATCTTCTGCGTGAACTTGTTCCAATTTTTGTTTTGCCCATTCGGCAAATTCTGTGCGCCGATCTGGGTCATCCTTGTTGAGATGCTGCAGTAGCTGGAGTTTGTAAGGGTGCCATTTGTGAGTAGCTAATATCCGCCGAAGGGATGTTCGACTAATGCCACTCTCCAGTGACATGCGGAAAGTGCTACGCTGTGGGCTCTTGCTGAATGAAGCTAGGACAGCCACTGATGTTTCTTCATTAGTGACAGTTTTCTTGCGTCCACATTTTGGCAAATCCAACACTGAACCAGTTTCACGAAACTTAGCAAGCAGTTTGCTAACTGTAGCATGGGAGATGGGTGGTCTCGTAGGGTGTCTTGCATTGAAATCTGCTGCAATGACCCGGTTACTGCGTTCACCAGATATCAACACAATTTCGATCCGCTCCTCATGTGTTAACCTCTTCGACATGTCAATGGCTATGAACAAAGAGAAACTTGTAAATAACTCATGAAAGAATAAAGTTATGTTGAAACCAATCACACCATTGTTTTTCTTGTGACATTACCAATAAGTTTGATGTGTCACATGGCCCTCTTCCTATTGAAAAAACAAAAGTTGTATCCAAGATGGCGACTTCTAAATGGGCACCATGGTCACCACCCATCTTGAGGAGTTTGCCCCCTCACATATACTAATGTGCCACAAACAGGACTTTAATATCACCAACCATTCCAATGTTATTACGGTGCATCCATATAAATGGCCCACCCTGTACAGTAAACTGCTTATCTGGAGGACGAACAAGTCAAGTATGGGCTAATAGGAGCATTTTACATGGTGGTGAAAAAATTTGGGATTTCTGGTGCTAAACAAATGTGCAAACCACCCGATCACAAAGCTCCCCTAAATAAACAGCAGTGGTAATTACCACTGTTTCTGTAATGGTTAATCTACCAGTATGCACAAGCACTTTAATCACAATTATATTTTTTCTATTCAATATAGATAATGTTGTTATGCATGAATTTTCAAATGAACTATTTTAATAATAGATGAAAAATAGGAAATCACATTATACATATATTTTTTTAGTTATTCACTAGAATTCCTGAAGAAAAAAAATTGTGATCAAATGTTATGCTTGATCAATTTCTTCATTTTCAGAGAAGTCCAGTGTGCTGGCTCACATTTGGGTATAGAATATATAGGTAAATATTATTATTATTATTATTATTATTATTATTATTATTATAATATAAAAATGGATATAATTAAGTGTAGGTGTGTAGAAATACAGAGGTTTTTTTCAGTAACTATCACTTCAGCATTCTAGTAACACTTATTCACCAGATGAATAGTCTAATGAATTTTGTCAATTATATAAACACATTAAGATGCCAGACAGTGATGTCTAAATAAAACTGATGACCTGCCTCTAACCAGAATAGAAGGAGAAGTGGGACATTCAGGTGCACAGCAGAGCAACTGGACAAGTGCATCAGAGTCTCATGTTTCAAAAACAGACACTTAACAGGTCTTAAATTCTCAGTCTCACTAAATCATAACAGCAAAACAACAGGCCGACAGGCATTATCAGGATGTTGAAGTTACAAATGAAAATATTAATATTAGATGTTATGGGTTTTTTTTTTACAACACAAAATAAAATAAATGGATAAATGCTTGAGAAATTCACTTAATAAGATTAAAAGAGAAAATATGATAGCAGAAGGAAATTGATCACATCACGGTACCATCCTGTACTCTGAAACTGCTCAACTGGAGACAGTTTCCTCCTACAGGATAATGAACCATAACTCATTTCCAAACTATGCAAAAACTAGAGCAGACTAGCCTGTTTCATAAAGCATATGCTGATTTCCTTAAAAATACAGCCAAAAGGTCATTTATTAAGTTTTAATAAAGTGTTTAAATATTATTTCTATACCATATATTCACTTTGCAACTCATTGGTTGAAAAGAGGTGGAATTTTCCTAAAAATCTTGCGTGGCAAACCCCCACGAATAAAGTAAAACACTCAATTTTGATATACAAGTTTTAAATTTTTGGACATTTTTCTTAGAGCTTAATGCCATATTAAGACGTTTTTGTCCACAGGGTGAAGGAGAGAGCAGACATCATTGGAGCCTTTAAAATGGAACCACTTTACCTGAAACATGAAAACCAGGAATCAGGTAGTTATAGTTTTCACTGATATCCTTTTAGAAGTCGACAGTATTTGTCCAAATTCCATTGGTAAACTATTGTCCTGTCTTGGAGACTTGAATAAAAACAAAAACTATAAAGATATAATCAGGGAATTTCCTATACAACAATTTTGTCTGCTTCTACTTTGTGTGTCTGTGCAAATTCTCCTATAGCCTGCAGATGGTCTCAGATTTTCACTGTAATTTACTTGTCAAGCAGACAGAAAGACTGAGAGCTGCAGTGCCTCCCACCACTGTGAAGCACCTTACAAAAGCGTATGCTCATGCACTCTGGACTCCTCAATCTAATTAGTGGTTATTAGTCCAGGCTAACACAGACATCTATTCTGCAGAGATGAGCTACCTGTGATTAGTGAGATAGAGGCGCTGAGCGCAGTGACAGCAACACCTGGACAATCAACAGTACGCTAAGATAATAGCAAAAAGCAGCTGTTATAGAAGATACATTTTGAATTTAAAAGGGTTGTTTTAATGTTGGAGCTTTGTTAAGTCGATGCAAGTTGTAATCTGTGGCGTGTTGCTTTACATTCAGAAAATATAGATCTTGTATCTTATAAAATCTTATAATCTTATAAAATGCCATTTTCGCCTATTCTGTTTGTGCAAAACGCGTTTAGTCTGTGATTCAAAATGCACTGACTGCACTTACGATTCTTATTAACCAGGAAGCAGGCTGGCTGACACGAGTAGTTTAAAGGGGTTTTATTTAAAATTAAGACTGTGCACATGTAATGGACAACATTATCTGTTTTTCTATCAACAGGACTGGTCACAGATTATCGGGTAAGATGAATTATTATCATGATTAATAATCATGATTTGAACATTGTGGTAATAACTTCTCTCCTTATCCAATTCTGGCCTGCAGCACTGGCAGATCCCACTGGGAAGGAGATTTCGCTCACTGAAGATGTGGTTTGTCTTTCGCATGTATGGGCTCAAAGGTCTGCAAGCTCATATACGCAAGGTAAACACGCAGGAAAATGATCTCTCACTCAGCATCGGCAAATGTACCTGTTCCTGGGGATGTGAAGGGTTTCTTCAAATTTGTGGCATTTGTGGTCAAAATTTGAAGTAATAGGATCATTTATTTGCCTGTTACACATTAAATTTGAGGTTATTCAAATATATGCTTTCATATGTGGATGGTGCAGTGGTGCTGTGGTCAGCACTGTCACCTTACAGCAGGAAGGTTCTGGGTCTGAATCCAGGAGTTTGCATATTTTCTCTGGTGTTGTTTTTCTCCAGGTTCTCACCCTATGACAGGTGGGATAGGCTGCAGCACCCCCGTGACCCTAAAGCAGAAGAGCATGGATGGATTTCACTTATTCCATTCATTTAGCTGTGCAGGGATTACTGACAATTATTCCCCATAATGTGTGAGAGCTGATGTAAATAACAGATCAATTACTTTAAGAAGTAGCAGTGTGTTAGTGCTAATTCAGGCTTTGTAACCCTGCTAACCTGCGTTTCTTATCCTCCATGTAGTAAAAAGATTAACCTTGTACCAACAGTGGTGCCAGTGGTATCAGTCTCACTTTGCTGTTTCACCTCCATTTATCTGTCACACACCACTTCTCTACATCTCAGTCACGTCCAAAAGAAAAAAAAACACTTCAGGAAATCATATATGCCTTTATGGGAAATGCCTTCGCCTTCCTGCTTCCTAGAACTCTTTGCTCCTAATCCTCCTTACCACTAATGTCCTGCCATTGCCCTCCCTCCTCTTCTATCTCTTCATCGGCATAATTAGCCCTGCAGTCATATATGTCTGGCATGTATCTTCTATTTAAAACTACATTTCCTTTCCCAAACCTGCACATGCCTTTTCTTTTCATCTTTTCTTTTTGATGCATGACCCCTGTCTGACTCGCTCTCTCTTCTTCCAGTCTGCTCTGTCAATCAAATCAGCCTGTTTTGTGTTTATGCTCCATTTCAAATAAAGTGACAGGAGCAGAATCGATCCCTGCAGTCATCTGAAACCGCAAAATATGAATAATATGTATGAAAAGTTCTGCCTGGCATACAGTCAGCAGTAGGACAGGAAGTGAGGTCACTGGAGTTTAGCTTGTAATCAAATACAGTGATACTGGATTATCTGCTGGGACTTAAGAAACAAGATCACAGTCAACCAATTGTTGGCCATTTATGCCAGAGGTTTGGCTTTATTTACCAGTTGGAAAAGTTGAGTGGAAGCTCAACGATATAACCGGGATAACTGCATTGACGCACGTTTCAGCATGCATCAGCAGAGTCTTTGATCTTAAGTGGATAAATTGTACTTTAGGAACATCTTTGATAAGTACCATGTTTAGAAAAATCAGTATGAGGAAGATGACATTTTCAGAGCAGACTTTGATAAAGGCTATTTCATGGGTGCTGAGTACAAATTTTGAACTTGTCTGATTTGAGCTCACCAGGAATTGTCTCTTCTAAAATGTGAAATATCACACTGCATGCTTGTTTAATCAGATGAACGCATTTACTTCACAGTAAGCAGTGATGCTCTAAGAAAAAAGAAAGGTTTTAATTAAGAATGACAAGAAAAAAGTCTTCCAATCCTAAAGCACGAGGCTACGTAACAAACCACACTGGCATCTAGTGGAAAATAATGCCAATTACAGCTAATATTGTTTGCAGGTGAAGGATTTTTTTTAAAGCAAATGCTTAAAAAACTATTGGTTTAAAAAAACTTCACTTTTATTTGCATGTACAATAAATCTTTTACATTTCATGAAATATTTATGAATAATTCACATCCTCTGTTACAGCAAGTGGCCCTGGCCAAGGAGTTTGAGAGTCTGGTGCGAGCAGACAAGAGGTTTGAGATCTGTGCTGAAGTTGTCCTGGGACTGGTCTGCTTCAGGCTCAAGGTAACAGCACCCAACGGTACAGCTCTATGATCTGATCTCTGCAGTGGTCACAAAAAGTAAAAAAGTCACCTAGAAACCTCAAAGGTTCAATAACACCGAGGGCATTATTTAGAAAAGCTAGAAAATGCATATCAGAGCTCCCTGTCTATGGGAATTTGACTGTCAAGACTGTGATTACTTTAATCCAGTCACCTAATTATTAAGTAGTCATGACACAAAGCCTAGCTGGTGTAATTCTTCCTTGCTTTCTCCTCTCAGGGCTCCAATGAACTGAACCAAGAGTTGCTGAAAAGGATCACCAAGAGCAGAGAGATCCATCTGGTGCCTTGCCAGCTCTCAGGCTGCTTTGTCCTGCGCTTTGCCATCTGTGCACGCACTACTGAGTCACATCACATCCAGCAAGCATGGCAGCACATCACGCAGCTGACATTTGAGCTTCTGCAGGAGGCCAGTCATTAAAAAAAAACGCTGGAAAAGGGGTCGTCCACTCCGATCCCTGAATGATAACCAAAGTTGTGACTGACGTTTGATGGAGTTTTGCAGATGTAAAATGTCATAAAGGGAATGTGGAGTAATTTGTCTAACAGGCAGTTCTCCTTCTGTCTGCAGCAAAGAATCCAGTCGAGTTAACAGTGGTAAATATTACATTGTCGCAAATTATTGTATATTTATGTATCTACTAATTATGACAAAAACATATGTAGACTTCCAAAAATAACATTTTATATCTGCATTTTCTCCCTCTGTTGACTCCACGTTGTCTCTCACGGATCACTAATCACGTTATTGTCCACGTCACAGTGCACTTGTCTATGCCGCTTCTGTGTCTTCTGTGTGTAAAACTTGTTTGGGGGTAAATTCAGTGTTTTGTGTGGTTGAATTGAGGCTAAATTATTTTTGAGTTCAGCAAAGAATGTATTGCACACTTTGTGAATTTCTGACTCAGTGTTTGTCTGCAACTATTTTTTTTTTAGGTGCTCAGTCAGAAACTGCTTCCAAATGAATATATGCGTGATACATGGAGGGCTTCATGAAGTGTCAGGCTAAAGATTTCTAATATAATATCCTAGTGATTAAGTTATTTATTAACTAATTTGCAAAAGTAGTATTTTTTAAATATACAATGGCAGATTAGGGCTGATTATATGTTATTGATTCATATTGTGTCTTATGACAGCTGGCCAGTATTCCACAACAGCAGTACAAGACAATCACTCAGTCACTCTCAGTGGGCTTAAAGTGAAATTATGCTCCTTTGGGACTTTTTCGTACATTCAAATAAACTAAATTTCATTACATTTCTGTGCTCAGACAGAAAAAAATATTAAGATGAAAGTTTAAAACCTAAATTATGCAAATTTATTAAATATTTGCTCACTTTTTTCTCTGCGTCACTGATTTGGCATTTGTCTTTGTAATGTACCAGAAATATAGGATGCCACACTTTACTGTCCTGTTATATATTTTTAAAACCTGGAGAACTCAGATAAATTTTCATAATGATCAAATGTAACTACATCCCCTGCCAAACCATTATAGTTTTGCACCTGACCTGACCCTTTACACCTGCCCTTTAGGGGATTTAGAAATCTGTGTTCTAGCATCACCACGCATTGCTGTAATTTCAGATGATTGTGCTAACGTCAGTGGCGGTGTCCGACCCAAGTGTTTCCTCATTGGCTAGACTGTGCTGCATGGAGTGATGTGGTTTCTTTGAATAAAGTCTGCTGTAGTCTGCATGGTGTCACTTTTCAATCCTCTTTCAAGGTTTAAAATACAATCTGATTTTTTTTGATGGTATGGGGCGCATTTTGGCACATGACATGGATAACATGCACATGTGTGACTATACTAACTTATATATACAGCTTTAGGAGCAATACATGCTGCCCTCCAGGTGACGTCTTCTTTAGGGAAGGTAAGCTAGGGAAGGTAACAGGACAATGCCGAGCAATGTTCTGCAGCTATTCCAAATGCCATGAAAAGAGTGAGTGGATAAACTGACCTGACACACACACACACACACACACACACACACACACACACACACACACACACACACACACACACACACACACACACACACACACACACACACACACACACAAACAGCATGTCTTGCAAATCAGCCTCCTCTGAGCATCTTAATCCCTGAGGACAAAGGCCGGCCTTCTATAAATACAAATGAGGATTCAGTATTAGATGTTACTTCTTAGTCCCTGATTACTCGTCAGTATTATTGGCCAGTTCACTTGCTTGCTTCAAAAATATAAATATAAATTCTACAGGCAACTATCACACAGCAACAGTTGTAGAGGAAGACTTCTCTTTAAAAATGATACGGCTGCTTTGGAAAATGCCAAAGAGAAAAAGGTCACATGGTCTGTCTGTTCAGTTAAAATTGTAAATCATGATGATAGGAGACACGAGACATAACAATGCTACTTGAGAGGTCTTACTTCTAGTGCTTACAATAGAGAACTTCACCTGTATAGACTTTATGAATAAAAAATGTGCTTCCACCAGGCACTCACTTGACTTGAGTGAAATGTTAACTCTTTATCTACAGAGAGGATAATGCAAAGAATTTTTTTTATGAATATTCTTTTGTCTTCAGTGAATTATTTACTAATTCTTTACTTTTACTTCTTTACTTTAATCAGCATTTTTATTTGTTATCATTGTGTCAGTTTAACAGAAAATGTCGTTCCCCTGGTAATGAAGTGATCATCTTAAATATTGAAGGGGGAAAATCAGGCTTGAATCAACTTCATACTGAGATAAAAGCAAAGATTGCGTTCTTCTTTGAAATCCTTTGTAGGCTGCTTTTATGTTATCACAGTTGCTGACTTGTCTGAGTGATTGTCTCAGTCCTCAGATGCTTTCATAAGGCCTTGCAATTATAATTAAACATTTATTTGAGCACTTGGGGTGAAGGGGATGGAAGCACATATTTTACTGACTCTTAGTTGGGGATTTTACAATAATTTTGCTGGCAGCTTTATTGCTGCTCCTCCTGAGTGTACATGTGTAAAAAAAAAAAAAAGGAGAGAGAGAGTTTTGCTTCAAGCATTACAAATGTTTCTGGACATGCATTTTGCAGTTTGGCCACAAGGAGATGCCAACAGACACATGATCAGTATTTCTGACAGCTACACAGGAGTAATGGTTTAAAAATGTTGTAGAGCCTTCAGCTTTTAGGTTCTTCTTCTGTGGAAATAGCTCCCAGGTTGGATCTGGGAGAAAGACTGGACACTTGGTTTTCTTCTTTGCTCAGCACCATTCAGTCCTAATAGATGGCTGCCTGTCCCTGAGCCTGGTTCTGCTGGAGGTTTCTTCCTGTTCAAAGGGAGATTTTCCTCCACACTATGAGGTGCTTGACCAAAGGGAGTTGTCTGATTGTTGGGGGTTTCTCTCCATTATTGTTAGGCCCTTTTCTTACAATATGAAGCACCTTAAGGTGACTGCTGTTGTAATTTAGCCCTATATAAATAACATTTAAATGAATTTAGTTGAATACTAGTATGGTAACATCTTTAAATAATGCTTACCTTAAAATGAGAACAACCCAGCACTGAGAAATGTTGATTCCATATTAAAATAATCAAGCTTATAATCAGAAATATTCAATGCATAGTAAACTGACTTCAATCTTATGTGTGTACTCTGTAGTTAAATTCAATTTAGTTTTTTTTATATTGCGGTAAGTCACAGTAATTGTTGCCTCAGGGTACTTTATATTGCAAGACTCAACAAGCAGACAACTGACAATGAGCAAACACTCGGTCATAGTGGGAAGGAAAAACTCCCTTTTAACAGGAAGGAATCTCAGGCAGGACCAGGATCAAGGAGAGTCTGCCATCTGCTCCAGTAGGTTGCAAATGAGAGCCTGAAAGAGAAGAAAGCAGGGCGAGACAAAGGGGGGTAACATTAGTGTAATATTATTAGGTTGTATTACAGACAGCTCAAAAGCTATCTGACATTAACCTTTAATCCAAATAAAGCAGAGACAAGTTATTTCATCAAAGAGAAATAACTTGTCTCTGGTCCAGTTTTGGACAGTGGCAACTGTTGTTGCTGTACAGAGGATTTTAAATCTAACAAACATCATGTGATTCAAGTGCAGACTTTCAGCTTTAATTTAAAGCTTCTCACAAAAGTATTTGATCAGCTGTTCAGGAATTTTTATACATAATCTACCGTATTTCAATCAAGACTTAGATTTTATGAGTCAGTTTCTACTCTCTGCTCATGAAAAAGTCTTTTAACAGTGAAAAGTCTTCTAAAAACGTTTCTTTGTCTTCAGTTGAACATGAATGTGAACATGCACAGAGTGACTTTTGATTGCACAGATATTAAGTGACCAAAGGCAGAAAACCACTAAAGTATTCCCAAGAATTTATCTGAGGGACATAAGCTAGGAAATCTCTATTAAAAGTTTCAAAGAAAGTCTTTCAGTTGAATTCAGTAACATTTGAGGAACAGCAGTTTTATTTAAAATAAATGATCTAAAGTATTGGTGTTTTTCCTCTAACTTAGCATAAGATCCCCAGTACTGCTTCAGTCCAGAAAAAGAACTAACTTCACTGTATATCACAGTTTTCTAGGCTCTGTGCAACTATACAGCATTGCAATCACATATGTATCGGTCTTTTGTTTATTTGTCCCTCTGGTGTCTGCGCTCATTTCCGTTGTTTTCTGGACAGTAGAGAATCCTGTCAGAGAGTGCAAACATTTTCATGGAAGGAATCTTAGACGGGGTGGAAACTTTTATCTTAGCTAGGTGCTTGGTAACCTTGGTATGATGCATTCTTTCACAGGGTGTGATTGGTTGATAAAAAAGAAATAAAAGAATGAGCGTAGAAACAGCGGTGAATTCAATAAGTCTCAAAGAGATAGTAAAAGATCAGCCTTCTTTTTTTTTATCTAACCAGCATTCCTGTTGTAACAACACAGAACTGAAATGTATGAGAGATCACATGAGAGTTCACCACTTCACTGAGGTAAAGCACAGTTTGTTCCACAGGTGATCAACCCGTGATCAAAGCAGACAAAACCTGGAACAAGCAGAGGCAAAAGCCAAAAGGCAAAACAGGGTTAGGCGCGTGGGAAATCCAATGCAAGAGCAGTATTACTGAAGTGCATACATAAACAAAAGCGAGCTGACAAAGGACAGGCAAAAAACACATTTTGAATACAAGGGAAGGGAATTACTCACAGGTGCAACACACTGGGGCAGAGCAGGTAATTGCAAAGGTGGGAGATACATAAAGACAGGGAGGGCAGGACCTGTGAAAAGTGTTTTTCTAGCATCTATTCTTAGCTGCAAAGTTGAACTTGTGATGTGAAACCTATGCTTTGTTCCAAACTAGGTTCAAACATGAGTCTTTACGGTACTGCCAAAACATTCAGAGAGCAAAGCACATTTGTATTGCAGTGCATAATTATTTGAACAGATAGAAATAGATCAGAACAGAAAACTACAAATATATAATCTCATATTGAAAATGCATATTTGAGCCCTGATGTGTTGGACTCGTCCAGTCCAACACATGCTGTCAGCCCACTAGGCTCAGCAGCCTTCAAATATCTGGTATGTGAGGTTTTTCCTGAAAGCATGCCCAAGATGCTGTTTCACTTGGGAGGGATCAGATGGGAAAACATTATAATCTACTAGCCATCAGCACGTAACTGAATCTCAAATCACAATGCGTTTGAGACCACAGAGATCCCATTACATGGCCAGCATATTTGCCCCATGTTGAAATGTGCACTGATTGCTGTTAACTCTGATATCTGTAATTCTACAAGGATAAGAGTTTCCTTTTTGATAATTCAATTGCAGCGTGCTGAGTGGTACACAGCTTTGACATGTAAGAGATATGGGTTTGTCCTGAGCTAGTCTGGGGACTACTTTCTGTCAAGCAGTGGTGGGGAAGAGGGTTGTGTACAGTGTTTCACACAGCGGCTCCCTGTGAGAGTCAGCCCTGTTGAAATAGTTAGGTAGATGGGGCGATGTGGTGGGAGTGGCTGAAGGGTGCGTGAAGGGAAATGGAGGCAGCAGGGTTTAAAGTGGACCAGCCTCCTACACCCATACATTAGAGGCATGAGGTGTAATTATCTGATAAGTTGACACCGCATAATGCTGTCATTATGTGCAGCATATGCATGCAAGTATGGGTCTGTCAAGCTAATTTATCAACGATGCATTAAGAGCTTCTAAACCTCTCTGTGCTGCCCTGTGACCTGCAGTAGAGATTCATCAGGGTGTTTAATGTATTTTAAAAGCACTGAAAGAGACATAAACAATTAGTGAGAATATGTCTTGGTGGCTCTACAAATCCGAGTAGACTATAAACAGCACTGATGCTGAATTGGTAATTATCTGAGGATGACGGAACTTCCACTTTGTTTTTAGTTGTGCAGACAGCAGAAACTCAGTATTTTCTTAGGATGAAATAAAACATGCAACATATTGGAGATGATTACTAAATTCTTCCCAAATCATCACAAGATATGTACTCATATACATATATTCTTCACTATGAGTTGATTTATTTGCTTTCTTCTGCATTAAAGAGGAAATCACTGTGTTCACATGTTTCCTTACACAAGAGAAGACATGTGGGTGCAAACTTGTTTAGTCTGTCTTGCAGAGACAGACTAAACCCATACAACCCATGTGCAAAGCAGCAAAGCTGGAAAGAGCATGCATTCTAACAGAAGTATTGCAGTACTACCTCTATGAGAAAGTATGCAATCTTTCTGTAAGATACTTGCTTCTTCTCTTTCATCTCTTGGTGCTAATCTAATTTTAAGCTTCCTGTTCTTCCGGTTAATTCAGGCCAGTAGGTTTCAGGTCTCACGTTAGGCAACAAAAATACTTTATATACATTCACCGCCCATTGAATCAGACATGTAATTCACTTTCACTGACACCACTAGTGTCTCCTTTGTAGACAACCCAGAAACCAGTGCTGGTGTTAAAAAGGCAACAGATTCAGTGGTTAAAAAAACAAAGGCTGCTGCAAATTTACAGTCACGAAGAGAGACCACAGTATCAGTGTTCTTTGAGCTGGGTCTTCATTTCAGTGTTTACTACACATCTGAGAAGTTTCATGACTGCATCTTGAACACTTGTGACTTTATCATGTTGATGAAATTGACAAGATAAACCCAGGACTAATTAATGCCACACATGCTGGATTAAACCACTTAAATAGAACCTGTCTGACAAAGTGAAGTAGGCTAAAAGATTTCAAAAAGCAACACAATCTAAAAGAACTTGACATATATCAGGCTGGATAAGGTTACAAAGCATTTTAAAAGGGTCTGGGATTCCAGTGAATGGTGGTGAGTGACATTATCCACAAATGGAGAAAACTAACACAATGTTTCACACACAAAAAACCCAACAGTCAAACATGTTGGTGGTAGCGTGATGGTCTGGGGTTGCTTTGCTGCTTCAGGACCTGGTATAGTGGAACCATAAATTCTGCTCTTTACCTTAAAGTCCTGAAGGAGTCCTGCTGTTGTGGGACAATGATCTGAAATACCTTTGAACCTTTGAATAACTCAACAACTCAGACCACTGTAATAACTTCTATTAAGATGCCAGGACAATAAACAAAGCTAGCAGATCCAGACGCTGGCACCCATGTGAGGAGGCCATGTCATAGTATGTCACAGTATTATAACAAAGTAACCACTTCCAATGCAATGGAACCATTTGTTGTCTGCCAACATAAAACATAAGGTAACCTGATGAAATTGTATTACAGGTAACAAATGGGTTGGTGGGTGGGTACCATAGAAAATACTTAAAATAGCAGCAGAATGCAGTGGTGTCTGACTTCTCAGCATTATTTGGGAATATTGCATTAACTGGTGTTTTGGTCATTACAGTAGGCTGCGCATGGAGACAGATGCATTCTGACAGTATCTCCACTCCTTAACTGATATTATACAGACTGATGCACATACATCAGTCTGTATCAGTCTGGAAAAGCATTTCTCATGTTTCCAGATAGTGCTGCAAAACTCCTAACATATGAGCCCTTACAAAAATGTTCAGCAGTAGGAGCAATGCACACACCGTTAAAAGTATGCTTTTAACTCTCTGCTGTCTTCCCATAAAAAACAAACAAATATGCTGCAATAAAAGCTCAGGTTCCCATTCGTCCATCAGCACTGTGTCAGAGAAATTAATGACTCATGTTTGTCACACAAATGACTCAGAGTTTTGTCTGTGAGAATGCTGGCATCCCGTGCAGCTATCAACAAATCCTTGATTGTTGATACAGCACTTAAGCCTTTGCTTTTCATAGCCTCCATTGCCTCATAATTTACTCCTATTAAATAACACCTGAATGTATAGTAAGTTCCACAGCAGACCCTCAGCCACACTGCAGTCTCTCTTATTGATCACATCAATTAGCATCCCAGCTCCAGCCCCATCTTCTCACATTGTTCATACTCACAAATACTTGTATCTGTTTTAATCACCAGACGCAGGCAATGAGCAAGGAGCAGCTGTGTTTCGTAGGCTGGCTGCTTTGTTGCACTGGTGCGTTGGGAGTGGCAAAAACTGGAGTCCTGCACACAATGCTCCTCCCCGCACTGTGACTTATGTTGGGGTACGCCACTCCTGTTCTTGTGGGCCAGTCACTCTTGAGAGCACTCAGAGCACCTTCTCTCTCTCTCTCTCTGTTCCTCTCTCTCTCTCTTGATTTGCTGCAACCACTTTTCCTGCTTTAGATCAACATCCCTTCGTCAGAACCATCTCTCTCTTATTCTCAACGAGGCTCTAAAAATCAGCTCTAGAAGGTAAGAAACAAAACATTTCCTCACATGCATTTATTTTTTAAACCTTTGAACACAACAGGTATTTAGACATGATCAAAGGGTTAATCAACACTGGCAAGTTAGTTTTACTGTACCGAGTGTGACGAGACACATTTGCTTCTATCCACTCCTCACCACCATAAGAACCTGTCCTTACAAGCAGGGGAGATAGCTCAAGTTATTTGACTCCCAGCGACACATGGCTGATTTTTTACTGAGTGGGTGTTAACAGAGTCGATATGACTTGTTGATTCACCTGGCTGAATTTTAAGTAAACTACAGAACCAGTAATATCACATTGAGTATTTTATAGATATTGTGTAGTTTTGCAACTGCCAACTCAAAATCCTATAAGGACCATGCATAGTAACTTCACAATTAAGCTTTAGAAAACTATTGACATATAAAGTAAAATAGGTGCAAGTCAAGTGCAATTAATGTATTCAGTAAGTCTTTGTATTACAAACCCAAAAGGCGGTTCATTTACAATAACAAACTATAAGTAACTGTGCTGTTTGCCTAATCTTGTTGTTTCTCCACTGTGTGAAACTTTACATCCAGCAAATCTGAGATGCACTGCAGTGTAAATATGTAATATGTCAAGCTTATTAATGCTACTAAAAACCACAAGTAACAACTGTGCATGTAAAAAAAAAAAAAAAAAAAAAAAAGGTGAGAAAGCAGTGGGAAAGAACTGAAACCAAAATTTACTTTACAGGGAGGAAGTGTTTGTCTCAGTGCTACTAAAATCACCCACAACCTTAAATACAGTTTAGTTTTTAAGCCCGGCTCATTGCGATGATAGCCCGTAAAGCCAGAGATGAGTGAGCTCACATTACCAGTGGCTCAAAAGACACATTGTTCCTTAACTGCAAATTAGCAGTATTATGCACTTACACGCATTATTACTTTATAGAATTATTTGTTTTCTATTCCATCCTCAGACACACCGTCACTCATGCCTCCTTATGTTTGTTTTCATTGTGAGCTGCTTGGAGTGTAAGAACTTGTACTGTGTTTGTCTTGGCAGGTTGATTGGATATAATCTCATGTAGTTACAGAAACATACCTTGTAGTGAATGCAACATAGACACAGCAAAAACAGATTGGTTGCTATTTCTCTTCATGTGCTGGCTGACACTTTACTTTCTTTGTGTTGGAAACAGCTCCGGGAAATGTTAAGCATGCGGTTATAAAGAAGAGACATTCAAAAGTGAAAGTCTAGGACGTGTATTGCACACATGGCTTCGAAATGTCAAGCATCTTGCGGGCAACATGTATCAGAAACATTAAACTCGCTTGTTGCCATGTCAGCCAGTTGTGATCGCACCTTGTCGAGCACCTTTAGCCTGCTTGTTTCTACAGAAGTTGCTGTGGTAACTTAAGAGTTATTCATAGATTAACAAACACTGGTTTTGTCATTGTTGTTATTGCCTATAAAAGAGGAGTCAGATAGCAAATTTTATTCCTGGATTTATGAAGCTTAAATGGACAATAAACAAGAGAGACACAGAACTAGGGTTCCACCTAATCCGCAAAGTGGTTGTCAGTCTGGTGAGGACAGTTTTGGCATGGCTGAGGGAGAATTACCTAACGGCTGTATACTGACAAATGGCTGCAATAACAGTGATGCAATCACACGGGAACATAACATGAGCAGAATAGTGTGGTGTGGCAGTTTCAGCAAATCTAAATAACATGATTATAATTGATTATTGATTGAATAACAAAGAGTATTCATATCAACTGGCATATTCATCTGTCAGTAAACTTCATGGATGTTTTTGAATTTAATGAGTCCTTGCAAAGTGATGAATATAGATTGTGATATATATTGCACAATGTTTATGAGAGTAGCTTTAAAGGTTTAAATTGTGTGCAGCCCATCTATGCACACATGAAAAAAAGCTGCATTTCATGTTGCATGCCTGTGTGTGATGTGTAATCGTAGCCAAAAAACAAACAAAAAAACAACAAACAGAAATGTTTTCGTTTAGTTTTTTTGCATTTTAGCACTTTCTCCCTAAAAGAGTTCTTCTGATTGAACAACCTCCCTCTGATTTGGATTTGGTTAAGCATCCGTTTGGCTTGCGAGCACTTACTCATCTGTAGCAGTCCTGGTCACTGTTACGGCTCATCGTGACTTTTTTAAACATCTGCACATCTTCACCTTGAAAGATGCTTTTAGTGAGAACCACACATCTTCTTTAACCCTATTTCTTGCCAACAGGAAATGGCTTCCAAACACAAGATGGGCTACAAGTGTCGGATAGCAGGAGTGATGCTTCTCCTCTTGACCAGCATCGCTGCCCTCATTGCTGTTGCTGTTATCCAGGACACTTGGAGGTTTTTAGAATACAGCAAAGAGGTGAGCACATACGCACATCAGCGCAATACTCCAGGATGCAAATATAAATACGCATGCTGTTATAAAGACAACGCATAAAAACTGCACCGAAGGATCAGAGACGGGGGATTCCTCATCGGTCTGCTTGCTGATGAGTGGCGGTTCTGATGAAACACGTTTAACTTTGCGTGTACTGTTAATGGCATTCAAACAAACAGGCATGTTGTCCGTCTGCTGTTTCCCCTTTTCCTTTTAATTAGAACTGAAAGCTTTTTGAAACAAGGGCTAAAAAAAAAAAAAAAAAAGGAAAAAAACTCATTGTGATGACTTTCAGTTGCCGTTTTGCGTGTTTGTCAGTTCTCTTTTTGTGTATGTGTGTATGCTTTTTCATCAGGAGTGTGCCAGTGGTTTTTTACTTTTGCAGTTCTCACAATTCTCTAATTTGAGACTTTCTTTTCTGCTAAGGATACCATTACCCCACTATATCTCCATAAAGAAAATAGGCTTTTACTGCTGTTATGCAACATCTTTCACACAGAGGCCTGATGAAAGTCATGGTGGCTACTCTGTGCTTAATAGACAGCAACCTGCTAAGCTGATTGGAAAATGCTTGTGCAATAACATTTTTGTCTTCCTTCTTCCTGTTAGTACGGCATAGTGATAGACGCTGGCTCATCTCGTTCCAATGTATACCTGTATGAATGGCCAGGAGCGAAGGAGAACGAAACAGGAATAGTGACTGAGACATTAAACTGTAAAGTTGATGGTGAGTCACATATAACAAAGAGAGGAGGGGGGGTGCTGGCAAACTCTTTTTAGGCTTTTGCAAACAAAAGAAAAAACATAAAGAGTGTGTTTTAAATTGGAGACATTCTGGTTACTAGACACACGAGAATTTTAGCTTGGATTTGTGTCCTCAGGTAATGCCATCTCCGACATGAAGGTTATCCCCGAGATCGAAGAAAAGACAATGGCAGGATTTAGGAAATGCATGGACATCGTCACTAAAACCATTCCTCCAACAAAACACAACAGTACGCGCCTGTTTCTCGGAGCTACAGCTGGAATGAGACTCCTGCAGTAAGAAGCTTTTGATTATTTATATTATTATTATTGAAGAGTCAAAAGTGATTTTTTTTATATTAATTCATTTTAAGCTTTTCTTGACCTTTCATGCACAGAGGAGTAAGCTGATGACTGAAGAACTGCAAGACATAATGAATACAAATACATTCTTAAAAAGTATAATATTTAGATCTGTGACTTTGTGTGTGTGGTGGGAATTTTTAATGGGTACAATGTATGATTTTTAAAGATGAGAATATCAAGACAGAGATGCAGAAATGTGATGTATTTAATACTTTCAAATATGTGCTGTGGATTGAGTTTAAGAAAGTCCATTCAACTTCATTGGTGCTGAATTATGGATGCCGATTTTGCTGTGCAAGCATTCAAGAGACAAAAAGGGAGGTTTGCTTCACAGTAAAGCTTTGTGTCTTATATTGCCCCCCTTTTGCCTGATGGATAACCCCCCCTCCCTCTGGATGCCTGGGGAAGCCCCAGCAATAAAAACACATTCAGACTAAAGGGCAGGACAAAACTTAGGAATCTCAATCACATGGGTCGAACTCTGGGCCCGGCATTAAATATGGCTTTTCATACTTTCCAGCCCAAGGAAAGATGATGACAAAAGCAGACCTTCTAGGCAGAAGTAGGGGACAGCGTATATTGTTGTTAAAGTATAACAAACATACAAAAAAAGGTTGATTAGTTTGCATGAAATGATTTACAGTCATGTGAAAAAGGACATCCTCTTTAGCATAATTTAAAAAACATAACATCTGTTCCAGACTCTAACATTATTTAAATAGATGAACACTCCTCATTGCTTCCAGGCACTGCGAATCAAATGCATCTGATTAACTGCTCATCAGCAAGTGTGAGCACATGGATAAAAGATGATGTTTTGGCAGTTTATTGGTTTAGAGCATTTAGTTTTGTGTCAGCACGACGCCAAACAGGATCTTATTATAAAATCTACAATTGTACAGTGAAAATGATTATTCACAAGTGAGAAATTATTAAGACAGTCGCGAATCTTCTGAGCGGTGGACTTTCCAGCAAATGCACCCCAAACTCAGACCGTGCAACGATCAGAGAAACAGCAGAAAGACAAAAACAAAACAACCAAAAATAAATAAAACCCACACATAAAACAGTTAATGACAGAAACATTAAAAAAAATCTTCACATCTTAGTGTTTTTAAAATGACATACTGATCTCATTTTAAAAAACAGAGCCAAGCCTTCTAGCCTACCGTCATGACTTCTGGCTTAGATGAGTTTAAAATAAAAATAATAGCAAATAATAGCATCTAAAATACGTGTATTTGGCAAAATCTTTACCTGCTTCATTAATGATAGTGAATCCATTTGTCAACGTCTGTTTCTAGTGTGATGTCTAATAGTTCTGTTTTCTGCTGTGCTGTTAAGAATGAAAGATGCACAGAGGGCCAATGACATCCTGGTAAAACTCAGACAATACCTGAGTTCCCTCCCCTTCATGTTTCAAAATGCTTCAGTCATCACTGGGCAGGAAGAAGGGCTTTATGGCTGGATCACTGTCAACTACCTAAAGGGAAACTTGGTAGAGGTATGACACAGCCTTCACCTGTCTGATCGATTGCCCAAAAAACAAGATAATTGCAGCTTTAAAAATTTGCTATTGTACGTTTCATCGTTTATTAATCTTCGTTGTTTTTGCAGAAAAACGTGTGGAACGCATACGTACGGCCGCAGGGAGCAAAGACTGTCGGCTCCATGGATCTTGGAGGAGCATCAACACAGATTGCCTTTGCGGTCCAGGATGATCTCAAGGGAGCCGACTACCTGCGTGTCAAACTGTATGGTTACCCTTACAATGTCTACACACACAGTTTCCTCTGCTATGGCAAAAATGAAGCTGGGAAGTTGGTTCTGGAGAAAGTAGTGCAGGTGAATGACTTTGTCCTCCGTTTCTTTTACAAGTATGCACAGAAAAAAAATAGTGTCTTTCACTGAACTCTCATATTCCCAAGGTACTACAAGAGTGGTGGTTCTTTCCTTAGGTTGTTATGCGTTACTGTGCTATCGTTTAAGTGCAGTGGGAACGTCTGGCTCTTTGCACACATGTGCACTGCGAAATCCATTAATGGCCAATTTGTGGAATGATTAGTGAACGCTGCTGTCCCTGAGCTGCTAACAGCCAAAGGATCCAGGGATGCATTATGTCATTAAGAATATTGATCGAACCGTGATTGTCGTCAAGCTAGTCTGGGAGAAATGCATCGTTTCTGGTAATTCATAGCTTCATTCTTGAAACTAATAATGATTCTACAAGAAATATGCTGAAAGTGCATCAGAGTGATGGTATGACAGCTTAACCTTATAGTTTCTGTTTACTTCAGACTTTGTATGCGGTGTTGTATAATTTAAAGAAATAAGCCCTACAGTGTGGAGATAATGTGCCATTCATTTTTTCCTCTTATCCAGTTCAGGGTTGGGGTCTTTTTCTGTCCTATTTATTTATAGCTTTTGCCTTCTTCTTAAAAAAATCGTTATCTTTTGACATTTTTTTTATTATTTTTTTTATTTTCCAGCAATCATCTAACCCCAAAAACATAACAAACCCCTGCTATCCTAAAGGTTTCAATACTTCCAAAAAGGCATCATCAATTTTTGAGTCACAGTGTACAAAGAAACCGCAAAACTACGACCCCAATCAAGAGCTGATCTTCTTTGGTGGTGGCGACTCAGACGGCTGTGGGAAAGTAGTGAAATCCATATTTGATTTCAAGACCTGCTCCTCGTCTCAGTGTTCCTTCAACGGGGTGGAGCAGCCACCAGTCACCGGAGATTTCCTGGTAACACGCAGTGCAAATATAACACATGAAAGCAAATAGATCACGATGCAAAACAACTTAGTGTGTGTGTTTCTGCTGGTCCGACCAGGCATACGCTGGATTCTTCTGGACTGCCCTGGCTCTGCAGTTGAATGGCACATCAAACATTAATCACTTCAACACCTCAGTTAGGAACTTCTGCCACAAAAACTGGGCAACGGTAAGTTTTCATACAGGTAGAAAATCAAGAAATTTCATTTCATTTCATTTATTTGTTCATTTTCAGGCACAACAAATACCTATATTGAACATAAAATGCACAAAACAAAAAACAAAAATTGCCTGAAAAAGGAGTGGGACGAAATTAAGGTGAGGAAGAACAGAAATCATGTTTAGGAAGGAGAGAATGACAGAATTAATATGAAGGTAATTACATAAAATACGTTGTCATTTTCATTCATCAAGATTAGAACAGAAGGCACAACAGAAAGTAAACTACTCACCAGCTCTGACAATGCTGTGCGCCCACATTTTCTTCTTTTTGCTCGTGTGTCCACATTTTTTACTAGTAATATACACTGACTGGACACTCTATTAGGTACACCTTTAATGAGTTGCACCCCCTTCAACCTTCAAAACTGTGGCATTTAAAGGAGGATCAATTGGTACTAAGGGGCCCGAAATATGCTAAGAAAATATCCTCAACACCACGTTAAACCATTAATACAAAGCAGCACGCTTTCAGGCTTTTTGCACCAAAGTCTGGCCCTATCATCTGAATGTCACAGCAGAAATCCAGGGTCATTAGACCAGGCAACATTTTTCCGCTCTTCTCTTGCCCTTTAGTGAGCCTGTGCTTTTGTATACCCTGGTTGTCTGGCACCCAGCAACCATGTCACAAGTGGTTATTTGAGTTATTGTTCCCTTTCCTCTAAGCAGTCTGGCCATTCTCAGATGACCTCTGAAATCAACAAGGCATTTTTCCCCAGAGAAATACCACTCACTCAACTCCCAGTAGGTCTGCAGTTTATAAAAAACTCAGAGCACCCTCTCTCGGCACCAACACCAACGGCATCTTTGAAAGCATCTCCTCGACCCTCGATTTTGTTGCGAGTGTCTGCCACATCAGTTTTTAAAAACATGATCAGTTAGGTAACAAACTCAATGTCAGGCCAAAAAAGTGATTTAGAGAGACATGCTTGTGCTAACCACAGCTGTAGAGTGCAGCTGTGCAAAAGAAACAAAGTTACTTCAGGATAAAGGTAATGAAATAAACTGCACTCCGTCTTTGTTACACAATATTTTCATGATCTTGATTAAATAATCGTTATTTCTCACTGAAATGGGATTAAACTGAAATTAATACAATTAGCTTGTGTCATTACAATCACAGGCTAAACTCTGATCTTTGTTCAACCTTCTTTCAGCTGAACGCACAAAAGAACGTCAAATTCATCGAGACCCACTGTTACGCAGGTCATTACGTCTTTACTTTGCTGGCAGATGGATACAAATTTGACACAGACACCTGGAAAAACATCAACTTTCAACAACAGGTTGGTTAAACAGCAGTAAATAAGACACAAATAGTATTCTTTTTATTTGTAAGTTTCAATACTGCCTTCTATGAGGCTAGTACATTACAATCCTCCCATTGTTCAAAGTTTATGGATGGCTTGTGCGCTAATTCTTCTTGAAATATAACTGTAAGATGTACTAATTTGGTGAGAGTTGTTTTGGAAAGCTGTTGACAGCTGATACATGTTCAAATACAGGAAGCCATTTAACTGCCTTTGGCAGTCGTATGTGAATGAGGCCACCCACTTGAAACTGTTGTTGATGTCGTAGGAATAGTCTGCAATGAAAAAGCTAAAGAGCAGAAGGCATGCCATCAATTTGTCACAAAGAAACTCCCTCAGTAGAAGGGGATTCCTGGTCTTTGACACTCTGTATATTACTCATGATTCATAAAGGACGAACGATTACAGCCAATGTTTCCACACTGCAAAGAGCGTTCGGCCTTTTGCACTCAAGACAAGACTTTTTAAACAGCTGGCAATTCTCCCAATTTCCAACAATGGCATTAGTGTGCAGTTTGGGATGTCTGCTGCTTGATAGGTTCTTTCAAGACTTTGAGTTACGAAACAGCCTGTTCTTTTTCTTCTTCTTTGGGTGCTATGACTCATCTTTTGCCCTACAGCTGTAATTATACAATTTCATGATTTTCATCCCGCTGACATGCAAGGTGGTGTACTGGTGTTGGAAGCAAGTGGTTTTAAATATAAAACATTCAAATTACTTGTTTTCTTTCTTTTCCTGTAGGTAAAGAAAACTAATATAGGCTGGAGTTTGGGCTACATGCTGAGTATGTCCAACATGATTCCTTCCGAAGTGAAGAAAATCCCTCCTATGTCAAACCCCGTGTTTGCCGGCCTCATCTTTCTATTTTCGGCGCTAACAATTATGACTGCCGTCTTAGTTTTCATCATCTTCATTCGCACCTGCTACTGAGAACGTAGGTTACAGAGGAAATCACTGGCTATTGAAAGGCCTGGGAACTGCTGTAATTCTGCAAGAGGTTCGGAGAATCCTACAGTTGCATGTGCCAAGACGCCTGGACTGGACGTTAACAATCAAATGTGTTATTATTCAGGTTGAGACATGAACTAGCTTTTAGTTTAAAAAAACAAACAAAACTGAAGAGCCTCAAAATCAATGCAGTACGTTGTGCTGGCATCTTTGAGGGTTTTAGCTTCAGATAAAATATGTAAAAGCAGCTTTAAAAAGCATTAGACCACTCTTCATTCTCTACCTCAGGGAATCTTACAAAAATTAATGTACTTTTTTTTTTTTAATTTAGTTGACTGCGCTCAACAAAATAGTGATAGTGTTTGTCTAAATCGCACAAAAATATAAGAGCATCCATCAGTCTCCATGTGCTTGTTCTTGTTGTGCAATTCCCAAAATGAGTCGAACGCCCGCTTTAGACCAGAGCATGAGTTACTGTTTCTTTCCCTGCATTTTACATGTTATAGCACTGAAAATGGTTGCAAATTGTTGTACTGTAGCTTTAATGTATTGTTTTATATTGTGTATGGTCTTGCCAAACTTTAAGCGCACAACTATAGCTTTTTTTGAATTAACATTTCCCTAATAAATGATGCCATTGTCTCATTATTTTCATATCAGTTTAAAATTATTGACATACAACCTACTTAACTAATTTGGTCATCACAGAAAGTCATTCAGTGCTACAGCAGTTCTACGTGCTTCTCTTGATTTAACTAAATGCATCATAGTCGTATATTGCTGCAGTGAGTTATAAAAGGCTTGCATTCTGAGCAAAGTATTGTTGGATAGTTGTACACAAGTGGTTCATTCAGTTGTATAAATGGAGCAGTTGGGAAAAGAAAAATTAAGCCCTGTTAGCAATGACAATCCATTAGTGGTGAAGCACATGGATGGATGGATGGACTTGAAGCAGAGACACTGTTTTTACATCCTGCTGATTCAGCTGGTAGATGAAACTGGCAACTGTTACAAAGTAATATTTTGGTACTTTCCTGGTTATTTATTATTTCTTTATAAAGAAAAGATGAATAAAAATAAAGATTTCATGACAGTAATTTGTTCACAGGAACAGCAAGTATGATGTATGACTAAACTGCATGAATAAAACTGTCTCTTGACATTTTGTTGTCATTGCACTGGAGAAAATGATGCATGATTGTCATTTGATGCAGACTGCTTGCACCGTTTCTGCTTTGGCGATAATGAGCTCTCTTGTCAGTACTGTATGCAATAAACTTCTCAACTAACTGCATCTTTTGGAGCTGTAGTTTCATAATCTCGCTTGGTGAAACTAAACGCTTAAACGTTTTTAATCCTTTACAGCAGTTAAAACCATTTTGCGTGTGTGAACTTAACTTGGTCACTTACTAAAATTGCACACGTGCACACCAATGGACTTTCAGTCCTTTCCTTCTACAGAAAACAATAGCGCACTCCAGTGGTAGTGTGTTGTTCCTGCAGAATATCCAGGACGAGTTCATTTTTGTTATTTTTTATTGAAAGTTTCGACTAAAAAGAAAATAAAACAAAGAAACAAACAAAAAGACACATCTGAAGCTACAGGAATATCCACTGGTTCTACAGACACTCTCAAAAATCACAATTTTAAAGACATGGGGGGCATGTGACCAAGCAAATAAAAAAAATAGCTACAGTGGGGCAAAAAAGTATTTAGTCAGCCACCGATTGTGCAAGTTCCCCCACTTAAAATGATGACAGAGGTCAGTAATTTGCACCAGAGGTACACTTCAACTGAGAGAGACAGAATGTGAAAAAAAAAAAAATCCATGAATCCACATGGTAGGATTTGTAAAGAATTTATTTGTAAATCAGGGTGGAAAATAAGTATTTGGTCAATAACAAAGATACAACTCAATACTTTGTAACATAACCTTTGTTGGCAATAACAGAGGTCAAACGTTTACTATAGGTCTTTACCAGGTTTGCACACACAGTAGCTGGTATTTTGGCCCATTCCTCCATGCAGATCTTCTCGAGAGCAGTGATGTTTTGGGGCTGTTGCCGAGCAACACAGACTTTCAACTCCCGCCACAGATTTTCTATGGGGTTGAGGTCTGGAGACTGGCTAGGCCACTCCAGGACTTTCAAATGCTTCTTACGGAGCCACTCCTTTGTTGCCCGGGCGGTGTGTTTTGGATCATTGTCATGTTGGAAGACCCAGCCTCGTTTCATCTTCAAAGTTCTCACTGATGGAAGGAGGTTTTGGCTCAAAATCTCACGATACATGGCCCCATTCATTCTGTCCTTAACACGGATCAGTCGTCCTGTCCCCTTGGCAGAAAAACAGCCCCATAGCATGATGTTTCCACCCCCATGCTTCACAGTAGGTATGGTGTTCTTGGGATGCAACTCAGTATTCTTCTTCCTCCAAACACGACGAGTTGAGTTTATACCAAAAAGTTCTACTTTGGTTTCATCTGACCACATGACATTCTCCCAATCCTCTGCTGTATCATCCATGTGCTCTCTGGCAAACTTCAGACGGGCCTGGACATGCACTGGCTTCAGCAGCGGAACACGTCTGGCACTGCGGGATTTGATTCCCTGCCGTTGTAGTGTGTTACTGATGGTGACCTTTGTTACTTTGGTCCCAGCTCTCTGCAGGTCATTCACCAGGTCCCCCCGTGTGGTTCTGGGATCTTTGCTCACCGTTCTCATGATCATTTTGACCCCACCGGATGAGATCTTGCGTGGAGCCCCAGATCGAGGGAGATTATCAGTGGTCTTGTATGTCTTCCATTTTCTGATGATTGCTCCCACAGTTGATTTTTTCACACCAAGCTGCTTGCCTATTGTAGATTCACTCTTCCCAGTCTGGTGCAGGTCTACAATACTTTTCCTGGTGTCCTTCGAAAGCTCTTTGGTCTTGGCCATGGCGGAGTTTGGAGTCTGACTGTTTGAGGCTGTGGACGGGTGTCTTTTATACAGATGATGAGTTCAAACAGGTGCCATTCATACAGGTAATGAGTGGGGGACAGAAAAGCTTCTTACAGAAGACGTTACAGGTCTGTGAGAGCCAGAGATTTTCCTTGTTTGAGGTGACCAAATACTTATTTTCCACCCTGATTTACGAATAAATTCTTTACAAATCCTACCATGTGAATTCATGGATTTTTTTTTCACATTCTGTCTCTCACAGTTGAAGTGTACCTCTGGTGCAAATTACTGACCTCTGTCATCATTTTAAGTGGGGGAACTTGCACAATCGGTGGCTGACTAAATACTTTTTTGCCCCACTGTAAGTTACTTCTGTTCCATCTTCTTGTACACACCTGTACAAAAAAAAGATCTTATAAATATTACTTTTGATTTTGAGTTCTCTCTCTTTCACTCCCTACCCCTGTTTATTTTAGAGCTTTCTATCCATTTGATTTTGGTTAAACCAATTTTGTTTTCTCCTATGTCCATTTGTTTCTTGTGTCTCTCCTTAGCTTCCTTTCATTGGTGGAAAGTCAAGGCGTGTGAGTCTTCGAAGGCGTGACCTCAGAACCAGTGCGAGCCAGTTAAAGTTCATCTTAAGTTTTCTTCTGTTCTCAACCGATATTCTCTAGGCACAATAATGCACGTTTGTGTTTCTTTCATCTTTATTCTGCTTAAAATGATCAATTACAGTCACTCTGGAGGTGCAAATATTCCACGGAGACCCAACATAAGACAACCTCAATCCCCAATACTGAAAAGTGTTTAGCAGCTCACACATAATCATCAAAAAGAGAAAAAAAAACCAAAAGTAAAGGCAACATAAAAGTAATTCTCCTTATTTTTTTTTAGGAGAATATATATAAGCTGAAATCATTTCGTTCAACAGGAATGCCCTTTCCTCTCACAGAGATCATTGACCTGCTCATATTTTCAGTGGCTTGTGTTTGGCAAGAACGAGACAAAACAGTGAGTTGGACTTAGATTATGCAAAACAATGACATCTGTCATATTTTGGGAAGCATTCATCGCGAGCTATGCCGTCTGGGCGTTGTTATGTAAGGTCAGTCGATGAGGCCTCGGCAGGATGTCGTTGGGTGTCTAATAAAAAGTAGCTTTTTCACCAGGATTCCACAGGGTTTTAGATGCGGTGGTAGTTTGATCACATGACGCACAAAACATCTCGTCCCATTGAGGCAAATGTGCTAAAGGACCAACTGCATGCTCTCATTCACTGATCATTTCACACAGCAACAGCTTGACAAAAACCAAAAAGCAGATTCAAAGTGGAAAAAATTAAGAAAAAGCAACAGGAAGATCTCTTTACAACTTAGTTTCTTCATCTTTGGTATAAAATATGCCACCCGCGGGCTGTATTTTTGTTCAACAGTTAAGAAAGACTCAAGAAACTGTCAACAGTTTTACTAAAACTATTGCTTTTTGCACATTTAAAAATCCTAGCTTTTTTTTCTCTGCTTTTTCTCAAAGTCAGAAATGTTCCTTTTTCTTTTTGCAATGAGACAAGCAAGCAGGCAAAGGAAAAACTTTTAAAAGCACTGCAATGAAAAAAATAAAAATACAAAATAAGTGGTGGAGAAACTGAATTTCTTTCCCATGATTGAACTAAACTGCATTTCCAGGAAGCGGTGGGCTGACCGCTCCCACAAGTTGTAAAAGGATTTTTTTCCCTAGTCAACCAACATCACCTGCACTGTACCACATAATTTAAAATCACCTTCATACAAATACAACCTTTTTTTGTCTTATACAGATAGCTTTGTAGATTTCATTTCTGAGGCTCTCAAACTCAAAGAACCCTTTAAAAAAAATCATTCAACAACTCAGTCCTTTTTTTAAATAATTCAACACTTGGAAACTTTTTTTCCCCAAAGTTTGAGAAAATTAAGGCAATAAAGATTTACGAAAACACTAATATTCTAGAAAACTACTCAAATAATAAAAAGAATGAAAATAATGTAGCTTAATATCAAAGGAAGACAGCCCGTTTTTGTTCAAGACTTGGCTTCCTTCTATTTTCAATAAAAAAGTCTGAAAATCTACCTGCACATTCAAATGTTCATTTTTTTTCTGTACAGTTGGTTGACTTTAGATTTCTCTTTATGTCCCCTTATCTGGTTTTTTTTTTCCTTTGGAGGCAAAGTCCAGTCTCATGGTGAAAAATGAAAACTCAAAGTTGGAGACTGCCATTGATTTCATTGTCTTTGAGTTTAGCAAACCATCATTTGCTTTTTCTTCTGTCTTTTTCTTAGTTCAACCAGGTAAGAAAGATATTTTTTTTCTTCGTTTTGTCTTTTATTTGGTGCCCGTGCACAGTGGAAGCATTCTCCCGTCAGTGATGTCCATGTCACCTCTGTTTTTGTTTTTTGTTTTGTCCCGTTTCCTTTTGATACTCTGCGTCTCCAGCGCCTTCGTGCAGTCCTCCTAAAGGCAACGCAGCAATGATTCCTACCAATCCTGTTATCTAAAAGAGACAGAAAAGTCAGTGAGCGAGGACGTGACTGAGGGAACCGTGAACAATGTTACCGGGTTTTTTTGTAAGCAGGCACAACAGTCTTTGTACAATCACTATGTGTAAAGGAAACCACCCGTCGGTTATCTAGGAGGCAGAAAAACAAGATAAACACCAGGAAAAAGATAAAAAGCCAGAAGGAGAATTTTGCAAACAAAGGTTGCCATGCATCTGTGACCAAAACAGAAAAAGCGCGGCATAATCTGGGAATTGTACTGCAGTCCTTTATAGCTGATGCTGTTCATTTTTCCAGATACAGTTAATTTACCAGTTAGGATGCACCAGCTGTACAAGACCATGTGAAAAAAATTACAGACTTGCAATCATCACACTTACTTAGTCTGCTGGTAAGAGTAGGCTGTGGCGTGATCTCCTGTGTTCTCCACAGGTAAAGGCTGCTGCCCACTGGCGTCCTGTGAGGAGGGGGCAGCTGTCTGTGGAGAGGGGTCTGTCACCACACCCTGAACAGGGGGGGGAAAGCCAGATATTAAGGAACAAAAGAAAGCCTTGAAACTTTGGGCAATCATATAAAAGTAGGGACTCCTTTATGGCACATAGATAAGGAATCCAAAGAGAAAAATTCAATTAGCATTTTTTTTTTTTTTAAAGGTGACAGGTTGATCTGGTGCGGTCAGTTTTCTGTCTGTGATTTTAACTTTATATACTTGTGAACTTGTAAAACAGCTCCTCTGATCTTTGGGGAGGGTTTGGTGTAAATTATTTCTCTCATTGAAGTATATGGATTGCCAAAGGCTAAGCAAGACTAATATATCACAAAATATATATGTTTAATCAGCAGTTTTCATTTCAAATGAAAGTTTGCAGGTTGTTTCGGTCCTTACGTCCACTGTGATGGCCGAGGCAGGCACTGCAGTGTACTGGGGAATGTAGGTTCCTTGCATAGGAGCAGCCGCTGCAGCAGGCATGTACTACAGATAAAAGGGGAAGAACACAGACTGTGTCATTTGTCTTATGGTCATTTCACATTTTAGACTGAAAACAGAAGCACCGGGGCAGTTTTCCTCTGCTCTAGCGCTTCTACTCTGAGAAAAACACTGAAACTGCAAGTGTACAATTATATTACACATATAACTCAAAGGATAAAACAAACACATGCACACACAGCACGATGAGCTGACTGGCCAAAGGGGAGACTTACAGTGCCTGTTGGGCCCAGAGACAGGTGGTTCATCTGCTGGGTTAGAGGAGCCATTACACTGGAGGGGTGAATAGACAAACTGGGCTCAATGGCAGCAGCTGGAGTGATCACAGCACCCTGGAGTAGAAATGGAAGGATACAAATCCAGTCAGCTTATAGCTAATAACTGTTATTTGGAGTCAAAAGTGATTTGGAGTCACTCAGTGATATTTAATTCAGATGCAGGAATCAATATATGATCAGATGGTGGAGAAAGGAAATTAAATCGGAAGAAATGTGGAGATTAAAAAAGAAAGAAATAAGCTGAGTAAAGAGACAACAGCTTTAAGCAATTTGCAGGCAAACATAACTCAAAGAAAAGGGGGGGGGGGGGGGGGGGAAGATTCAGAACAACTTTGACATGTTGGTTTAAAAAAACAAAACAAAAAAAACCAATGCTGAGACCTTAATGGCAAAATTGCTAAAGGGACCTCTGGCTAATATGTCGGTTCTGTGTCGGGCTCGTAGCCGAAAACTAGCTTTACTTTGTTTGCCAGTGAGAGACAGAGAGGCGTTGAAAGGCTGCTCCAACGGAACTTATTGTTTCAGAGGAAAACACGAACACGGTGTCCAGTCGAGTCTTAATAGCTTACTTACAACTGGGCTTGTCGGGCACTCTTTTTGGCTGCAGTGGTTATTATTATATTTACATGCTTCCAGCTCCCGTTTCTGGAAGGTCATTTACTGAATGATAATTTTTTAAAAATATTTCTTCACATCATTATGCGACCGCAAGGAGGGGTGACATGGGCCGCGAGATTGAGACACAGACATTAGAGCCTCTTAATGTGAGTTTCATTTGGGTTTCCACCGGCGTGGAATTACCAAAAATAGAGAGGGCATAGCCTAACATATGAAACAGGAAAAGACCCCCGTGTAATCCATTTATTTCAACAAAGTAACCGTATTCTGAATACCACCCTTTTAAACAGTAACTGTAACAGAATACAGTTACTCATATTTTGTATTTTAAATACGTAACACCGGTACATTTATTCCGTTACTCCCCAACACTGTTTACAGCTTAAACACATAATTAAGAAAACATCTATACTGTATAAAGTATAAAGGGTTCTGATCACTCATTAACCTATCAAAGTAAGAAAGTGTAGTGTACAACGTTTTAAAGCAATGACACATTGTAGTTTTTTTAAGCTGAAGTAAAAAAAAATTGCAGCTAGAAGAAGTAGTTACATTTGGTGACTGCAAATTGTGCGAGTTTGTACATGAGCAACACAACCAGTCAGCAGGCTTGGCAGCAAGGCTTGACAGAACCTGCTTGTGAATGGAGCAGAGACGCTTTTACTCTAAATCTCTTGAGTGTGAAGGCCTTTGAAGCAGTCTAACACCTTGATGCGCTGAGATCTACTTTTCCAGTGCAGCTCTGCTACAACTTCAACAGCTCTGTAAAGATTTAATAGGAGACTGTGTGCTCTGGTTATTTGTGATGGATGTTTAACTACACTTCCCATGAGCACAGACAGCATCAGTGGTTATGTATTGGTGCTGCTCTTGAGAGCAGTCAGCACCTCTACAGCTTCAAGTTGAGACATAACGTTAGAAGAACACAAGTATTAAATTTAGGTATTTTAGGCACACGCCTGGCTGTATGGCAGACGACTTAACAGCTTTGAATCTGTAGGGTTTCTCTGGGAGGCTCGCAACAACAAAACCACACATAAGCACATACAGTACACACTTTCAAAACAAGGAAAGTTCTAGATATCTGAAGTGCTCGCTTTGAATGCATATACAGTCTGACAGTTGTTCACAGTTAAGATTCTGTAAGGTAAGACCCTTATGACTGCAGGCTTTACAGGAAAAAACATGCACGCGTGCACACACTGTGCAAACAAAGATTGTCAGAGCTGTTAACAAAGGTACAATGTTTTTCTTCCTGACTGCTGTCTTCATAGAGAGATCTGTTTGCAGAACACAGCAGCATCAGAAATGCTCTGTAAACACTTTCCTCAGTATTACAAGTGAATGAGACGAAAGCCCACACACACACACACACACACACACACCAACAGATCTACCCTCAAACCGGCACAAAAGCTTTGGCTCATGCAGGTAAATTTACCAGCCAGAATCGTATTAACACCCGAGCTTTTCAACCATCTAAATAATGCGTTCTCTCTTGTAATGAATTCTCATCCTCCCTTTCTCTTTCTTTCACTTCATCCAATCTCACAGCAGGTTTCCAGGCAGAAACAAAAAAATGAAACCCACAATGAGTAGCTGTCTGCTCTGATTTATAGCTCTACAAGTGATCAACTCTCCATCTCTGTATGGGTCTGCACCCGGGCACTATGTATTAGTATGTAATGAGTGCAGTTGTATGTTATGGTGTGCGTGTTTTTAATGCATCAGATGATTTTCCTGGGGTATAAATGAGCCCACATGACAGTTATCGTTTCCCTGAGGACATGACTTAAAAAAAACAACCAAAACCCCACACAGAATCTACTTCAACTTTGAACTTGCCCTCTCTCCCTCTCCCCTGTCATTTTCCCATTAAAGAAGAGAAGCAGACTGACTGCTGCAGGCAGTCTGAAAGCATTAAATACATAGTATTAGTGATAATGATACTCGTTTATTGAGAAAACCCCTAAATGCTGTTTTTATGATGGGCGCTCCATGTGCGTGAGAATGCAAAGAGTTTTGAATTGGCATTATTTGTTCTTACTGAGGTGGTGTGCTACGACGTGCAGATGTTTCTATTATTCTATAAGCTGATTTCCTGAGACCACACCCTCTTTATCAACACACAAAGTACACTGGATTTTCGGCGTAAAACCAGACAAGTACTCCTTAGTTCCCGGCTTTATCCATGCACCCGCAGGCATGCACCTGTGACAGTTCTGCACACACGGGATCTCGCGGTTAGGAAACAAAACAAAACAAACGTGAGGTATAGAGCTCTATTTGCAAGCCCTGATATTGTACACTGCCTTTGTCTCCTGCAGAGCTGAAATCCCAGTTCTTTAGATGTCTCATTACAGCCCTCCTCAATAAGCAGCATTGATTGTGTGTGTGTGTGTGTGTGTGTGTGTGTGTGTGTGTGTGTGTGTGTGTGTGTGTGTGTGATTTTTTTTTTTTTTTTTTGCGTGGTTTGGCTAATGCATTCATTTCCTGTAGGGGGATTTGTGAGTAATTATGCACAAAGACATCCTCTCACTAATTAAGATGTAAAGACAGGCAGTTCAAGTAATCTGGGCATCCCACCAAGGCGCAGAAATGCACAATCCTTAAGGCAGTGTGTGTACAGGTGTGTTTAATGTGTGTGTACATTAATCAGGCAGTGTGTAGCTACACTGGTGTCTGTCGGTAATCACAGTTGTGTGAGCCTCTACTGCTCCTTTTAATAAAGTAAAGCACATTTGTTTTTTATTTGAAATAACGTCAACCTCATCAGTAATTTTACAAATGACCATTTAAAAATGCAATTCTTAACCATAAATAATGTATTATTTTTAAGTAATATTTAAAAAAAAACACTACAAACCATGCAACCTAATGCAAATTTATCATGTAAAATTCAAATTCCCCTCCTAAAATCCACAGTTTTTTAAATTATGTTAGCACAGCTGAAAACGATTGTACTGATTACATAAGCAATAAATTTACTTCTGTGTCTGAAACATAAGGGTTCCTGGTTTTGATTACACTCAACATGGCTAAAAAAATAACTCAGTTTTCTTGTTTTAAGAAGTAAATGCTATTGCATGAGGCAAACTGAACAATCTGAAATTAAGTGTGTTTATGTCAGCATTGTGTAGTATTCTCCGGTGACAGTACAAAGTGGTTAGTTTGAGAAAAAGATCGTTCATAGGTCCTCAACTGGTCACTGCATTAAATGGTTCCTGTAAAACACCAGCCTGCAGGTGATTTTTAGATGCTGGCCTTCTAGGAAGAGTTGTCCAAAGAGCCATAACTGTGATCAGTCAATAAAAGTAGAAAATAAAGACAGGGGAAAAAAAATCCCCAAAACACAACACACAAATATTGGGCAGACGTAAGCAGTTTTCAGACATGAAATGATGCTGGAATAGTGTTTGACAGCATCTGCTAAGTGTGGTGGAGGAAATTTGATGGTTTGAGGCTTTGGTCGTGCTAAAGTGGGAGATTTGTACAGCAAAAGATCTTGAACAAGAGAAAGGCAGGCTTTCACTCTGTTTTGTAGTGCCATACCGTGCCTGTGGATACAGCAGGACTGGAGTTGATTTCCAAAGCAGCTCTGACATTTATAGGAACTACTCAGAAAAAGCAGTCAGCTGGTGTTTTGCCTATAATGGAGTGGCCAGCGCAGTCACTGGCTCTTAACTACTCATCTGTTATGGGAACAGAAAAACTGCCAGAGTGCCAAAGGGCTGCAAGGCTGCAAAACTGAGACAGTACACAGTACAAAATTGTTCCATCAATCAAAAATATTTTTATCTAATGTTATTAATGTCTATTTCGTTTCACTGCAAATCTGTTAGATTAAGTTTTCATGAATTTAAATATCCTAGTTGACCCCAAACCTATGAGCAATAGTGTATGTGCATTTTTAATCCTGAGCCATGAAAACAGCACACAGCATTGATGTTTGTTCTCTTGTTCTAACCTTTTAATTAGACTCATTAATTTCTTTAGCCTCTGTCAGTGCGCCCCAGGGTGGCTGTGGCTACTATGTAGCCTGCCATCACCAGTGTGTGAATGTGTGCGTGAATGGGTGGATGACTGGATATGTAAAGCGCTTTGGGGTCCTTAGGGACTAGTAAAAGCGCTATATAAATACAGGCCATTTACCATTTACCATTTAGCGACAGAGTGTCTCACATTCCAATTTTGGTGCCACAAGCATTTAAAAATCTCAAAGTAGATGATGGACTGTTAACCAGAGGAGGTGTGCGCATGTTCATCTAGCTAAAAGTGTCAATGAGTGCATAGCATTTATCAAAGTTACCAGTCATTAACTGCAGTACAGCAGTGAGGAAGCCTCTGCTACCATAGGAACAGACTTAAGCTGCTGTGTCTCTCAGTCTCCCTCCCTGATGCAGCTTTAATTTGTCAAGCTCTTCAGTATCCAGGAAATACAATAACTACCCCTCATCTTTGTTGTCTAACAGGGAATTTGTCTATACATAGACAAGGGTGGAGAACAGATGTGCACAGCCCAAACATGCTTTTGCAGCGGCTGTTTTCGTTTCTTTGTTCTCAATATATTCATTGTAATCCCTTCTTTCCTCTTTCCCTGCACCTCCTTCTCGCCCCTGTCCTCCTTGTCAAATCCGCCGTGTTTATTTATTTATTTTTCTCTTTCTCCAAACCATCAATCTCTGCTCAAGCTCACCCTGTCTTTTCCCAAGTCTTAGGAAGTCATATCAAGCGGCCTGCCAAATAATTAGATGGGACATTTGTTTGAAAACACATTTACAGAAGGGTATTATCCCCGCTCAGAGACATAATTTTAATCAGACAAGACAACAGAATGTGTTTAAGATTTGCCAGACAGACATAAAGAGCAAGACAGAAGACAGGGAGAGAGAACAACAGAGGAGGAGCAACAAATCTGAACACTAAAGCTTTTTGGCAACCACGGCGGATACGATTGCAGAAATTTGCACCGCCTTACGTACCTGCCCCGATAAACTCCTTCACCCCATGAATGACAGAACAAAATCATACAACCTTTTTTAGCACAGGTGTACAGATAAACCCCCTGAATGTAAGCACATTCATCTCTTACAGGCTACTTTAACAGATACACTATATTGACGAAGGTACTGGGGCACCATTAGAGCTGCAGGAGCTGCGTAGCAGTTTTAGTTTGATGTTAATGCCACAGGCACAGGCTTAAGAACGAGCCAGCATCGCCGGGACTAAAGACACCAGAATTGAAACATGAATATTTTTGTCCATATAGTGTTTGATATAGACCTTTAAACTATTGTTGAACAAATGTTTAAGAGGAGATAGAAGTTAAATTTTATCTGAAAGACTTTCAAGGTTACTGTAATATGAATCTCTTCTGCCTGTGATTTCATAATGCATCGGTCCTGCTACACTGAGAAGTAATCATCTTGTAAGCAGGACTAAGCTTGGACTATTCCACAATTTATATGATATAGCTTTCTAATTCCACTAATTCAATGCAGTACTTTGTCAGATGACAAGATGAAGGCACGGAGATTTTATATTTTATGCTACAATAGTCAGTGAATGTCAGAGAGACTGAGGCTTTGGACTATGCTTAGAGCGAAGCCTGTGGAGGCTTAATAACATAGAGCGGCTGTATATAGTCCCTGTATCAAAGGAAGGAAAAGCCCACAGTTTGTGTTAAGGTTATGTTTGTGTTTGCCAAAAGAAGAGAGAATTTGTAGGTAAGTGTGGGTTTATAGAGTATGTTGACTGTACACCTACACTCAGAGTCGATTCATGACTCTTCATGTATATATACAGAATGTGTGGGTGTGTTTTAAAACGTTTTTGCACGTCAATCAAAGCTATGTGTATGAGAGACAAAATGTGAGAGAAAGCTCTAGCCAAGGATGGATGGAAAAGAGCTATAAACACCAAGGGTTGGATTTTACATCACTGCATTATGCATCATATACACAAAGATGCACTGCTGCTTTTGATATGCAAATTTTATGCATCACTATATGAAACTGAGCAGCAGTTACACATGTACATTGACTTATAGATAAATAATGTGCTTTAAATTAGCTGTCTGGAAACCTGTTTTTGTACATGCAGTTTCATTCAAAACCAGCAGGGAGCAACCTTTTATTACAGATTCTAAAGTGAGTTTCGCCAAGCTCTCTGAGGTCCTTTGAGAAGGCTATTCACAGGCTGATTCAGCAGAGTGGGGCTGGGATTCAGGGTTACAGTTATTTTCCTTCTCTGACCTGGGTTTGGCTCTCAAGCACTTATTGGAAGAATTTCCTTTTATTACTTGGCTTTTCGCAGTTTTCGTGATTCATACCAACTTGTCGGTGACCTGTTGTTATTACTAACATTTTCATTCCTGAATTATTAAATACTCATTTGATGAAGAAAAAGGCAGGGCACATTAAATACTGTTATAAAAGCATTTGCAGGCAGTCCTCGAGACCAATACAGCCTATGCTTTAAAAGCTTTTGTAGTTTTTCTCCCATAAATCCTGCCACTGACATTCACATGAGTAATGAAGCTATTAAACACACACACTGAAAGTTTTAAGACAAAAAGAGTATGCCAGGGAGAAAAATTGACACATGCTGTACACTCAGCATGTGTACATTTATTATATATAATAAATAAAGGAGTGAGTGAAAAGGGTTGGAAAATAGAGAACAAGACTTTACAGAACGAGGCTTAAAAACAAAGGAAATGTTGGTTTAAAAACTTACTGTAGGTTGCATAACATATTGTTGATGTGGCATCCAAGATGTACTCTGAACCTGAAGAAAGAGAAGAGAAGGGAAGGGAGAAGGAGAGGACGGACACGAGTAGGATGATGCAGAGGGGAGGTCATGACGAGATGAGAGGAAAGGAAAGATCAAAAGCAAGATTGTTGTAAGTGGGTAAAGAATTGAGGAAGAGAGAACATTGAGAATGACAATTGGAAGACAGAATGACAGGAAGCGAGTGAAAATGAGAAAACCAAAGAAGAGAAGTAAGAAAATTAATCATTATCTCAAGCCTTTACAAGCCAATTTCAGAGCCTCAGTCCCAGCGGCAGCACGTCTTAAAGAATATTACAGCAGTAACTAAGGGTCCACTATACAGAAAGTTTGTCGTAATTATAAAAGGATATGAAGACCACAGAGAGCAAAACAGTCTTAACAATTACTGCTTCACAGTGAGGGTTTCATCATCAAAGCTTAAGTTGGCCACAAATCATACTTTCATCTTGTTCTCCTTCCGACCGCTCAACTCTAACAAACTGAAGGCAGAAATGAGTCTCTGAGGGTCCCTTTGTCTCATGCGTTATTGTTGTATGCATGCATTCTGTACCTGCATCTGTATGATCTCTTACCTACATCTGTCAATGATGAGTTAAAACAATGAAAGGTAATGTTTTTTCTTTCCCTATAAAGCATGATACTTTAAGTCATGAGTCTTTGAATTTGGCTTTCTTATAGAGCTCTAGAGCTCCATCTTGTTTTTGGGTACAGCAGCTGCCAGCCAGCTCTGACATAACTTGATATGGTTTGTGTGTGGAAGAGAACGGGTGCGACACATGAGAGCTGAGAGTTAAAAGCAGCATTTGTGCTCAAGAATGGGAGATGGATAGGAGGAGTTCTGCAACGTAAGCCTGCATTTTATCATTGCTAGACAAAGAATTGCCTTGATTCTACAGAGCTGATAACTTCATTTTGGGTTCATATCTTTGGTTAAGTATGACAAACTCCACCTGTACATCCAGGAATTACTCTACATAGAGTCAGGAATGGGATTTTCTGGTTTTAAGTAGGCCACGGCACTCATCAAACTTCTGAGAGGTTAAACTCACCTGATATGTGGGGACAGGAGAGGCAGCAATGAAGGGTGTGATCGATGTCTGAGCAATCATCCGATTCGTGGAGATGCTGTATGGAGAAGAGTAGAACCTATGAAAGCACAAGACATACATTTTAATTTTGACTGTCCACATCATCTAACTTCTAATAATCACCTGGGAGGGAACCAAACGCGTGTATTAACAATCCAGAGGTTTCTCTGCAGTTTCAGCTCACCCTACATAACCACATGTAATGCTGAAAATGAGGCTTTTGTCTCAGTTTGTTTTGAACTACCCAGTACACTTCAAGACAACACTGACAAAATGGATCAGACATCATCAAGGCTGTCATGGAAACAATAAATATTGCAGCTTCACTCTATGTAGCACAATCAAAGACATCTTAGAATGAGACTTGACACCGCACCAGACTACACATCATGTTACAAAGGAGTCTGCACCACTGCTACGCATAATAATGAATTATTACCTTAATGTGTGAGTGGGTGAAATACTTCAGTATTGCTCTTTATGTTTCCACCTACGCACACCCTACTTCCCATCGGTTGCATCTGTAACATCTGCATTTTATAATCTATTCACTTCTCCTATGCCTCTATTTGCCCTTCTCATTTTGATCTCTTTTCCCCCCCATTTCACCCCCTCAGCTCTGCAGCTGTAGAATGCTGTGGCTCGCAGTGCTTTATTTATCATTGTGTACCTAGAGAGGACATGTTTCATCCGCCAAGCCGTGTTGCTGTGCCCGATCGATCCCAAAGTGTCTGTTGACTGAATAATGGAGCCAGTGAGGGGAGGGGAAACCAAGGGCCAGAGACAGAAAGCGAAGCCCTACCCTATCCATCTCTAACACAGCCATGATTGTAGAAAAAAGGTACTTGCCACATATCAAGTGTTTCTCAATCAGGGAAGAAAATTACCTGAATAAAAAGACAAACTCATTTTTAATTTACTTTTAAAAGGCAACTTCAAACTACTGTTAGGTCGCTCCATAATATTTCTTAAAATCCGCAGTGAGCACAACATATAGTAATAGCCCATGCACGGAGATGACAATGGGGCTCAGCCAAAGACAGAAAAACCTAGGAGGACTGTGGTGGTAGTCGCCTGCGACACATGCACACATCTCATTTCAAGGGTGAAATGGGTTCCTGAGGTACCCACCTGTTCTGTTATTGCACATTCTGTTTCACATTACATTTGTTCAGTCAGTGACGGCATGAGCAGTTTTGAACCTCAACTGCGAGATGTAAAGCGTCAGATATTTTTAAACTATTGCGGCTCAAGGCTTGTGCATGCAGCCGGTTCAACTGCCTGCGATAAGCTGCAGAGCGTGATTGTGCTTCTCACAGACATTCAGTCTCCCTGTTGGATTTTTATGCCCTACTTGGTGTGCCGAGGCCTAAGTAGTAGCTGTACATATATAATAGAGATACGCCAGTTATTTGTTCATTTATTTCTTTTAACGCAACATGACTCACTTCTGTTGAACCAGAAAAAGAAATTCGTGGCAGGTTTGGTTCTAATTCATCTGCGGCTCGATTGCGTGTTTGGTCAACTTTTAACCATGTGCAACAAGCAAACATTAGTCGTATTGTTGCAAAGTGAAAATCAGTACAGCTTCAGAAAGAGCAAAGATCTACAGAAATAGCTAGTATAGATTTCATAGAAAATATATGTGCAAAAGGAAAAAGACTGTTCTGTGAACCCCAGTATTTTGTTTTCTGAATTGTAGCTCTATGGCATCAGAGGTATAGCCTATAATTGGTTCCAGAGTTATTTACGAGAAAACAATATGTACAGTTGGAGTTGGACGGGGATCGATGCTAGGTCCTGAACTTTTCATTTTAATCATGAATGGTAATCGTAATTCAGAAAAAAAATCTATATGTACATTTTGCTTATGATATCACTGTCCTGCTAATAAGTTACATACATTGTTGCTATTGTCAATGAATCAGTCAAATTTAAACAATGGTTTAATGTCAATGGAATAACTTTGAACATACACAAAACAAAATATTTAAGAAATAGCAGTAAAAATGTGAAGTTTGGTGTTATTACTGATGGAACAAAGAAATGGTGGATGAAATCAAATTTCTTGGTGTGATAATAAGGTTTGCAAATAGTCATAGACTGATTTTAAATTAACTCCAATTTATTAATGTTTTATTGGCCTTTTAACAACCATGTATTCAGAGATCTAACCAAGTAGTTTTACAGTTTACTATTTATTAATGATGGCTATTCTAAGCTACAACTCACTTTCAAAAATGTCTCCAATTCTTTTTTGCCTTAGATTAACTGCATATTCCAACTTTGGACATGACATTATATTGCAGGGTTTAAATAAATGTAGATAAGCTGGAGTACAAACTGGAACTTGTTTGTCATGAATGAGAATCAAGAAAAACACAATGCGGTGCTATGGATCCATCTTTTTCACTGTACAGTTAATAAATGACTTGCATTACAGATACTGTATTACTGTCACTGATGAATACAAATGAGGTGACAGGGCCAGGTTATTCAATGTGGTTTTCTGATTGTGTTTATTGTATTTTCATTAGACTGATGTGTATTAAGAGAGAGAAGCAGAAGGCAGAGGACAGACCCAAGGTTATTGATGTAGGCTATTAGCCCTGAGCAGCCAACTGTCAATGGGGACCCCGGCACTGCTATTTAAACAATGCACTAAACATGTAATTGCAAACAGAACATTATTACAGGACTGAATTTTAAAGCCTCTGTGGATCCCTAGTGTGATTTAATGCCCTGTCAGGCGTTTACACTGAAAAATTACTGAGTGATTTAGTGGTGACCCCAGTGACTTTTCCTATAGATGGAAAAGGGAAGTAAAAAAGGGTAAGAAAAAAGACAGGAGATACACTTAATGGGAGCTAGTAGATTCAGAATAAGCAAAAGTAGGTTAAGATAAGACAAACTATAAGCTTTCCAACAATGTGTGTCTGGCAATGGATGCTTTAAAATAACCCAAAAACAAAACAAAACAAAAAAAACGTTGTCCTCAAGCTCACAGTGAAACCTGTAATTGATTCATACCTTTCCCCTCTCCTTGGACTGACTTTATTTCTGCCTTTGCCCTCCTCTTGACCCTACTCGGCCCTCCATTTTTATTCAACCCACTTCCCTCCCTGCTTTTTGCCTCTCTAATTAGCTGCATTAGCATTTCACAGTCATTTAGTGCTTCGCCGGAAGGAGCTACGATGACCTCGGAAGAGAGGTTGGAGAGGGCTTACACACAGCAAGCACACAGATGCAAAGCAGCTGTTTGAAAACAGAACGAATGAGAAGAATTGAGCAATACAAAACAATGTGGAGAGGGCAAGAAACAAGTCAAAAACAGTGAAAAGAAAAAGGACTGTATAATTTCAGATGAACTAGAAAAAAAAGAAAAAAGAAAGAGTGGCTTTAAGGTATAAAGTGGCGGACCAATCTGACAAAAGGAGGAGAAGAACAAGAGTGCAGAGCTGCAGGGAAGCATCTCCAGGGATCACATCACCAGCAGCATTCCTACCAGACAACACCAATCTCCAATTTCCCCCTGAAACAGGCAGGCACTCTGCTCTCCTCAACCAACTTGGGAGCACTGCAGATAGCCTCGGCTGACGAAAGTATTACAGCAGCACTGCAACAACGCCCATCTTCCTGTCTGCAATCAAAACCTACAACTCTGACAGCTTGTATGCATAGGTGCATAAATAAATGCTCCATCTGCATCAGTTAGGTGTAAGAATAAGAGCGAACGCCAGATAGTATGTGTGTTCTGTATCAGTTCAGGTATATGGGTTAATGTGTGTTATGTGTGACCCTCTCGTTTGCATGCAGGTGCTCTTGTGCATATTTCTGCAGGTTGTTGCCATGTTTCAGTGCACTGATCTTAGGAGGATTTTATACTGTCACTCTTGAACAGGCTGCGTGTAACAATGTAAGTAAAAAGTCAAGTTTGGAGACACTCTTTAGATCGAGGTTGTTCGTGCGAGAGGTAAAAGAAAAAAAAAAAAAAAACTTTCTACATACCCATTCTGCATCGCTGTGGGGTCATACGTCAACGCCATACCACTCTGGAGAAAGAAACACATACACCGAAATGTTAAATACATGACTTGCCTTTTTAACCAATTTGTGTTTGTGGTCTTTATCACATATACAGCTACTCTATACAACTAAATAAACAATAAAGTATGATATAGCTATTGTACGTTATAATGTGTAATGAACAGAGAAAGCAAACTATACAAGAGCGTTGTACAAAAAACACAAAATTCAAAAGTGACTGGGATATAAGGACCTACTGAATGAACAATAGATAAGCAGTCTAAAGACTCCAAACTAATCCAGCTAAAAGCTCTTATGTACAATAAAATTATTTGGAATAATTGCCTTTGAGCAAAAGAGCCATTTATAAGTGCAGTCGTTTTATTTAACATGCTCAACAAAATCAAACACATGAAGGTCAGTGAGGGACGATTGTTGCATGTGGTATATGACTATATAAAATAGGTAGGAACAAAATAAGTTCCCAGTTCTAACTGACTCTAAATTTTAGCAGACCAAAGACAGTGGAACGCTTTAGATTTTCTTTACCGTTTCTCCTTAAAGGTTTTTAAAAGTCAACTTTTATGGTATGAGTTTAACTCCACTATCTGGCTGGGCTTTTCTGGGTTTACGTGGGTTCTCTCCAGGTACTCTAGCTACCTTCCACAGTCCACAGACATGCAATTATTGGGGTTAGGTTAATTGATAATTCTAAATTGCTTCTATGAGTGCGACCCTGATAAGGATAAGTGGAAGAGAATGGATGGATAGAAGTTTTATGGTACTTTATTTTCTTTTACAAAAAACAGTTCACACTATACCATGTTTGATTATCCTGAGGAGCATTCAAATAAATAAACAAGACATTAAGAAGTTGCACTACCACCTAAGTCAAACAAATCCATGCTGGTTGGCATTAATGGAGGTAACAGCCCAACATAGGAAAGTTAGAGATTACTCAAAAGTCCATAAGAAGGGTGTGGCTCAGGAGGTAAGTGACATCTGCTCAGAAGGCCAGTTGTTTGATCCCAGCCTTCTCTAGTCCAAGTTTAAGTGTTTTTGGGAAGCGCCCCCCATGTTCCTAACACACATTTTATCTGTGTGTGTGCCTGAGAGTGTAAGAGATTTTTTCTACACAAACTGTCACAAAGTAGAGTACCAGTGTGTGTACTGTATGGATGAATGTGGCTCTTTCAGTGGTAAATAAGATAATGTTATATAATAGCAATAACACACACACACACACACACACACACACACACACACACACACACACACACAGTCAAAAATTGCCAAAAGCACTCAAACTTCTCACTGAAGCAGCCCAAACTTTTCTTTTTGATCCATTTTTTGAGTTAAAGGTTTTTTCCCCCCAACAGCATTATATTAGTATATTTCTATATTCCCTCTGTCCCTTCTTCCCTTCATAAAGCTGTTATTAAATAGTGACTAAATATGTTTAGCCAAGCATTTATCAGTGACACTAGCCCCTTTGTGGTTTCTGTCTGTCTCATTCCTTCTACCATGTTCAAATGATTGAGGCTGGGCTTCTCTTTGAGGTTTGAATAAGATCTGCTTCCACTTGACTACCTCTTGGCAATTCTGGACCAGACTTAAAACAACTGTTTGCTCCTAATCTTTTTTTTTACTCTGTCACCACCCCATCACCATCTATCGGCCCTGCACAAGTCATTTGTACTTACTCTACATTCTACACAAGGCTCTTCTCTCCAAATTGGCACATGAGTTGAAAGGGTGCCCTGATGCTGAACCCAGCTCAGTGTTTGGTTTTTCCACAAACACTGTTTTAGCCAAGCCTAGGCTGGGTAGGTAGGTATAGACTCCAGAAGCAACAAAAAGCACTGCTAGACACCAAATAGAAAAACTGATCAACTCCAGGGATTTGCATTCATCTAACAGCAAATCTCTTTCTGTGCTGCTACACAGCTACATGCGTATCCCTTATCCATTTTCCAAAACAAATTCTGTAAGCGTGTGATTACATGTGTAACGCACGTATTCACGTCACCGTACCAAGGCCAGACTCGTATCAGAATGAGTTGACTGAGATAAGTAGGCAGTGAAGCACCTCAAAGCATCTCCCTGGCCAGATGTCTCTATTAGCGGAAGTATTAGTTTATATAAGTCAGCCTGGACTCTGAGGCCTGGCTCTGACAAATGCATAAACCTCTGAAGAGATGCTTCAGGGCCGAGCGGGGCTTGTCACGACGTGTGCCACAGACAAATGTGTGAGGTGTCTCACTGAAAGCAGTCATCACTTATTTCAAGTTCACACAGACATTGACAAGAGGGAAGTACATTAACGGAAAACTGACATGTGACAAATCGTCGGTATGTTAGGCGTTCAGAGGCATGACAGTGGTTTTGAATGAATCTATACATGCACATATGTTTTTTCGTTGTGTTCATGAATCACTTTGGAAAACACTACCTGATAGGCTTTAGGTTAAGGTTAGAGGTAGACAGCTGCAGCACGTGTTACCACCGCGAGTGCCATTCTATTGGATTCAATTGAGAATCTGGAGTAAGTGGAAGGCTACCTTTCAGGTTACTACGAGATGCATTGGGACGTGACAAATTGTATTTTACGCGTTGGGAATGAGAGTGCTCTGGAAATTAAGACATACAAAACCGGCACAGCTCCATAGTATTTTTATCTAGCAAATGAATGCCTGTATTTAAGCGAAATCTGAATAAAATGACATATTCACTTTACCCATTTCTGCAAAGCTGTGTGGACGTTAACTTGCATTGAAAAAAGGCTGTATGTGCTTTAACTGCTCATTTAGCTACACTCTCCAAGCAATGGCACTGCATATGTGAAATCCACTGTGCAAAATACCACACATTTAATTGTGAATACATTTAAGTTGAGCTTTTTAATAATGTGATTAAGGTATTTACTGTGGTGGTTAAAGGCAGATGCATTTTTTGCAGGGATGTTTAACCTTGGCCAGCAGACTTTGCTCATTTCTGACTGTTTTATGAGTTATGTTTTATACTATTCAGTTGGAGTTTTTTTTTGTTTGTTTGTTTTTTTAACTCCCATTCCTAGTTGATGACACATTACAAAAAATACCACCAAAATTGATGGTATGGTGGTGCAGTGGTTAGCACTGTGGCATCACATTAAGACGGTCCTGGGTTTGGCAGCCTGTTCTCCCTGCATGTTGTCCCTGTGTGGGTTCTCTCCAAATACTGTGGCTCACTTCCACAGTTGGTAAAATGAAGTGTGCATGGTTGTTTATCTCTTTGTGTTAGCCCTGTGACAGACTGGTGACCTGTTTAGGGTGTGCCCAGCCTTTCGGCCAATGATAAGCCAGGCTATGACACACACGTTTGCTCTTATACAAAAAGACTAAAGCTGCAATCTGTGCCTGCTCCACACAGCCATGAGCAAAGGTCAAACACTGCAACATCTTGTTTTCATTGCGGCGCCTCTTGTTACAGTGCATAGTTTCAGCCTGGTTCCATTTCATTTCACTCCACCACCCTGCTCTTTCCCAACCTTCGTGTAACGAGAACACTGGGAAACTGTTAAAAACTGCACCGGGGTGTGTGGGTGGCAGCATTATTATTCACTTCCCCTTGTTCTGTAAATTAAAGCTTTGGTATTGACACTAAAAACTTTTGAACTCTCTGCATTGTGAAACAGTCAATCTGCTTTCAATCCTTTGGACAAGGTTTCATTTCTTCTGAAGATGACGGACAGGAGGTGGGAGTTTCAACAAAAGCAAAAACAAGTTTGCAATTGGGACCTTACAGAAACCTTATACTTTAAATTTAACAACCTTTTTGTGTGCCAGCTTTCATACTGTCAGCAGCATCTCTAACTGAACCTACAGTGCCTTACTAGAAATGAAAGTGGATAATGACCCCACGGAGAGGAGGGGGATCTGTCAAGCTATTATGATTTTAAATTCTGCGGTATGTTGAAGAAAAAAAAAAAATGGAGTCAAAGGGAGCATCAGCCGCATATTGAAAATTATTAGAATAGATGATTTACAACTGTAACGTTTCCTAAAACATAATATGGACACCGCTGTGCATAATCACTCATTTCTTTGACTATTATAATAAAAGAAATGTTATCCTTCAGCTATAAAACTTAATTGAAAGAAGTGTAAATGATTTTTTTTGATAACTGTAATTTCTCTTTTTAAAGTCCTCTCAGTAGACTTGTGTTCAGTTTTGTTTTTTCATTTTAATTGAGAAAAGCAAGAGACTATATTTGACAGCAGGCCAAGAGAATATTTTATGAAGTCTCCCAGGGAGCTTTTTTTGATGATTAAATATATTTTTAAGCCTCACCTCTCCTTCCCGTGTCCACGATCGTCCATTCTGGGGATATTTGACCTGGGTCTGTCTCTTCTTCTGGCCTCCATCAGCAAACTTGCACAGCAAAGGCTCTGAGGGAGCTATAGAGTGAGACAAGGACAAACACATTTATAGATTAATCACCTTATAAGTAGGAGAAAGTCAAACTATATGTTTTAGGTTAAATTTAAAAGATTACACTTAAAGTGTTTTATGCTACAGCTTAAATAAACTAAAAGTTAGTTGGTCCTGAAAGCAGCACTTCAGCTCTTAGATTTATCTCAGCCACCCGTAATCCAAACATTTACACAACACTAGTTATCACCCCATCTCTTTTTAGCCCCTTCAACCATGCTTTCAAAACAGCAACGCTGACGTAGGAACAAAGCCACAGGCTAATCAATAGTGCATGGTGTGCGAGGTTCAAACAGCAACCCAAACAGGCATACTTAATACGCTAAATAACTCCACGTAGTTTGACCCATAGGTAACAGACTGCAATTGTAAGTCCTCCAAAGAAAATACTGTCCCTCCCTGGATGAGAGAAAGAAGAAATGTTTGGTTACAAATAAGATTAACTTACAGTGACCTTCCATGTCTAAGTTCACCAAGCTTAAACTGAATATACCCTCAGGGTTTGTGAACAGAAGGAAGTTGTCAGATTGTGAGGATTATCCAAAGAAAAACTAAAACTCTGTGTTTACTATGATTTACTTTAAAGGCATATCTTTAAAAATGGTTAGAAAGCAAGCAGGAGTGGACAGTTACTTCATTTTCTGGGAAATGCTTCAGAAGCCACATGTCTTAACATTAAAACATATTACCATAACATGAACCAGGACACTCAAATAAGATATCTGATGCCTTGTCTATTTAGAGGATAAACAGACGCTAATCTGTTTTATGGCAACTGTGATGCTAGGGCATATTTCTTAGACTTTCCAGCTGCAGTTTAACCAACTGCAGCCAAAAACATGTACCCTTCACAACCAGCATTTTGCTTCACATATTTGACTGATTAAGTAAAGAAATTTGCATGGCTATTTACATTGTAGATTCTCATAGAAGGCATCAAAACTATGAATGAACACATATGGAGTTGCGTAGTAAAAAACAAAAACAAAATTGATTTTAGATTCTTCAAAATATCAATCCTTTGCTTTGATCACTGCATTGCACACTCTTGGACTGTTGTTTCTCTTTACTTGGCTGATTGGTTCTTGCTATAATATGAATTCTAACATTCAAATAGGGCTGACTTCTGCACAACACAACTGATGGTGCCAACCCCATTAAGAAGGCAAGAAATTCCACAAGTGAACCCTGATAAGGCACATCTGAAGTGAAAACCGTTTCAGATGACTACGTCAAAAAAAAGTCATTGAGAGAAGTCCGACAGTTTCTTTGAGGAATCTACAACATAAAACAAATTTAGAGTTATTTATTAAAAATTTTCTTTGCTACATAATTCCATATATCTTGCTTCATGTATTTAATGTCTTTAGTAAGTATCTACAATGTAGAAAGTAGAAAAAAGAAAGAAAGAAAATATTAAATGAGAAGGTGTGTCCAAACTTTTGACTGGTAGTGTATATATTTAAAATATTCCATGATTTAAAAGCCATTAAGCTTGTATTTACCCTAAAGGAGACAAAGATCAAACAAGAAAGACCCGCCAACAAATACAACTGAAGTAAAGTCCTGGAAAAGGGGCAAACCCATTACTGCTGTTCACAGACTCCAAGTATTTTTTTTAACCTTTGTTTAACTAGGAAGTAAAATTGACATTAACGCCATCTTTTTGTGAGACTGTCCAGGACTGACATAGGCAGATTTAACCTGGCATGTTATTTCGTTTTATTCTCTCCCCAGTGGTAACTGAAATGAGCTCACCCACAGAAAATGTATACAAGCAGAGAGGGTTGAACCCAGAGCTCTGGCTCTGAGGCAACAGTGCCCAAGCATTCACTCGTGGCAATAGATTCTTAAAGTCTTAAAAATTTGCATATTATTAATGATTATGTTAATTCATCCAACTAAATCTAGGTAACTGAATGTAATTTTTCCGAACTCTTGAAATATAGCTTTAAATATGTTCTTCGGTTAAATCCATACATACATCAATTTTCTGCTGTTTATACAGGTGCTGCAGAGGCAGAAATTTAAGCAGAGATGCACAGGCTTTTCTCTTCCCAGAAACCTCCCCAAACTCTCCTTGGGGGAAACCGGAGCATTCCCAAGCCAAAGAGATACAATCTCTCCCGCGTATCCTGGCTCAACCCCAGGGCTTCCTCCCAGCTGGACCAGGAGTGGGCACTCCAACCTTTCTGATCGAGTACCACAGCATCACACTTATGCTTATTCTCATGCTAAGCGCTTCTTATTTGGCGTGAGGTGCTACAGTGCAGTGAGGTATTTGCTTCATAAAGACAACAGAACCATAATAAAAAAAAAGCAGAAATGAGATCCTAAGACCACCTAACCCAACACAGTCTCCACTTATCGCTGTCCTTAGACAATCTGTTAAAAAAAAATTAATCCAGAAGCACCTTTGACGTGGGCAAAAATCTAAAGGCTAAGGCCAGCCATCCGGCCAGAGTTGTGGGGTACTCCCAAGACCTGGCTCCAGAACGGGGCTCCCAGTACCCAGAGGTTTTCTTCTTTGTAGGGGTCTGGCTCATCACCTAGGCCCAATGTGCCTTAACCTCCTAGGACCTGGCGTCCACATATGTGGACATCACATTTTAAGTTATTTAAACCAAAATGTTTAATTTTGCTCTACTAGGGCCTGATATCCACTTACGAAGACATTATACTGCTGCTGTTCTATCAAAATTTTAAACGAATATCCTTATATGTGGCTCTCATTTTTCTTAGGAACAAAAATCAGGTAAAAAAAAAAATCTGGTAATTCTTTGTTTTTACATTCATCGGGTCCCAATCAGCCCAAATATCAAAGAGAAATTAAAAATGCATGCCATGGAAGAGTTCGGGTCTTAGGAGGTTAAAAGACTCTACCGAGGGCATATTGCCCTTGAAAGCACTAGGAACTATTCTTCGAGGTTGCATCTCAACTTTATATATGTTGTGTTGGCATACAGAGCAATTTTGTCACTGTCCAAACATTTCCACATGCAACTGTCAATCTGTCACAGCCACCAAGGCAAATGTAATTTCTTTCTAGGATGCAAAAACTCTGAAGTGCTATACTGCTTCAGCAGAGGCAAACTGTTGGGACAAGTCTTCTATTCAGCTGGTAAAGACTACTCTAAACCCTCAAACTGAATAAGTCACATACTTTTATGCACTCTTAAACCCTAACAAGCCGCATACTTTTATGCAATGCCTCTGTTTTTTTATTTTATTTTAATATATCCACAAAGTGAGGTTTTAACTCACTGATGCATCTTTGAAGAGGCTATAAGCTGGCACTCTGAAATTACTGTCAAATAGGATAAAATGGCAAATAAAGTCAAATCAGCATCAATGTGTGTAGTATCGATTTTTTTTTTAAAGAAAAGCAAAACAACAACAAAATCCAACTGCAAATTGCAATATCTTGAAGCTGGTACTGACTAACATTATGAATGCCAGAATAAACTATGCAATTATCTTGCCTACTTCAAGAAAAATATTTCTTCATCTAAGTAAAGTGAAAAATGAGAAGAGGTATTCTCAGTGGAGAAAACCATTTAGAGCTTAAAGACTGAGATGAGAGCTCTTTAGAATGCCTGGGGCCATGACGGGCACTCTAAGGGTAATGATATAAAGACGCATTTCCATTTGATTATAACACATTTAGAAGAACTTTTTCATTCAACTATGTTAACTTGATTTTGTCCAACAGGTCACATGGTGTAGCCTTCTGTTGTCATCCTTTGCTTTTCATCTTTCTGAATCAATTCTTGTCTTTTACCCGCTCTGCTTCATGCATTAAATGACCTTTACTTTTACTAAAATCACAGATAGTCACACGGATGCAACAATGGATGGACTGAAGATATTTGGGGGGAAAAGAAAAGTGGAAGACGTCAGTTCACCTACCACATTAAGTTTAAAGTTATTATAATCAATTATGATCAAAAATAGTTAAAAAATATCACATTTATATTTTTGATTAGACATAATAACTAACAAAAATACAATCATAAATTATAAGTTATTTCTTATTAGACACGTGTCCTGTGATTTCTATTTTTTAATGTGAAAAGCTATCTACCATTAACAGTGGCACTCAATTTAAAAATAAAGGCTGCATTTGTTATTTTATTTGTTATTTTTTTCCGCTCACAGCTGTGACAGACAGAAGGCTATGCTATTGATGGCAGATAATTTGTCAAGTTTATATTTGCGATACTTTGTCTGTGTTCTATAAAGACAAAAACATCAGTTGATTGAAAATAATTATACATTAATTATGTGTGTTTTGAAACTTTCTTTTTATTTTCCAGCTTTAGCACAGTTTGTTTTCTGGCACAACAGATGAAAACAAGTTTCTTTTATTGTTAGAATTAGTAATTAAAAAAACAAGTACCTAAACATGAGAATGGAGAATTGTAAAGCTTAGATGTCGTCACCCATAGATGTGACAGCTGGCTGCTAAAGGATGAAAAACAATCTTTTAATCTCAGAGTTTTTCTGGATTGGTTTTTCTTCATTAACGTTCTTGATATTCCTAACAGCAACATCCAGTAAGCAAAGCAGCAACATGACAACAAGATATTCCTGTGAGGCAACTACAGGAGTTGCAGTGACCTTATTTAATTGTGTTTATTTTAAGGCCCTGAAAGCAGCACACATTTTATCCACACAGACTTAAAAATGTAAAACATTTTTTGCTGTCAGCTTTTTATATACCTGATCTTATGAAATGACTCAAACATTAAACACCGGCCAGCTGCTGTGGGCCACCGTTTGCAAATGCATATGCATCAGTAAAGTTAGACCGATTTGGCTGCATCAGTGCTATGGAGCTGCTGCAGGGGTTGAATATATTAATCTGGGGAAACAAATTGGAGAGTTTCAGAAGCAGTTTCTGTTTTTAATAGATTTTTGTTCACTTTTGCCATCTCATTGGATACCTGGAGTTTAACCCTATTAAACCTCAGGTATCAATGATTTCATAATTCTGCCAAACAAACAAACAAAAGTAATGAAGAACAAAACTACCATAAAACACAAGTGAGATTTACTGGAACTGTGGAAACTAAGCAAATCCAATTATGTCAAAAGCCTGGATTTATACTTTTATATTTATATTTTGCATTGATTGAAACTGTATGTGCAGTATATACAGGGTGTTTCTGGTAAGAGTCGAGTTTTGCCAGGAGGTAGGCAACACTGTGCCTGGTTAATGTAGCGCAATCCATTGCCATTTCCTGATTACCGGACAGAGAGAGAAACACCAGAAGCAGCACCCAAACTTGGACAAACTGCTTCACACATGAGTATCTATAGATTGACATCTGCTGAACAACTAACAACGTAACAATAAAAAGATCCTAGTTATTTTTTTCCATCATGCTTTTTTAATTAGAAAAAAAATATCCCCATTGCTTCCAGTGGAGAGTCGATTTATGCCAAGCTGCTTGGCTTGTAATTTGCTCGAGGAACTTTTTATGATTTTATGGCTGTGTCAGTGTGTGCCTGCTTGAGTGAAGGAGCACAGAGCCAATGGCGTTCATATCATCCTGTAGACAACTGTTGACAATTTTTACATCTCATTTATTTAAACAAATGCTCGATCCTCTTTGCAACAGTGTCTACAAAATAAGGTGACATGAAACAGAAATGCAAACTTTTACTTTCCGACTTGTTATTTTAACAGGGAATAGAACATATGAATGTCCATCAGCATGTAATGATGCTGGAAGTTGGGAAAACTGCTAAAACTCACTATGCACATAACAAAAACATTACGTGACAATAAGTACAGATGTAAACTGTTCAGTTAAAAGTGGTCAGCATTAAACCACAACTTGGGATAAAATTATTTTCTGATTCTAAAATTCGTATAATTAGAACCTGCAAAACAAAGCAATCACAAAACTGCGACATGGGTAACTTGCAACTGGTGGGTTGCACAAAAGGTATATAAGGCAAAAAGCATTTTGCTTCCCAATAAAAACAAATAAATAATAAATAAAATAAACCCAAAGTTCACCAAAACTATTAGGTCCACACCAACTCTGATCAGAACAATAAAGGGTGAGTTGTTAACATGTGTGACGTAGGTCACTGCTTATTAGGAGAAAAACAGCAAGCATGTCTTTAGAAATGTTATAGTTTGGGGTTGCTTTGCTGCCCGCGGAACCGCATAAATTGCTGTCACTGACATGCATATCACAGAGTACTTGAAGATAATGTTAGACTATCTGTCTGACAATTGATATCAAACCAAAAGTGGCCCTTTCAATAGCATAACGATCCTACGAACAGCTCAAACAGATAAAACGTAAGGTTGTGAAAAGGCATTCTCCAAGCATGGACTTTAAATAGAAATGTTACATGGAGGTTCAAAATAAGCAGTACGTACAAGAAAAATCTCAAATATTTCACAACTGAAGGAATTTCAGAAAGCTTCTGCCTGAGCAAATGGCTACAACAAAATATTATTAATCTCATAAAGGGGGCAATAATGGCTTATGAGGGCCATGGGATACTTACTGTTCCACAAGAGAATATTCATTTAGTGTAAGTTATTAAAAAAGGCTGTCCATGGATGTACTGATGTATTTTATTTTTTTTTTAATACGGTAAGCACAAATTTGTAAAACTGGTCTTGCAAACCAGAATTTCAATGGAGCACCAAGTTTAAAAGATTGATTTACCTCCAAATAGATAGCCAGTGACAATGTCTTACCTCCAAAATATTAAATGGGTCTCTTATCATTTCTAATCTGTAAGTGATTGTGGTAAGACACACACAGCAAATATAGGAAAATTAATGACTTACTGCCCCTACCAGTACTTGTGTGTAGCACTAGAATATACAATATAAAAAAGCAAAAGAAATGTAAATCACTGCATTATCAACACACTATATAAAAAAAAAAAATTCAAGAAAAATATGAAATTGTAATATTGTAATGTACTAGTTTCAGGAGACGCCTGAATGAGCAGAATTATGATATCATGCATTTCTCCTGGGGAGGAAAAAATATGCACAATACACTTTGCAAATCATTTTATATTCATTCATGAGCACAACGTGACAAGTCATAAATAGTGAAGATGATAATGACAACAATGAATGTTATTTATTCCAGGGAGGTGAATCTAGCCGCCACTCAGTCAGGGGTCAACAAGTGCAATACATCAAGAGACAAGATTACCTGTAGGAAAAGCAAATAAAAGTGGTGCACCGCATTAATTATTCAGCTTGCTTTCACAGCTTCGTTTCCACAATCTGTTGTATTTCACAAGGGTGCTTTAAAAGAAAGGAGGACACTTTTAATTGCTAGTTTGACCCCTAATGTTCGTACTCCTCGCTCTATAAGACACAATGTGATGAATTTATGATGAATTTGGGTACAGCTGTGTCAGATCCTTTTGGGCATATCAAATTACCCAACGCTGTCATAAACAAATGCTTGGATATTTGGTTTAGATTGTTATCTTATTTATTTATTTATTTTTAACAGGACATGGGGGTGATGCAATAAAATGCAATTCTAATCCATTGACAAGAAAAAAAATGTAATTGCTGAATTCAGGAGTAACTTGAAGCCCCTTAACCAAAACAACATTCTTTTTTCTTAAGGCTTTTTTCCTTGTAAGCATAGAGCAGGCAGATAGGAGAAATATAGTTTTGTATGAGAACTCTCAGCTCAATTTCTTAGGTTTCAGGGGGAGGCATGAATGACTTTAATTAGAATCTGTGTAGGAGCTTGCCCCAGCAATTTAAGAAACCACTGAGAAAAATCCCTTGTAGCTAGTTAGTAGAGCTATCATTTAAATAACTACATGGTCAAATCCCTCCCTTATACTGTTACTACTACTAACAATAGTAATCAATTCATTTTCTTAGGTTTATAAATTCAGGATTGCAGTGTAGCTGAAGCTGAGCTGTGAGCCGAGAGAAGGCACCGGACAGGTCACCAGACTTTGGAAGTATTACACTTCTGAGAGACAATGGGACACACACACACACACACACACACACACACACACACACACACACACACACCCCTAACACAAATATCTTTGGACTGTAGGAGGGAGCCAGATAACCTGGAAGAAACCCAACCATGTAAACTCCATAAAGAAAGGTCACAGCTGGCTAGTGGATTCGATCCCAGTACTTTCTTGGTTGGAGGCATATATTTTTACTGTCCATCTTACGGGTTAAACTACACTACATGTTCATACTCGTCCATTGAAACTATGAAGCTCTCTGCACACAGTTTTTTTGTTGCTAATCTTGATGGCAGCTGTGGTGGTTTGAAGCACCTCAGCACTTGGTGATCGTGTAACTCTACGTGGTGTGCCACTTTATGGCTAAGCTACTGTAGGTCCTAAACACTTTAACATAGCACTCACACCACTTAAAATTGATTATGCAATAAGAGAAGAAATGTCACAATTTTATTGCAACAGTGCCATCCTCTTTCAGCACCACACTTATATTCAGTGACCCATTCTTTCAAAAATGCTTGTAAAAGCAGACTGCACTGGTAGGGGTTTGAGTCTGTAACCATGTGAAAGCAACTGAATTAAGAGCTAAAGCCCATTACTTTTATCCATACAGTGTATTATCAGTAAAAAAGTCATAGATCTTTTTCTTTCAAAGAGTTTTTACTATGAGCAGCATATCTGAGCAAAGTCAGTCTGTGAAAACTTGTGTATATATATTCTTTCTCTAAACTGCCCCCCTGAAGTAGCTTTTGGATGAAATCATATGTTCTTAAGGATTATTTTGTGGAGGCATTCACAGAGTGAAGCTGCACAGAATGTTAAAACTGTTTTACAAATTACACCTTTGTTTAATTTCTTTTTAATTCAAGTATTTCAAATTACTCTCTGCAAACAGGGTTATCATTTAAACTACATAATTATACTAGGCCTGATCCTTTTATTGCAGAGAAGACCACAGGACCTCAGTCCTTTCACTAAAAAGCTTGAATTCTTAGTGTTACTATCTGGACTTCACTTTGAGTTGGTTTTTAACTGCAACTGGCTATTTTGTATGTGCAAAAAAAAAAAAATCTTTTAAACTGCAAGACAAGAGTTGTGTGTTATTTTGAACAAAACTAACAAATTATTTGATTTGTCAACTTTTAGGGTTTTTACATTTATCCTTTGTTTTTGCTTTATTGTCATTCTTAGGTGATTCTCACCTGCATCCTTCTGAACAATGTGCAAACTAAACTACTCAACAACCAAAACTAAAAGGACCCAGCCACCCACACACTGAGCTACTATGATTTGTGTGTTGTTGTGTCAGTGTGTGTTTGTTTTACTAGAACTCAGTGTTACTAAGCAAGTACCTGCCAAGAGCTACATGATAAGGGAAAGTAATTACAGGGGAAAGAGAAACATTACAGTGGTCAGAAGATACAAGTGCCTGTTCTCACACACACACACACACCGGGGATTTATTTGTACTCATTAGTTAAGACTTGCAGCAGCAATCACCGTGCAATTGTTTGACTACAGTTTTCTTCTGTTAAATACAACCATTGCAACATGTTATCCATCCAATGCAAAAACACGACTAAAGGAAAAAAATGGCAACAATATCAGAAACATATAGTGCATGAATAAAAATAAAAATAATTGCCTCCTAAACCTAATAACATAAGTCTTTCACATCACTGTATAGGCCAACTCTTCTGTGCAGAATTGTTTGAATTCAGCCACAGTGAAAAGTTTGAGTATGAACTGCCTGTTTAAGTTCATGCCACAGCATCTCAGTAAGATTTAAGTCCAGCCTGAATGTGCATGTCTGATTGTGTCTGTATTTAGGTGAATGCAGTGGGGTTGAGAAAAAAAAGTGTTTTATTGATCTGAAATAAAGTTTGCAATCTGTGGCATTTTATGTTCAGCCAACAGGACTTGTTCATAGGTAAAAAGGTGGGTGGCTTGTACTGTGAACAGTGAATCACATACTGTTACCAGTTGCTGAAGCTGTGGGATATTGCAAACTGCGGTAGGGCACTAAAGAAACTGTTCAAACTCCAGCAGGGCAAACATACATTTATTTCAGCTCTAGCTAGAGGGACACATGGGAAGAAAAAGGAGGGAAAGAAAAGTATGAGGAAGGATGAAAGGTTATTCTCGATATACCTGGTTAGGTGCAGAAAATTATATTGATCTTAGCTTTGATGCTTCTAAGCCACGCATCAGTCTTTAGACAAGTAGAAAGACTTGGCTTATGAAGACAATAAGGGGTCTATCATATGAGTGGGAACAAATCCTTCAAATGGGAAAAAAGTTATTTAAAATAAAATCCAATCCATTAGCAAATATAGGAAGTCGCTCAGTTGGAAAATGGGATCCAGTCCCCAAATGTGGCTAAATGAAGAATCCACGAGAGGCTGAAATAAGTATGTATTTGTAACACTGTTACCAAATTGCAAAAAACAGCCAGGTAGGTCAAACAAGGTAGGCAAAAAAGTAAAGGAGGGTTAAATAAATGTTCAATAACACAAACAACCAAATGGAGTCAAAATGAAAGGAGAAAAAAAAAAAAAAAAAAGAATAAAAAGGGATGTTAACTCCACTGTCATACACATTAACAGACATAGGGAACAAAATGTGAACGTATTCAACTTACTAATATGAAACAGCCTTTTAGTCACATAAGAATAAAATGTATTGAGGCTGAGATGTATTTAATGAGGCATTATGCAAAGATGGAAGCAAATATTTTGCAAATATCAGAACCTGATGGCATCATTGTTATTTGGTCTCAGTTTCAAAAGCAGCACATTTTTATACCCATACTTGTGTCTGAGTGTTAAACAGTGCCTTGAAAAAAAACCATATGTAAGATTACAAGTCTCACAGTGCAATACTTCCACACAATCTTTTTCTCAGTAAAGCATCATTCAGTTTTTCCTCTATTATCAGGAACATCAAATAAAACTCAGTTTCCATTTATGAAAGCATTGAGCCGCTTCACCAGTGAATAGGGACTTAATGCCTCATGATCTTACGAGACATTTAAGGCTCCATGCATTTTTAAAGCTCTCTGATTATTATAAAAACTACTGAATGATAACATGCTAACTCAGATTTGGATTTGGTTCATTCTTGTCCCGTTTGCCTTATCATTACGGGAAGGCAGGACAAATAGAGCTATTAAAACTACAACAGTATACGCCATATCAAACAGTGCAAGAGGAAGACACACAGTGAAAGATGAGATAAGGAGAAAAAAAAAAAAGAGGGGGGGGGGGGGGGGGGGGTGACCACTGAGTGAACAAGAACTGTCACTGGACCAGTACAAATAGTGAGCGATTAGGATGTGAATAGTGTGTTGAGAGAGGAAAGACTTCCACCGCTGAAACCAAAGGAAACAGTGTTTGAAGTCAACATTGAAATGGTCTTCAGATTTCTTTACATTTATTTTTATTTAAATAAGCACTGATTTTAAATTTGTCAACATTTATTAAAGTTTAATCATGTCAAGCTTTAATATAAAGGGATAAGGAAGAAGAAGTAGAAACAGAATTATGTTTTCACCTCACAGTATGGGGACATAACATTATCAAATGTTAACACAGAGCAAACACCTACTGTCTGCACTTAATTTACATCTTAGATGAGAATCTCAAATTTGTGGCTGATGATTAGGGGTAAAGATGTTTACAACTTAATAAATACCTAAGGAATCTAATCTGTGAAGCAGAGATATAATTTAAGTAATTTAAAAAAAATTCACCTGCAAGCCACTTTGCAAACCACATCCACCTTTCATGCCATGGCAGTCATATCAGTGTCATATCAGATGCCTGCTGTGCTTCTGATATTCTGTGCTGTGTCTTAATGGTGTGGTTCCCTACTGCACAATAACTGGGAGAGATCCTTGAGATCAACCACAAGTTTCAAACCAAGGATCCTCTTCCTGTGAGGTGATAGTGCTAAACACTACATCCCTGTGTGTTCTCTGGTAAAATAGCAATGAACATCTTTTTGATCTGCAAACCCAGACTCTTTGAAATTCTAAATGAAATGTAAATAGAGCGAGACCAAAGTATAAACAAAAAAAAATAGGAGTCAAAAATCTATAAACTTTATGGTAAAACGGGCTAACAGAAGTCCTGGTCATGTGATCAATGTAAGCATTCATTCTGAAGCTTAAGAGTTAAATATTACTGTTGGCTGTGTGTAAGAAGCAGAGACTGTGGTATGAATCAGAGAAATACAGGCAAAAATCCACAAACATCCTCGTTCAGTGACATGCATGCATATTGTTGACTACACTGCACCAGCATAGATGCTTTAACCTTTGATAACATTTTTTAAGGCAACAAGTATAAGTAATAAGCAGACAAACAACAAAACAAAGTACAAAAGCCTGTCATAATGTCACAGCAGCATCTTTGGAAATGTTACAGACTGTCAGTGACACAGAACATAAATCTACAAAACCTGGCTCTGGAGAGACACTTTGTTCTTAAGTATTAAACGAATAAGCACAGTATGTGTGTCAAAGTCTTTTGTGGAGGAGTACACAGGCGGACGGGTTCTCCCAATTTCAGCGGTGTGGGAGTGCAGTAAAATTTAAGCATTCTGTACACATCCAAACACATGTGCGCACACACAGACAACAGATGTATAAAATGAGTAAACGGAGTAGATAACCCCGGCAACAACAAGCAATACACTCTTTCAGCGTAGAGGTCAGTGACTTGGTGGACTTAGCAACTGTATTTGAATGCAAGACTTGCACTGTAAACTAAGAGCTGACTATGAACTCAAAGTGTACAATCACCTTGTAAAAGTTGATACGTTCCACTGCAGTATTCACTTTCCTTCTTGTCTTGGTGCTTTACTGCTTCGGAATTGCACTCATTTTTATGAGTAAACAGGACTTTCTCACAATTTTACATACTTTAAAAATATTAATTTAATATTGGATAAAACTGTATGAATAATACTTTTTAAAAAGATTTGTTAAATTGACCTATGATTGTTGATCACACATGTGATATTCATCATGTTGACCTACAGCGAATCAAAAATTATAATATCACCTAAGAGATATTGGCTAGTATGTATTTGATGTGATTAGAGTGACAAGGTATACACCCACTTTCTTCTCCCTAAAGAACCTTTTTTTTTTTTTTGACTCTTACAGATATGTTGTTGACTTACAGAGCTATCCAGCAGTGGACCAAGACGTTACACATTCACCAACAGGGGACTGCTGAGCAAGCAGAGGACATCTTCTCCTTTCCTTCTTCAACATGCCATAAATCACACTAAAAATCACGCTGAAACCCTCTGGTGACGTTTTAATTTTGGCCAGGAGGAGACCGGCAGGTGTGTGAATGTTAAAGAGTATGCACAGCAGTGCCTCTGCAGGCTGGAGAAGCTGGATTTTAATGACCCGCTCATACACATTGTTTATTTGTAGATATTTTGTTTGAATGAGTATCTGCCCCAGGGAGGCTATGAGACCCCAGAGCTGATATTTAACATTTTTGCTTACTAAGGGGAGACAGATTTTTTATGCACGGTTAGATATTATCTTTTGTAACAAAATATAAAGGATCAACTTCAGTCTATGGCTCAACTAATATTAAAATAAATGAGCAACACAGAATACAGACAAAAAATGAAGTCTTAAAATAAAAAAAAAATGACAAGGAAAAGAAACTCAGGAGCAAAAAAACCCAGAACAGACGTACTGACAGAACAGACGTACTGACAGAAAAATTCTAACATACATTCACAGCTCATCAAGGAAAGAACTTAAAAGAAGTCAATTCAATTCATCCAAAAATTGTCTAAATTGAGGCTAAAAACTTGGTGAACTTTATAGTAACACTGCATAAGAGAGAAATATAAGCATAGTTCCTGCTGAAGTTAGCAATGCACTTAAGTTCAGTCCCAACCAATCGACTTAAAGCTGCTTTAAAAAAAAAGTAAAACTAAGTTGTGGGCTGCACACGCACCTGAAAATATTACAGTTTTAAGACTGACTACAGACTTGCGTGTTATACTGGATTAGTAATATGAGCAGCTCCTTTCACTTTGTGCATGATAATTTTATCCATAGTTAGCATGAAAATGCTTCATGTTACTCAAATATGCATCAATACACACTGAAGTATCATTAAATATATTGCAATTTGTCACATTAACTGTGGGCAAAAGTTAATAAATGTATAAATTATTAACATAATAATCCGTTGTGGGATTCCTCTTTGCAGCTTTGATTAAATGGACCGAGGCAACAATCTATAACTGTGATTACTTTGACAGCATATAATCTGAAAAAAGTGTTCTCAGCTTTGCCATGGAAACCAACTTGCAAAGTCTTGTGATTTTCACTGTATTAATTATTCTTATACGAAGAGCTGTGATGTTATTTTTCTGTCAAAGACGGACAGAGGCTGCAGACAGAAGGGGGAATGGATACATCTTTAATTTGCTATAAAATTACACAACTATACCACACAATACACAGTGCATGTGTGTGCCGTACTGCCAGAGTACAAATCCCTCTGTCTTTGAATTCCCTTTAGTACACCATACCTTATCTTTCTGTATCTTAATCTTGTCTCTGAGCTTTTTTCCCTTCAAATACCGTGACATCCTCAGTCAAATCCTGATCATTTTCTTTCTCCTCTTTTTTCATGTCACCTATACATCTACTGATATCCCTCCACCCCACCCTTTTCAAATGTCTTCAGCTCAGAGTTAAAAAGGCATCAAGTTTTTGCTGTTTATTGAGGGAAAATGTGGAGACAGATTGTTTGCCTTGGGAGCTGCTTGTCTGATGTTTGTACATGTGCCTCATTGCGTGTGTGCCTCAGTCTGCATCTTGTTCAGAGAAAGAATTAATCACTCACATCTTCCTGCTAAATAAGCTCAAGGAAGTTCAACGAGTGGGGGAGAAAAAAACATGAGAGAGAGAAGATAATTAGAGAAGATTTATCAGTTGCATTGACCGTGAGTTGGATGTAGACTGACATTGTAATACCAAAAGGTGCATACAGCTATAGCATGACTGCAACTGATAAAACCTGCCATAAATTCATGAAAAACTGCTGAAAACTTCGAACTCCATAACGCTGACTTTGATTAAATAAATGTGACCACACAACTTTGTCAGCTTTCTGACACAGTTCTTTTCTCGACAATACACATTGAAATTTTATCAAAGATGGATAACGTTCAGAGTCTACGGGCAGGATTTGTAATCTCAGTCTCAGAATGACACCTACCAGTCATGCCTGGAGGGGTTTTCAAAAATTTCCCATTGAAATTTTGAATCACCACATCACACTTCTCTGTTGACTCCATCCTGGGATGAAGAAAAATAAGAGGAGGAACTTTAGGACAATTGCTACAAAATACAGAAGCTACAATTCTGCTTAGTTCAACATGCACAAAAGGTACTGAGGTTCTTTAAAAGTAATCCATCCAGATATAAGGGCAGTCTTGTAAGTGCCTTCTGGTTTATGCATCTTGGTTATCTATGAATGCCTGAGAAAAAGGCCTTAGGTAGGACTGTGCATGTCTGTGTGTTTGTGTGTCTGTTTTCTATGGGGTTTCCTCTCCTTTGTCCCAGTTTAAAAGCTCCATTCAGTCTGATCTGTTGTGTGTCATGTCCTCTTTGTCTGCCCCTATTCAGCTCTGCTCACCCAATCACAGCTCAATGACTAATTGCCTGCTTGGCAAGCAAAAGCCAGTGTGTCAGTCTCTGTGTGTGTGGAGAACAGCAAAACGGTGACGGTGACTGAAGAGTTAGAGGCTGTGTGTGTGTTCGGGATGGGAACACGCATGACTGTGTGGGTCGTGGGTTTTGTTCATGTAGCCAGTGACCCTGAATGTAGCAGACTTCATTCTAATCACTGACACACTCTAGGATGCAACTGAGAAGGCCCCCCCTCCGTATACACATACATTCAAAGTGGATCTGTACAGCTAAAATACCTTCAGCTGCAAATGGAAACGAATCAGCTCAGGATCACATTGTAATTATCTTAAAGAATGTGGATTATAGTAATTATATTAACATTTTTTTTTATTATGTGCCTAATATGTAATTATAGCAATCAGAATAAACATATGGTCGATAATTCACAAGTTATTTTTTTCCCCTCAGTGATCTTTAAGGCAGTGCAGTAATATCTAATATTTAAAAAAATTAAATAAAATCAAAGCTAGTAGCGGAAAGCATAATCTCAGTAACTCAAGAATCCCAAGTATCCTGCGGTACCTGGCAAAGCCAACTCCTCTGCTAAGGCCATTGGCATCCCTCAGTATCCGCGTGGAAATGACGTGACCAAAAGGCTTCAGCATGTTCTCCAACTCCTGCTCATCCATCGACACAGGCAGGTTAGATATGTAAAGATTGGTGGGGTCCTGCTCCTGTTGCTGTGAAGAGAGAGGGGTAGAGGGTGAACAATCAGTGTCAATTCAAACCAGGAAAGAGCAGATGCATCTGTTTATGCAATGTGTAAAGGACTTGAGCCACCTCTCGTTTCGTCATATTTTGCTTCCAAGGAGGCAGATGTACTTGTCGTTTTTTAAAGTGGTTTTGAGCAACGAGGCTTTCTTGAGGGTCTTTCAAAGTTTCAAAAGTGGACAGTGGCTGTTTTTTCACAAATTTTCAGTCCAGTCCTTGTACTTCACCTTTTCTTAGGAATGTTTTTTAAGCCACTTAAAAATGACATGAATGTTCAAGCATAAAGGAATCAAACTAAACAAGTGAGCCAGTGTTGTGTCTTCTGTCTACATCTAACAGGCAACTTGGCAAACAACCACTTTTAAATTTGTATGTTTAGGCACTTATCTGGTAGCAGCCTGCTGCAATAAACATGGTGGTACCCTCTGATTAGTGGAGTATATGAAAAATTGTAACAGTTTGAAGGGCATAAAACTGTATTTTGTACCAACAAGGTGATTCCCAAAGAGCTATTACATGCAAATTTATCATCTATTAGCATGGTGTGCAATGTGTGCTCCCAAAAAAAAAAAAAAGTATCTGAGGAAACTGGACAATTGGAGGAAGTCATGTCCTTAAGAAATAGAAACAAAATTCAGGACCTTCAGGTAATCCATCTACTGTTCACAGAGGACTCATCAGAAATGGTGTCAGTGCAAGGAGCCATTTTTAAAGAAGGGAAACGAAGAGAAAAATCTGAGGTGTGCCAAATCATCACTCCACTGGACAGAAAGTCAGTAACAGGCTACATGTCGTCAGTATGTTCAGAGGTGTACAACGGTGAGTGTCTCCATTCCAGCTAGTGGTGTCGACGGCTTGTTGAAAGTAATGGAATTATGAACACAGAAAGGTACGGCCAGATTTTGATACAGTACCATCCCGAAATTGGCTGTGGCTTCAGTTTTAGCATAACAATGATCTCAAACTTACTGCCAGTGCAGCAAGTTCAGATTTAAACACACACACACGCACACACACGCACACGCACACACACTATCAGTTATGGATTGGCCTCTGCAGAGCCATACCAAATATTAACTTTCAAGCTTGTCACAATTTTGTCTTCTGTTTACAGATTTCAGTAAATCCCTACACCTGTTTCCTATTTTCCTCAGAAAATATGAAATGAGAGGTGACTCAGGACTTAACTCTTAATTCTCTCAAACTTAAGCCAGTAAAATGGCTGCTCATCAATAGAGAAAATGGGTAAAATATTATGTTACAGGAAAATAACCATTTCATCTATTCTATTCATTCATAATAATTTAGCTTCTTAAAATGTGTTACAAATATAAAGTGATGGAAATGGAAAATAGACGTTGACTTAACACTGCGTTTTGTGTAAAAGGTTCAGAAGCTGACTATTTTGCTTCCCCCAAATCTGGTTTTTCAGCAATAAATGCATTAAATGTTAAGCTGTTTGTTTCCATGTTTATGACTGAACACTCCACTGCAACATATCTGTGAATTTAACTCTAGAAGAAGCATATCTTTGCAAACGGGAATAAAAATTTCATTGAAAAGGCAGAACATTCACTTCATGCTCAGACCCCAGAAGCAATAAGGAAACCCCCTCCAGATTCTTAAATGTTAACAGAGATGTATTAAATTTTTCCAGGGGAATGAAGGAACCTCCTCCTTATGTGCTTCTCAGTTAGTTATACTAGTATACTTCAATTATTTTTTGCTCTGCTTGGCAGCGCTCCACTGAAATGATCCTCCGCAGGAGACCAAAGCCTGTGTGTGTGGTGCTTACAAATTAAAATAGCATTGAATCTAGAAAATGGTCTGACAGAGTGGTATTTTTTTTTTTTTAAACAAAGGATTAAGTACAATACATGCACGGTCCATAACAACATGATTTCAATCTATTACTTCCGTATTTCATGAATATTATTAGACATTCCCCAAGAGTTTCTGTTGATGCTGTAAATGGTTCTGTGATGTTTCATAACTCACAACTGCTGTAATCTAATGCTTATGCAATGCTTATGTACATATCCACTTTAAGCTTGGTAATATCTTACAAATCATGAGGGCAGATTTGACTCATGACCACTATAAAACCTACAATTTCTGTTCTTGGCTTTTTCTAAACTAAAATGCATTTTGACACAATCAGCAAGGATAAGTGTCTCCAGAGTCTACAAGACATTTCATAACATAAATAGTGTCACTACTCATTTATATGTAACAATTCTGCTGTTATAATGCAAAAATAATTCAGTGTGTAGCATGTAACATGCTGTAATTCAACACAATTTTATCTCTGAAGCAACAGTTCACAGCAATAATATTCGTCTTAAGGTGCTTTATAATGTAAAGGTAAAGATCCTACAATATAAACATTGGCATATACTGTAAACACATGGTGAGTAAAAACAGAAGTCCAGCAAGTTCATCAAGTAAAGATGGAGTTTGTCTCCCAAACCCTAATAGCTGAATGTTAGGGTAAGTTCTAAGAACCACAATTAGGCCTGTGGCCCAACAGTGAACATGGTACTAGGAGGTCTTTGAGACAGGATGGGGCATGACCATTCAGGCCTTGTAGGTGAAAGTAAATATTTTAAATTCAATTCTGGATTTAAACAGGGAACCAGCCCCTAGCCCTGCGACCTGTCCAGCGGTGTGCCCTGCTTCTCGACCTATGATAGCTGGGATAGGCTCCACATCCACGATAGGCAGTCATGGCTATGGTTAATGTTTGTGTTGAAGGACACAAGCTTGACAAAAATAATTAGTTAGAAAGTAAAAGCAGAAAACTAAACATGTCCATGCCTGGAGTTTAATTGATTTTTGTAATCTGGCTTTACACTGTAGAGCAATAATTATATCACCTGAACTGAAGTGTTTTCTAATCATTGTACATAAGGGAAGCATAAGGTGAAAAGCATCAGTCCCAGCTTTAACAAAAGTACAAATCAAAGCTTTGCATTTGCTTAAGTGTTGTGTTCTAGTATCTGTAGTGAAATAATGCAACTAACTATACTAAATGTTTCACTCAGCTCAAGCAGGACAAACACTGTCGGAGACCGCGACAAGATCATTAGTAACAGTCATTAGTGCTGTTTCTGTGTTACAGTGTACAACAAACCTGACTAAGAGTCTTCAAAGTGACCATTCCTCTGCAAATTACTGAAAAATCTGGAGAGCAAGTTAATAATGGCTATGATTATAACCTATAAAGACCAATTACAAATAAAGCTTTATTATACAGCAAAGAAAACCAACATTGCTCTTTGCAAAAATAATTACTACTTATTTTTCTTATTTGACTAAATAATTGCCATCTACTGAATCAAGCAGCCATTTAACATTTAAGTTCTGTCAGTCTGAAAATCATGTACGGTGCTACAGTAGAGTGTTACAACTTATGTCTAAAAATGTATCGTTTCATGCATCAGTTAAAACACTCGACTCCAGGTACGCGACGGCCAGCTGGAAACACTTCACGCAAGTCGAGCTGCCCGAGATTCACAGAATTTACAGTAAATGTTACATTTTTGTGATTTATATCGTTATCGGGACGATAGAATTCTTATATCGGGATATGAGATTTTGGTCATATCGCACAGCCCAGGCCAGTGAACACTCTTTCAAGGATGAGGAAGTACACATCTTGGACAGGGAGGAAAGCTGGTTTGAGCGTGGAGTCAAGGAGGCCATTTACGTACCTAAGGGTACATCTTTTGCCATCTTATAATGCTGTGATTGCAGCCATTCCCCAAATCTGTGAATGGTATTCATGGCCATTGATCAGTGGTCTTTGATCAGTGGGTTTTGGTCAGTGGTTGTTGATCAATGGTCATGAGAATTTGCATAATTAAGATTAAGGAACTGACCTCCCAGCCCATTGTTCCCTCAGTGGACTGGTTTCAGTCATTATGCAAATGTACTGTTTATAAGATTGGGGAAACCTGCTGTCAGCTGAGACTGAAGAAGTCACTTGGATGAGTGACGAAACGTTTCTCCCACAAAACGCTACGTCCAGATGAACAGAATCATCTTTTTGGAGATAAACGACGTTTTTATATCGTCATCCGATATATATCATTATATCGAACAGCCCTATCACCAAGGGGTCCTCCTTGTTTGAAAGAGACCAATGAATATAGCCCAAAAAAAGTCTGTTTCTATGTCCATACGGCCACCTGACCGTAGTTTTAAGACAGACTTGAAACACTGTGATCTCATCATGAAAACATTTTAATAAGGTCTGTCTTGAAAAGCAGAGAAACTACAATTTACACAGGTCTGAAGCGAGCACAAGACTTTGATGATTTCAGTGATGTAACTCTTTCAGGGAGATGACTCTGAAAGCAATGACAGATACTACAGCTGTAAAATTCTGCAGCTTTGATGTTGCTTCTTTCGTCTGTCACTGCTTTTATAAATGGGAGCGCACAGAAACATGCACGCAAATGTAAAGGAGTATGTCCAAAGTCAGAGGCTCTGTGTGGGAAGACAATTGTGTCATCTTACATTGGACACTCAGCCAAAGGAAAACCCTTGCTGATGGAGAGATATATTCAGATGTTAGAAAGAAAGGTAAAATATTTCAGACTTCTTCACTGAACTCGTTCTGCTGATTCTGAGTCACTGATTGCATAGATTGCTTCGGTCACAGTCTGCCAAGCTTGGGTCTCCCACTTTCCAAGCATCTCTGGTGCATGCAAAGAAAAGACTTCAGTGGATGAAGAAAACATTTAGATTTAAAGACAGGCTCATCAGGTAGCTCTTTTATTGCATAAACACAAAGGTATTCACACACAAACACATGTACACACACCCAAACTGCTGATCTCTAAACCTTGGGGAGCCAGTGGCTATGATGTGCTGTGAGCATGGTTTGGGTCTACTGCAGAGAAATACGAAACTATTCTGAGACAGAATTGTTCTGAGAAATCTTCTTTACCAAGGTCACCATGAAGGCATACAATTCACATATTTTTCACATAATTTTCATGCCGATTAAACCATTCAATGACCCTTTGAGCCCCATCCTAGAAGAGACAATTTCAGTCATGAAAGAAATCTAAAACATATGATAACGGTGGTCACTAAAGCAAGTTTGTATTGATTTGCATCTACCTTCCCCCCACCCTTTTCTTGATGATGGTGGTGGGACGGTTCCCAAACCATTCCAAAGAAATTCCTTCTATAGCATAACAGAGCCACTGGGTCCACTTACTGTGGAGTGGCACAGTTTCCATTTTTCTTTCCTGTAATTTGTCACAGACACTGGAAGCACAGTAAGGACAGGGGTTGATGTCTTCATGCCCATTATAAAGAAAAAGAATGAGTATGTTAATGCGGGCACCTGAGTTTTAAAGTGGTTAAAAATGTTATCGCCACACAAAGATGATCTCAAGGATCTTTTATTATGATTCAAACAAACAAACATGTGTGTCTGACGATACCGTGAGTTTACTAGTAATGAAAATAACACAGAAAAATCAATTTTTGCTTCAACACAGAGCTTTGATTTTGAAGAAATAATCTACCAATAATACTGGCAGGCCAATATTGTTGGGTGATATTAGCTATTAGCCAAAATATTGGTGTGTGCATTTATAACAGGCAATAGATGAAAATTTAATAAAGATCAAATAGACATGAAAAAAAAATATCCTCAAACATTTTATGTTGATGTTGCATAGTTTGTCCACCAGAAGGCACTCTGCAACTTCCCTTTTGGAATGCCATTTATGCAACCAAAGCTAATCCAATCAGAGTTCGGCAGAGCATAAATCATTAAATAAATAACTACACATAACTGAGAAATCTGGTCATGTTTCCTTTGTCTGAAAGGAAAAAAAATTGGCTAATATATCAGATTTCCAGATTTTTAAATCATCTAATATCGGTATCACATCGATCTTAAAAATCCTACATCAGCCAGGCTCTATTATTATTTGTCAACCAAAGCCTTAATATAACATGTCCAGTGGATTTATATAGCTATGTGAAAAATTGTTACAATGCACAACCAGTTTTAAGGCTCTCTAAACTGTAAAAACCCAAGAGAAGATTCAGCAGTGAAACACTCCAAAGCTAATAAGGGAGAAAGCTGCAAAACTATCGCTGCACATCCAAGTTACAGGAAACCACTAGAGAAATCGCAGAGGAAACTAAAACACAGCAATTAGACTGTTGAAAGTCTGAATTTCTGTCATTCAAACAAATAAGCTGCAGAGTCTATGCTGTGCATTACTCTTACTGTGGTACCACTGACAGAATCCCTCTCCTGCTGTTTGCAAACCACTAAAAGATTAAATGTTAAACCAGAAAATTTCCTAACCCTGTGGTCAGTTTGGTCATCATGTGTCTTATACAGTATCTTTCAGCAGTTCGCCAATTTCAGAAAAAAAAACTGGGTCAGCTGTTTAGGCACACATTTTCCATATAGTTTGTAATTTCTCTAACAAGGGGAATGAATGCAGAAAAAACAAGGTGGAAGTCATAACCTCACTACTATTCTTCTAAATTTATGTCTTTCGTGCCTAAAAATTTTAGGCTCTCTTTCCATCATTCTTATTGGCTCCATCGGGGGAAATCTCGTGGAAGATGAGCATGAAAATCAATGGGGGCAATGTAATGTTTTACTGTCACAATTTAAATTTTACTACAATACCTCCTTTCAAAACAGATTTCTGCACAACCTGTGCATTTGCACTGCAAGTGGGATATGAGCTAAGGTGCTCTGGAGCACCCACACGTGAATGAACTCTACTTGACTTTGCTTAAAGTTGCTGTTTGCACAAAGTTACTTCATAGTGATCTCTCACTCTGCATGTTGCAAATGACTCACTTCTCTCTTCCTCTGTCCCCACGTCATTCTCTATGTCTCACTCGCTCTCTCTCGTTGTAACATCTGTCGCAAGCTGGAAGCTGCTTCACACCAACTGTGCCTCTCTCTGACTGGGTAGCCTGCCTGCCAGCTAGTCAGCCAGTGTTTTCAGCCCCATTAAACCTCATTGCTGCATTATTATAACAGGTCTATGCCTCTAATGCTCCTACACTGCAAGGCAAAGGCACCTGCTGAGGAGCTGGAAGGTAAAGCGAGGGCAAAGCAACGGTTAAATATCTGTGAGAAATGCCAGATCAGTCTGCGTGTCAGTCTGCATGAGCTGAGACGGTACTCGAGCATCACTTTTCTCCGCAATTCAGCTCATATCTGAAATCCCAACACTTCACATCAGAACTAACACTTTATTACCTCCCACGACCCTTAAAGAAATGAGCAGGAATTGAACATGTATGGAAGGAAAGATGAAGAAAAACAGTGTAGACAGAAACGCTTTGAAAACAGACAGCTGACCACTTTCAACCAGAAGCAGGCTGATTTGAGAAAGCATTATGTGTTGAGTCTTCCGTTTTACCTAATCCATCCATTCTTACTTCTCCTTCACTCACCTCCTTCCAATGCTCTAACCTCCTCCAATCTGTTCATCCTCCCCCTTTTCTCTCCTTTTTTCCCCTACTTGCTGCTCCTCTCTGCTCAGATTAAAACCTAATCTCCTATAATGGTAGCCTTGCAGTCTAAAACACTATCTGAATGCTTAATTAATATTTAAAGGGCAGAAATTTCCCTCCTCTCCCTTCTCATTCTTTTCCCGTCCTCCTTCCACTTTTCTCTGCTTCTGTGTCATTTTCCTTCATCTCTCATGGCCAGCTCTCGCCATCTGCATTTCTAACTTCTTTCATCTTGCTCTTCCTTAAGTTCTAATCTTTCATAATGATTGTCTGAGTGTCTAAATGCTCTCTAACGGCTTAATCAATACTTAATGAACATACCATAAATACTTTATGAACCCTAAACCCTGAAATCCCCAGGGTTTCATTAGCCATGGAGATATACACTTTTCTACATCTTCGACATGACTGGAAGCTCACTGAAATCAACACTGGATACTGATTACATCATCATTTAGTCTCTGGTCAGTACATATTATCGTAGCAATGGCAGCTGCTTCTAAGTTACGTGTGTTTATGTGTCTGTAACAGACAGATCATTTAAAAAATTGTCTATGCAAGATGCCATTTTACCCAGCTGTAGCGATACATGGGATGTATCTTTTGTAGTAATTCTAACGCTTTTGATACGCCACCCACACATATTAAACTGCTTTGCAATTCCAACTACATGTCAATTTATTCCTAATGGATGTGAGAGTATTTTGAGGGAATTGGGTTTGATATGCAATAGGGCACATGCCCTATTTAATCATCCAGGTAAGAAAATCCCAAAAAGTTGATTCTGGTCATCTGGGCGAAGCGTTTTTCAGAGGGAGAAACGTTTCATCACTCATCCAAGTGACTTCTCCCACTGAAAACGCTGCACCCAGATGACCCGAATCAACTTTCTGTGAGTGGGGCACATGCTTTCAACATTCAAACACACATTTTTCAATCAAAAATAAATAAGATAAAAACGAGACAAATCCATGCACTCTGTAAATTCCAGTTTTCTGCTCTGGTTAATTGGCTACAAAAGGTCAATTAGCTTAGCTAACCTTTAAAGGATTGCAGTAACGTTCCAGGATCATTAAAAATGTAGTTCAAGGTTTTTCGAGTGATGACATATGAGAATATATTCAGAAGTAGAAAAGCTGTTTTCCACTCTGTGACTCTCTAGTGGCTGTGAAGTGGCAAAGAAACCCTGATGACTCAAAGAAATGGCATCACTCTTGACTAAGTGAGAGACTGACTATGTTTCAATGTTTAATTCAATTACAGGACAGTTTTTTTCTTCCACAGGCTTCTAACACTGCATCTTCACACTCTGTATGACTCATTTCAAGCATTAGGAGATGCCTTTCTAGATAATTGGCACTACACACACACACACAAAGATCTCACAGTTACACATAAAGTGATTAATCCGTTTACCCATCTATCCATTAATTTACATGTTTACTTGTTTCCTTTTCCCTCTTTTCTTGGACTTCTCCCCTGTCCTGGCATTGCAATTTCAATATGGCTTCTTCCACTCTTCTCATGTTTTACTCACTCTGTCTCTACTGTGTATTAAAAGGCCAGTAATTCATCACAAAGTGCAGTTCCTGCTGCACATCAGTGTGCAGGCTGCTCGTCTTCCAGCCGCCCAGAGCTGGAATCAATCACCCAATCCTGAGACACTGAAACCATCAGGGAGGGTCAGACAGAGGAGAAAGAGACACACAAGTACATGGAGAGGAAGACAGAAAGAGTGTAGGTGGACATGCAGACAGAAAAGCCTTGTGTGGATTAAGTAAACATTTCCTTGACTGGATACAGACAAAAAGGTTTCATAAGTTGAGCAATTTAATTTCCCTTGGGTGTGATTTGAAATAAGAACAGAAATCATGAGATAGGCAACATCAATAGACTAAACAAAACGCTGGTCCAGATGTAACGTTCCATCAGTCATATTGCTTTTTTTGTTGTTGTTGCTGTTTATTCTTCAAAGTGACCACACAAATGTAACTTATGAGTGTGGGCCTGATTCCTAGCAGCTGAGTAGAAGTGGTGTCATTTCCTGTGGTTTTTTTTTTTTTTTGTATTGTATCTTTATTTGTTTCAGACATATAAAACAAAAAAAACAATATATACACACTACATATATTTTCATTTACAGATACGAATATATATGTAGATATAAGCACACACATGTATGTGTTCAGATAAACAAAAAATATATAATGAAATAAAACAAAATCGTCTGACATAATGTAACAATGTTTGGTCTGAAAAGGAGTAGGAAGAAGTATGAACATACTTATTAATTCCTACCCCTGCTCAACATCTTATTGATCCCACATAATTCACCTAATTCCCATCATCACATACTCCACACAATACACGAGGAGAACCTATATAAACATGGCTACCGTGATTGATATAATTTGGATATAATTTGATATTTTTATACATACAATGGGTGATCATCTTTATTGGTATCATATTCTTCCAAAATCAGTTTTCGAAGTATTTTCATGAACTTACTAATTCCTGAGCATTGCTGTAGATCTATAGTAAAACTATTCCACAGTTTTACCCCATAAATAGTGACACAAAAGGTTTTAACCTTTGACCGTGCTTTAAGAATCCTTAGATTCAATTTCCCCCTCAATTCATAGTCTCCTTCTCTGTCATAGAACATCCTCTGTATATTTCCTGGTAACATATTGTATCTGGCCTTGTACATAATTTTTGCAGTTTTATATTTTATAAGATCCATAAACTTCAGTATTTTTAATTTCAAAAACATGATGTTAGTATGGTCTCTAAATCCTGCTTTATTAATCATCCTGATTGCTTTTTTTTGAATTTTACATATTGGTTGAAGTGCAGTTTTATATGTGTTTCCCCAAATTTCCACACAGTATTCCAAATATGGCAATATAAGTGAACAATAAAGTACCCGGAGTGATTTGGAAGGCAAAAAATATTTAACTTTACTCAGTACGGAGATGCTTCTTGACAGTTTGGCTTGTATATGCTTTATGTGAGGTTTCCAGCAGATTTTGTTATCTATTATCACACCCAGAAATTTTGTATCCGAAACTTGCTCTATTTCAACATTGTTTACTAATAATTTTGCTCCTGCATCTTTTTTACAATTTCCGAATAACATAAATGTAGTTTTTTCCAAATTTAATGATAGCTTATTTCTATCAAACCATGTTTTCAGTTTAATCATTTCTTGTGTGACAATTTTCAAAAGCTGCTGTAAATTCTCTCCAGCACAAAAAATATTTGTATCATCTGCAAATAGAATAAACTGTAGTATATCTGATGTTCTACATATATCATTGATATAGAGGATAAACAGCTTTGGTCCCAATACTGACCCCTGCGGAACTCCACAAACAATGTCCATACACTCTGATTGATATTCCCCAATTTTCACAAATTGCTGCCTGTCTCTCAAATAACTCTTTACCCATTCTAACACCACTCCTCTAATGCCGTAGTACTCCAGTTTATCAAGTAATATGTCATGATTAATTGTGTCAAAAGCTTTTTTTAGGTCAATGAATACACTAACTATACATTGTCTTTTATCTATATTGTGGTTATGTGGCTGTTGTTGCTTTCTGGCACTGCGCTGAATCTTTTTCATCTCAAGTTTCTCATCTTATGCGATGCCAGCAGAAACAGGTGAGTGATCCCTGTTGGGATTAAGACTATGCTTTTAGCTGACTGGTAAAAAGTTTGAGGATCCTCCTTGAGAAGTTTTTAAAGAAAATGTATAACAAATGTTACATTAATTCCTTATAGCTGATTGCTAGAACGCAAGGTAATAAGCCATGGGAAGATAGTACTATAACACAAAAATCCAAGCACAAGGATGATACACACAAACACCTCCACAGCCCACCCTGTGTGCACATTGTACACACACTTCTCTCTATTTAGTTCTCTCTTTCTTTCTCTTCTGTAGTACTGAATGCTGTAATCAACACTAATGGGACTCAGCTGTTGGCCAGTCTAATTACCTGGAATGCAGACAGATGATCACTGAAGCAGGCACACACACACACACACACACACACACACACACACACACACACACACACACACACAGAGAGAGAGAGAGTCAGGTTTCCATCACTTCAGAGGACATTACATTAACTTCATTTCCTAAAGACCGACTCTAACCTAAATCACAACCAATATCTTCGTTCGAGTCCTTATCCTAACTCAAACCTAAAATTAAACCTTAAGTCTTCACCTTAAAATGTAATGATTTGCCTAATGGAGCTTTGAGTTTATCCCCAAACACATGTCTTCACAATGTGATTGTGTAATTTGTCCCCACAGTATAATTAATACCACTGCACACAGACACACACTGCAGTATTTTACTTTCATGCACCTGCCACTTTGTGTGTGTCTCTCTGCAGTCTTGGTTTTATGTGGTGTTTTGGCGACATGTGCTTTTAGAGATTGCGTGTGGATGCATTTGCAAAAAGTCAGTAAGAAGCAAATACATTTAGCTTCTAACTGTTTATGCTTCTTCTCCTACTCAGGAAGTCCAAGTAAAAAGCCTGGCAGAGAAAAATCACGTTGTTAAATTTACACAAAACCTCTTCATTCTTTATGCCTCAGTTTTATATTAACCGAATGATTCCAGTGATTTTCCCTAGCTATATTTTCCCATTAATTTCACTTGTGCCATTTACCTCTAACCAACGACTGGACAAAGAAAAACTTCTTGAAGGAGCTGAGAAACAAGGAGAAACAAAACTAAAGTAAAATAACCTTGAGTTAAACCACGGTTGTGACAGAGCAGCACCTAGTACTCTGAAAGCCTCACATAATGCAATATACAATAAAAGGATCAAGAATTTGTACCTTTTACAGTAGAAATAGGGCACACTGAAATGCTGTTAAGGACATAAAACATTTCACAACAACAACAACAGTCTTCCAAGTCTCACGAGATAGAACAACAAAGATATTTTTAAGACTTAAATGTTCATAAAAACAGAGATTTTGAAACAAATCTTTTGTATGTCTGACGAATGTGTCTGTGTCATCCGAGGCCTCATCAGCCTGATGTCATACTGTCTGCCTGAGGAAAGAATGGGCTCGGGGGAAATCCTCAATCTAAATGATTAATACAACCTGGAACCAAGGCGAGGACTTGTCTGTCACTCTGCAGGTACATAGAGCATGTAACACCTTTGAGTATGTGGGGTGGGGAACGATGTGTGTGTGGTGGGTTGGGGTCAGCATTTGAAGGGCTGTTTAAAGCTACTTCAGAGGGATTTGTTAATGATTACAACTACATAGACAAACACACACCCAGAGGTGTCACACTGACTGCAAATGATCAAGGCAGAACTTCTGGAGAGGAAGTGATGGGTAAACAAAAGAGATGAGCAAAAGGAAATTTTAAATAGATGACAATGATTATCTATCACGTGACTGCAGAACGCATGTGAAATATACATGTTACCAGTTCTGGGCTGGACCCCTTTAACCTTTAGAACTGCTCTGAGCCACAGGGGCAACAAGGAGCTGGACGCCTCAGAGATTTTGGTCCATATTAACACAACATCACACCTGCTGCAGATTTAGCAGCTGCACATCCATGATACAAATATCCCATTCCACTGCATGCCAAAGGTCCTCTACTGGTGACTGTGGAGCCCATTAAAGTTCAAGAAACTAGTTTGAGATGGTTTGTACTTTGTGAGCCTTATCCTTCTGGAAGCAGCCATCAGGAAATGGGTACACTAAAGGCATGGACATGGTCAGCAACAACTGTTCCAAAAAACAAACAACCCCCACCCCAAAACCAATCCCCCAAACTATTATACCACCTGCCAGGTGGTGGTTTAAGGACAGAGCCACGCTTTCAACTTTTTTTATGCCAAATTCAGACCTTACCATCCAAATCTTGCAGCAATCGAGACTCATCAGATCGGGCGATGTTTTCCAATATTTTGTTCAAAATGCAGCCTCATTTTCCTATTAGCTAACAGAACGCTGTGGTCTTCTCCTGCTGTAGCAGATGCTCCTCTGCAGGTATTGTCTGTTGCATTCTTATCAGTTCATAGCGGTCATCTCATTCTGGCATCAACAAGGCATTTTCACCCAGAGAACTGATGTCCACTGGATATCTTCTCATTTTCAGAAGATTCTCTGTAAACCTTTGCCAATTCAAAGTCACTTAAATCATCTTTTTTCCTCATTTTGATGTTATTTCAGGCAATCTTTTAGGAAGGATCAGATCCTGAGTGCTTATATTAAGTATAGTAATTATCATTCTTGAAATTGTCAAATATCTAAACTACAACACAATGCTGATTTGTTAACTGTGCCCCTACGTTCTCTAATGAGCAAAACAAGTGTTTTGTGTTAACAAGCAACAATAACCAATTATAGCTACTGGACTTTTCATCAGTTTTCATTCTTTTTCTTTAAATAAAGTCAGCACTTTGCACAGGAGTATTTAAGCTTTGTAACACCCTGCAGTGTGCCAGTAAAATGCAGGGAAAAGTTACAAAGAAAATCAAAGATTCAAAGCCTGCAGTCCTGGATACATGGTCTGCATCCTTCACAGTAACTCTGCTACTCTTAATACCACTTTAACAGATTAAAACAAAGTGGAGTTCAGCTCCTAAATTCACTCACACATTACCTCTTCCACCCCCACTCTCTCTCTCTTTCTTTCACTGAATTGTTCCTTGATTGTCTGTCTGTATTGGAGCATTTCATTAGACAAATGCAATAAACCAGAAGGCCTGCTGGATAGCTGGATTATCATTGAGGAAGCACTTTCTCGGATAAGGAAAGCGAAAATTAATAAAGAAAGTTTTCAGACAAACTTATTAAAATGCATTTTTTTCCTTTGCCCCCCCCCCCCCCCCTTTTCTTAAATGGTATGTAGCTTGTCAGACAAAGCACTAGAAAAAGAAGTGAAGAGCCACAGCCAGAGAGAAAACAAATTAAAAGGAAACTACAGTATCTTTTTTTTTTTAAAAAAAGGTCCTGAAAAATTCAAGTGAAGAGAAGATTTGTGCTCTTGGCAGTGATTAAAACGCTTCTGAGTTCTGAATCAAACTCTGAAAGAAGATGAGGTATTCAACGATGTATTTGTTCCCCCCATTATTTCATGTTACATGTAAAAATGCCAAGATACATAAGTGTAAAGGAGGCTGCCGTTTGAAAACTGGTGCAGGAAAAATACCATCTAATTCGTTTCATCTTCATGAAAACATTTGAGAAAATGCATGAAAAAAGTATAAATGCAGGATTTTAAGGCAAGAGCTACAACCGTACTCTCAACTTCATTGAATTGCCATAAAAGTCAAAAAAATGTGGCTGTCATACCAGGGTATGTAACACTTGTAGTACTTTATGAAAGGAGCAGAAATTTTGACGAGCTGGTAGATTTGCTGTATAACGGTTAAGCCGTCTGTATCCGCCCACACCTTCCGCTGGTCTCGGCTATAAAGTTCAAGAGGAGAGAAATACTGGTTTACACTTCAATAAAAGACCTTTTTCATCAACTCTGCTCTTCTGACTACATCAGTCTCGCTGTAATCCAACCATCAAGGTCAAGTATGTGTATGTGCGTGAGTATGCGAGAATGACTGTGTGCTGCAAGAAGGCAAGTTTAATCTCAGGGCAATCAAAATAAAGGAAAACAGCATTAGTGCAACTTTCCTCCACAACTTTGAATATTTATTTTTCCTAACTGTGATTCAATCAGAGTGGCCTGAATGAAAAGTGTTATTTGGGTCAAAGCACTAGCATCTAATCTAATAGTTGCACTTCCATCATTTCACTCTTAAACATTCACACCTACTTTCCTGCACAGATCATTTTTCCTTAAGAGGCCACTGAGCAGCTCTAATGGAGTTCTGGGGTTTCATTTTCTCAAGGACTCTGTGCAGTTTAAGTTAGCTTGGCTCTTCAGTGCCAAACACATGTTAAGCTAAAATGCATACTTCTGACCTTATCTTTAATTCTCAGCATGTCTATCAACTTTTTAAAAACAGAAATACACTTAGACACCAAATGCATATTTCATTTTCACACAGTCTACACGAGTGACTGAGCAGCCACTAGAGGATTTTTTTTTTTTTGCCCCAATACAAACACACAAACATGTGTACACATCTGCCAGTTGTGTGTTTTGTGCTTTCACATGACACTATTTCATCCTGATCAATGCCTTTGTCCTACAGACCCAAAGCTCAAAAGCTGTGGCCTGTTGCCATGGTTATCTCTATTTGAAACCAAAGGGATTAACCTCTGTTTGGCTTGGGAGAGAGACAGGAAGATAGAAAAAATGAGACAGAGGAGCAAAACGAGAGGGAAAAGGTGTAGGAAAAACAAGGAGGAGTGAGAAATCCAATGAGTAACGAAATAAGCCAAAGTGACAATAATAAACAGAGGGCCAGAGACACAGCAGTGTCCATTAACCCCCCAAAATGTGACGTGTTGTTTCCCCCCCCCCCCCCCCCCCAAAGTTTTCTGCACCACAGGGAGTATAAATCAACAATCACACTGCTGTTGGGTTGTTTTGATTAAGTAAAAATAACTGAACAAACACTGGGTACCATGAATTGTTTCTTCCCCATATTGTTTTTTAAAGCACATGATTCGAACCGTTTCTTTTTAATAGAAAGGACTGGTGTACCTGCAATACCAGAAACATAATCAGCACTATAATCTTACAAGTGACAAAACATAAAAACAAATCTGTGACTGACTTTATTTACATCTGTAATACTGCCAACTTGATCCCCTTCTTAAATTTTTCTTTTGGCCCAGCTCTGTTGATTTGGGCTACACAGAAACCACTGTCACACAGCACATTTCAAAACTAAATATTGGGATTCTCTCACTGAGATGTTGCCTTTTCATTTTCAGTTGTTATGCTTTGTTGTGAAAAGCAACAAAAGCCATAGATGTTACACGCTGAGAAAAACATAGTACAGCAAATGATCCTCTTTCTCAACTTCAAGAGTGAGAGTTTGAACCAAGGGCTCTGGCTGCAGAGTGTCTGTGTTACAGACACAGAAAGCACATGTAGAGACATTTAATGGAATTAATGTAACATGGAAGCACAAAAAAGAATTTCAGCTGCAGCCGTTTTGCATCAGGAGATGGGCTTTTGAAGATGCAACTTCATTTGCAGTATGTGGTCGTTGTGAAGATGCGTTTTCAGTGTGTGTTGCTGAGGAGCTAAGATGAGAGAGTAGAGATTTTCTCGCCATCTTTTGATGTCGGGACGAGGGCACAGTGGGGCCAGCTGACAGCTTGTTGGGCCAAGGTTATTTACTTTTAGAAAGGGAAAACCAGCCTGAGTCAGCAAACACTAAAGGGCAGTCACACATACGCACATTCACACACACTCATGCGAAGACACATGCACATACAGATGAACATGAGCATGCCTATGTACGCGCATCCCACCCTTGCCGAACTACACACCTACACACGCAGCACCAAGAGTTTAAATAGTCTCATCACAGGAACACCATTGAGAAAACAGCAGTCTAATTACCATCATATCCTCTACCAAGGACACCTCATGATGGCAGGCTCATACTCATCTATTCATTTTACATGTACAGACCACATCCTCCCCTCTTACAAAGCCATTATGCCTTAACAAGGGTTCTTAAACCCTCCCAGTCCAAACTGAGCAGGTTTAGTGTCCTCCTGAGACAGAACCTTGTTAAAGCTGCGTCATTAGGAGCAGCCGCAATAACCTGGCCTGTCTTCTATTTCAGGGGCATTACCCCAAATTGTGCATGTATAGGATCTGATAACCAGGAATAAGCAGTGAAATAATTAATAATAACCCCACTACCAACACTCACACTCCACACACACACACACACACACACACAAAGGAAAAACCAGAAGCAATTACATATGATTTATTATAATAGTATGCATAGCAGCAGAGAGCCAACCACCCTTATATTTAACATTCATAGGATGAGCCAGGAATTTTTACCCTCATGCTGAACTTTGGTTGCTAATGTCCAATTTCCTTTCTCTAGTCAGAATGTGAACGTTCCTGAAGAAGGACAGCCAGTGGCTGTCATTAGGATTCTCAAAGTTCTTGACATTATCAGTCATTTTCATTTTTAGTTGCACCCTCAAATTAAGCCAGCCAAAGGTCATAACGATGGAGTCTGGTCATACGGTTCTTTTATACTGAGCAACATTATTTATGTCCTTAGCAAGCATTAACTCAACTTGGCACATTTACAGAACTGATTATATCAGCTTTAATATAAACAAATTCATTGACATTTAATATATCATTTTGTCTGTACTGAAGTTCCACCTCTACAATCTATTTGCATTTTGTTTATATTTGCATCCAATATAAATCTGAAGCATTTGGTGTGTATCTAGAAAAAGATCTTGAAATGAAACCTGGGGGACATCCCATGTTAAATTGCTAACTTTTTCAATAAACTAGAGATACAATCAAACAGATGACAAGGCTCATATACTTTCAGTAAGTAAAATAAGTACAATTTTGTTTCTATAGGACCTCATCAAGATAAATATCAAAGTCCTTCATACAAAAATATTAGAAAAAAAAGTTAGCCTAAAGTATGTATAAAAATATGGTTTTAAAAAGAGATGCACATTTTTGTAATACAAAATCTATAAATCAGATCTCAAATTATGAGGATTTTGCCATAAAAATACAAACCTCCTTAAGGAGTTACAAATAGACCCTCAATCAATCAATTTTCCTGTAGACTCCTGGTGGAGCATAGGGCCGCAACAACACCACGGCAACGGACTGTTCTGGGCCGTTCTCTTCAGCTGGGTCCACGTCATTCCGGCGGCCTTCACTTCGCTCTCGACAGATCTTCTCCATGTCTGTTTGGGTCTCCCCACACAAATAGACCCTGGATAATTAAAACTTGTGACATCTTGATTCTGTTGTTTTCATTGCTATAGAGGTATGTGGTATCACTACACCAAGATCTAAAGAGCTCTCTAAGGCCTTCAAAAATAAGCTCTGTCTAGCTTTGAGTCTGGCAAGTGACCCTCCACCGCCCCACTCTTCTCTGGAACAGACTGTTTGATGCCTAAAGAAGTCTACAAGAACAGAAACATTTGGTCACACTAAACTGCAAGTAACTCGCAGAGTGCAGATCAAAGAACTTTTCAGTACAAGAATGTCAAACCGGCTGTGAAGTATGGCGGCGGAAATGTTATGCTGTTTGGGGTTGCTTCACTGCATCAGTACACAATCTGCAGTCTGATTCCGTTACACAAAACAGCTTAACTATTAAGCTTAAGTGGAACTTGAGTTTTTACTTGAATAATAATAAGAACATTAGTGCATCCTCACATGGCGAAAAGAAGAAATAGATAATCATGGAATGACCTATTGCAATGGAAGGGATTTAAGAAAACTTGTGTCAGGGACACAAGGATAATTCTACAAAACTCCAAGCAATCATTCTGCTAAGTGGGCAATACTCTTTATCAATGTTTTTGCTCCAGTCAAAATTGGAGAAGATGTTAAACAGCTAAAGTTTGCCTGAAGGATATGCAACGAGAGACAGATGATGCAGACGAAGAACAGTTTATGCAACAGGAGTGAAACAGACTGCAAAATAATAAATGTTGACTACGATGGACTACCCCCCACCCCACACACACACACACACGTTTCCATATATACATACATATAGATCATTTTTTATTTCTATAAATACACACAGAATTACAAGTGCATTCATTATTATTATATTTAGCCAATTTTCACTGTAGTGTTGTTTAATACACAACTTTCATCTCACTTTCAAACATGTTGTTTTTCTCAACTGTCCTAACCAATGGCTTGAAAAGAGATACTAGCATATATTTGGAAAACCCTTTCAAATTAAGTGTAGGTCATAAATCATACGTATTTATAACACTGTCAACAGAAAGATTAAGATTTCTTTAGGTACTTGTTATATAATTGTTGCTAACAACCCCACTCACACTACAACTAGCGCCATACAATTCACTGCAATTTATTATGTATAGTTTAATTGGAACCTTGTATTACAAATGTGGTGGAGTAGCTATAACATATCTAAACCCTCCATGTGTGAAATTGCACATTGTAAATAATCATTAGAAAAATACAACAGGACCAAGAGCTGAGGTAATTAACACAATACATCTCTAGCATACAAGTGCCATTATTTTCTCTGAAACCACAAATCCTTCATCTGAGTAAATGTTACAAGGACACCCAACTCAAATGTTATCGTCCCACTGAGTGGTCATTATCAGCTGTAATCAGTCTCAAAGATATCGCCACCAGGCATCCAGGTAACAGCAACTGGTAAGCATTGCAGGTGTCCAACTCAATAATCACCACAACTCTGTGCACCACCCTCTAAATCAACAAGCACAAATGACTTCAAGGATTTCAGTGAAGAGATTTTTCTAAATGAAGAGGCAGAATGGAGATATGCAATTGAAATGAATAAATACTTAAAAAATAGATAAGTGAAGAATAGTCAGACTGCATGGCAGAGCGAGAGGAAAAGGCTTCATTGGTTTTCAGTGGGCATGTACAGACTCAGACGTACTAAAAGGTTACAGCATTTGATTTGTGATATTCCACTCTAAAGGCTCCGTCTCTGTCTGGAGGAGCAGTTTGGCTACTGCTGTCCACAAAGTTTGATCGATGGCTGAATTATGCCGGACTATGCTGTCTGCCCAATGACAAACAACGAACGTGCCTGGCCACCAATAACAATGAGAGATGTGAGGACCGAACAGCCAATCAAAAAATAGAAGCAATAGTGTCCCCATAAAAAGGGACCTTTCACACAGCCTCTCTCACTGCCATTAATATACTTCACTCATATGTATTCCACTGAGTGTGTGGGGAAAAAAAGATTGTAAATGCAGCGCCACCATTTTCTTCCTCACACCCTCCTTTTCTGCTAGCCTTTTATTTCCTTCTTATACTTCCTCCCTCTCATAGTTCAGGCTGCCCACTCCACATATACTCCATCTCTCTCCACCCTCCCTTGCTACAGTTTGGGCTTCCCACTCCCTCCCTCCATCAATCACCGCACGCACCCTCCCTCGCTCCAGCAGCCCACTCAAAGGCTAATTCCACAGAGGGAGAAAATGTGAGGATAGGCATTTTATAGTGTTTTCCAGTTATCTCTGTCCTTATAGAGCTGTTCTCAACCCAGCTCCATCAAACCAAGCACCACCCCCACTCTCTAGCTGCCTACTCCATCCCTCCTCTGTTCATGGCAGTACTTCCCTCATTCGTCTTTGTTTTCCGTTCTCTCGCGGGTAATGCTGGGGTGAAACCAAATCTGAAGGGTTTTTCTTAATGAGCCATTCAGTAGTTGAAAAGCATCTTACTCTAACAAAATGACTGAAAATTGCTTGAAATGTATTATGCAATTCCTCTAAAATAATATAATTTCACATGTTATTGCTGTAGCTGATTGCATTCCATTGCTGAAATATGAGGCTATGAAGATGTAATGCTTTCATTCACCACCAAACAAATCGTGCATTTGCTTGGGAATCCATCCTTTACTGACTGTCTTCTTAAACATGACAAACTTCAAATTCATCCCCAACCTGTACTGATGTTAGCAAACATGATTGTTAGCTTGATTCCATTTCCATGACGCTCTCGCTCTATTTTAGTTCTCTTTCAAAGTGACTCAGATTTACTACAATGTACTGGCTGCGTTTATAAATCAGAGGGCAATTATTTGCAAATCATCAGAGTCAGATAGTGCTTGTTTAGAGACAAGTGGCCTCCCACCTGTGGAATCGCTTTGGTCCACAAATACTTGCAATTGGTCACCAAATGTGAAAATAAATCAGTGCAATCAGTGGCCAACCAACAATTTATCCCAGTCACAAGCACCTTGCTATTCTTTTTCTTGGCCATTACACCAGCTTCATAGTGCAGCGGTTTGTACATTTACACAACAGGCGATAGATCCCAAGTTTGAGAATAGGAGGAAACAAATCCCTAAGAAGGTTGTGTCAGGAAGAGCATGTGTTGTATGGAGCCACATCAAAAATGTGGCTCCATCTGCTGTGAGGAAGGTAAGATGTCTGGGAAAAACTACTACTGCTGCCCACAGAGACTACAAAACATATAGCAAATTAAGTTATGAAGCTAATAACTTAAGTTAACAACCAGGGACTTTGATCTATACATACATATGTGTACACACACACACACACACACACACACACCCTCTTCAGTTGTCTCATCAAAAGACCTATGGAGGACTCAGTACAGAACAACCCATGACAGCATTTGCATTATCTAAGCCGCAGCATTTGGTGTAAGCAGCAACAAGTTTGCCACAAAAGAAAAAAGTATCCTCTGTTTTTATTGCCTGCTCTGCCATCTCAAAAAAGGCAAGCATTTTACTGATATTACTTTTGTTAATGAAGCATTTATGAGCCAGGGCCTTTCGAAAGAATGCTCTTCGCGGCTGCATATTGCATAAGCTCAATAACCTCAGGTTCTTGCAATCTATCCTTTAGCGGTACTGTACACTGAGGAGGGAGAAAAAAAATGTCACGAACGGATAATGAGTCACTTATCTTTTATTAACATCTTCAATGTTTACCATTTTTGTTATTCAACTAGAACGTTGACATTATACAGATTTATAAAGGTCTCTACCAAAAACAGTATACGTGTTCTCGTGTACTCTTTATGCTCATATACTAAAAGACTTCAGTTCTGTTTTCAGTACTCTAACATTTACTGTTGTGTAAGTAATCTTTTTTGATGGCATAATACACAACTTAGTAAAGCAGTAAAATGAAGAAACTGTTGTGTGTCACTAGGAATTATCATGATTACTGTAATGATGAGAAATATTTTTTCATTAGCAATGCAACCGCGGCGCATTAATCACCCAAACACCTATATTCATCTTCATTTTCCTCTCAGTCTCCCTGCCTCTCACGCTCTCTCCCCCATCCAGTCCATCTCTTTCTTTTGTTTTCTCACTTATCCACTTAACTCCTACATCTCTCTCCCATCACCCTCTACGCACACTAACATAAAAAGACACATGCACATACACGCGCACACACAAAGCCAAGGGATGGTAATGCAGGGTTAATATGATTGGAAAGCAGCTGATGGTTGTGCACATTCAGGCCAGATTACATTTAATTCGATTGGGTTTCACTCACTAGGATCCCTCCCATTCCTATTTTCCTTTCTGTCCTCCTCCTGAATGTCCTCTTCCTGCTATTGTTTGGCTAGGGGCTGTCAGGTCTAACAAAAAGACAGTAAATTCAGCTTTATAACATCCTTAACCACTCAGATCTGAGCAACTTGCAATGCAAGTTGATGGCATGTTTTTTTTTAAAGAATATAGAAATATTATAGTTGATATCTCTGAACACAAATAGAGAATCCAAATACATTTTGTTTAACTGCACAGAGACAACCTTCTTTGTCATAGCTGTGTATTCAAAAATAATCTACATAGTTTATAAAAAGAAGAGTCCTCTAAAGAGATGGGTCACTTCAGATTTTACAACAGAAGAAAGGAACATTACCATTATCACCTAGCCCAGGGTTTTCAATTTAAAACTCGGCTTTTCAGTCACAGGCTGCTCTTTACAAAGCAGAATAACACCAACATTTACATTATATGTGCTGGCTGGTGAAAGTATTCAGGTGTATTACTGTATATCTGGCTGACAAAATAAAAAATACACTCAAACAAATGGCTGAAAGAAAAAAAAGAAGAGGAAAAAAACAAACAGGTTAGAAACAAACGGGTAACAGAGTGATAGACAAGCAGGAAGCAGAGTGGGGGGAAAAAGAAATGCTCTTGTCTTCCTGTGTATGTGTTTTTGTCTGGTTCATCTTTATTTTATGTCTCAGTTGGTCCTGCTGGCCACCTCTTCCCATCACTAACCTCAGCTGTCAGACACACACAGACAGCCACATAAAAGCAGTACACATGCAAGAAAGCTTGCACACACCGTTTATATCAGTAAATAAAGTCCGGGGGAGCGAAGGAAGAAAGGTAAGAAAGAATGAAAGAAAGAAAGAAAAGAAAGAAAAAAAAAGAAAAAAAAAAAGAGGCAGATAAATGACAGTCAACCAGTGTCGTTAACTTTACGAGTGCCCGTTTTCTTTCTACCCTTCACACACTGTCCTTTCTCAACCCTGTAACTAACGACTCTGGAGGAGGCATTGCAGCACCTGCTGCACACATACACACACGGTTTGGGGGGAATGTACAACAGAGGAAATGGGGAGGGTGTGTGTGTGTGTGTGCGCGCGCGCGTGGGGGGGGAGCAACTAAACCAACCCCTAAAATAGGATTAAATGGTGGGATTGGGGGTTAAAAAAGAGAGAGAGAGAAGTGAATACAAAGACAGGAGGTGCCAAGGACAAAGTGGAGGGGAGAAGAAAGAAGGGAGAGAATAAGGGAGGGAGGTGTGAAGTGTCACTGCCAGTAGTACCATCTCTCTAATTAGCATAGTGACCTTGGCCCTGTGTAACTGTTATTATATACCCACCCACCCACCCACACACACACGCGCACACACGCACACACACACACACACACACACACACACACACACACACACACACACACACGGGCTTAGGTGATTTTGTGTTTGCAAAATAAAATAATGCCCTGATATGAATGTTAATATTCAATACTTTCACATTGCTGAATGTTCTTACAGGGCTACACATGCTTTTCACAAAACATTTTGTAGTGCATAAAATGCAGAGAAGCACCGATTCACATATTGGTTAAAAATCAGAGCTAGAATTTAAATCATTCGCTGTACTCTGTGTAATAATGTTAGGGGGATTCAACCTACAGATACTCTTACAAAAAGAAAGCAAGAATGAGGCTGGGAGACAGAAAAACTAACTGTGAGTGAGCTGGCGAGAGCGTGAGGGAGTACAGCTGTAGAAGTAATCATCTTTCAGGTCAACAGTAATTACCAAGAAGACTGAGGAAGTGAGTATAGGACACACGCACATACACACAGTTTCTTGTCTCTTCTCTCATCTTGGCTTGCTGTGTTTTCTTCTCGTCTCATTTATTTCACAACCAAAACATGCACCTGCTACAAAAGAAGATGTCAGTGCAAGCTGCAGGGTTTAATGGATAAAGGTTTCTCGCAGTAAATCCAGTTATATACACACTAGCAGTCTAATCTTGCTTCAACTGTGCTCTAATTAATTCATGGGTGATGTCAGGAAGTTACTGTAATCATGGCTAACACGGACTGCTTACACTGTGACATATACTGCTGCTTCCAGCTCTATTTTAAGCTATTTCCAGCGTCTTGCCCTAAATGCAACCTCTCAGCACAAGCCCCCTACATCTCTTAAATTATCTGACATGCAGCATGATGGTTCCCGTGTTTGGTTTTCCTGCTGCCCATTGATTCGTTTCTGTCGTCTGTCATGTGTATAAACCTGTCTGACATTTCTGATTCGTTGTCTTGACTGACCAAACTGCTGGTTCGGCATTTAAACAAACACGCAGATAACACTAGGGATGGCTATAAGCATTATGTGGTGTAGTCCATTTCTCTTCTGAGCTCCTGTAGGCACAAATGCTTACATCTATGACATATCATCTCGTCTCCCGTGTAGATTTATTTGTCCAACAATGGCTCTTAAAAGTGGTTTTTTATACAACACAACTTTTAACTATTTATACCGTTGCAGAGGAAGTTAAGCAAAACCTAGATCCTGGGATCTGTAGATTCACAATCATGTTTGCCTTTTCCTTTTTTTTAATATAAAGAAAGGAAAAGAGAAAAGATATTTTAAGAACCAGATCCACAGATAAGCAATTTCCATGCTCTTCTTGTCTCTACAGATTCATTTTTTTTATTCATCCTTCCAAACAAGGTCAATGATATAGTACTTCCTCTCAAAACCTATTCTATCCCCAGTTACTATGTTCAAGTCTCTTCCAATCAGTTTTAAAAGGCAGTAGATCTCATGCTTTTTACTGTATCAGAATATAGTAAGCCTCTGTGCTTCCTGGTAGCTGGGAGTAACTATAAAATAAGAATATAAAGTTGTGAGATATAATTTTTATACTGTATAGGCTGCATAGATCAACACTATGAGACTTTGATACAAGTAGGAAAAATGTACGTAAAGAGCTTCAGGGAGCATCATGAAATATCCCACACCATTTATGTTCTCAATATGGGATTATAAGCCTGCCTTTATTTATCTGAACAATTGCTTTCAACACAGAATATGTTTTCAGATATTTAAACCTAATATGCATATGGCATGCTTGGCTAGATTTATCTTTGCAGATTGGATGCTATGACATTTAAGGCCAGCACTGGCTCAGTAGTGACGCTATCCAAACATCCCAAAACCCCAAAATAGGTAATATTTGTCTTAGATGTTTCATCCCTCTTTAAAACAAGCTGATCATCTCTCTCTCTCTCTCTCCGCCCTTCACTTTGTTTGAAAGACTCATCTTGCAGATTAGACGCAACATCAAAGCTTACCGTCTCAGCTAGCCTACACAAAATCTCATTGTACTGCTATAAGTTTTCAATTGTCAGTCTCTCTAATTTAAAAAAAAAAGTTGCTCAACTTACAAAATGTTCAAGGTTAGGCTTGAGATGGAACATCCTCCATCAGTGTTTTAAGACTGTAAGATTTATTTACTGCTCACTGATCTGGGAAAGTTATGTGGGACGTCAGCAGCTCTTCTGCATAATTAGTTCATGAAACTGGAAGAAGTCTGTAATTTCATTTGAAATGGACTCTTTGCCCTCCGTTCCATCCCTCCAGAGAACTCAATCTCCAAGGAGTCGAGGGTTCTCCCCTCTATAACAGCTAAACACATCAACCCTGCTCCTCCCTATCCCAATACCCCCCCACCCACCACCCCTAAGCCGTTACGAACAAAATAAGAGATGGAAGTCTAATGAAAAGAGGTTTAATAGAAGAGCAAGGCAAAGGTGGCTCAAAGGCTTGCTGCTGTTTAATTCAATGGGATGCTCTTGGTGCCTGAAGACTGGCCTATTTTTAATTGCACTCCTCTCTCATTTAGAAAAGGAAGTATGCAGCAATACAGCTTTAATGAATCTGAAAACAAGACAGGCTATTCACTGTCTCTCTGTCTTTCTCTCAGGCAGGATAATGTGATTGTGCTGGTTAGGTCCAAGTTTCGTCACAGCATTGTTGTCCTCTAACATGCACACATGCGCACACTGCAGATTAACCTGCATGCTTTCCTTAAGAGAAAAGAAAGATAGGCGTGTTCCCTGCTACTATGCAGTCTTATAAGATATACTAACATAAGGATATAAATTTAACAAACACCCACTTTCTCTAATCTCATCTGTCTTTCACACACGTTTTTGAAAATAAAACAGAGCATTACTAAAGGGCCACATAAGACCAAAAAGCAAAGAAAGATTGTGGGAATGTAGGAAGGCAGTCAAGCCTTAATCTGCGTCATTTTGTTTGCTTGCCATGAAAAAATTAACTCCAGGACTAATTCGATCAGTAATCTCAAACCGACTCAAGCAAACCTGCACCTGTCAGTCTCGAGTCAACCCAAAAGTATTACTCGCGTGTAAACCAAGCGGTCACGGCAAAAGTTTTGATCATCTCATTTATGTCATCGCAAGCTATTAAAAAAAGTAATCTCACCATCTATTATAATCCGTTTTCTTCAGGAGTTACAACACCACCTCATCAACACCAAGTTAATCAGACCACAGACTGGAGCGTGTGACGGAGCTTACCTTTGCCATCTGTGCCTGGACTCCGCTGGCTTTGAGCGAGGCCACAGCCTTCTGAGCTGCTGCAGGGCTGTCGAAGTCCACAAAACCATACCCTGTACACACAACAGAAGTAACACAGATGCAGAAAGTGTCAGGAAGATGGAGGATGGTAAGGAGGAAAGAAAAAAATGATTAAAAAATAATCAGGAATGGGTAAAGTTCTGAATAGTGCTGAGGAAGCTCACTACTGATTTCTATCACAGACCTGAGGCTGTGTTTTCAGTGCATTAATGCAATAAATATGTCGAAATATAGTCAGGTCACGTATTTAATGAAAGCTGCTAGTTCTCCCTTTGAATGCATTTTTGCACAGAAGAAAACTGGTGATACAACAATAACTATACCATATTTATGATCCATGTTTTTGTAATGATTTTTAGTGTATTTCAGTGCAACACAGCACTGAAATACACTACTAAAAGCTGCTCACTGTACAGTCTCTGTAGATTAGTTATGTGAAAAAGAAAACTTCAACAGCGCTCTGTGCAGGTCTGTGAAAAACCAAGTTCTTCAGTACCTTTCACAGCAACAATTTGAAGCAAACAGTTTCTATATCACCATCAGTCTCTCACATCTCTGTGGAGGAATTTTGGTCCGGTGTTCTTTACAGTGTCTTTCATTTCACTGTGGTCCACAACTGTTTTAAGGTCCTGCCACAGCATTTCAACCAGGCTGAGGTCTGGACTTTGACTAGGCCATTGCATCACCTCGGCTCTTTTCTTTTTCAGTCATTCTGTTGTACATTTGCCACTGTCCTGTTATATGACCCAGTGTCACTTAGGTTTAGCTGATCCACCTCAAAGGAGGGAAGCACCGGGCATCTCACAATACCTTACTGCAATACTTCACTCACAATCCAATGTTATTGTGATTTTTAACAGTTCTTGATATGCTGAGTATTATAGTATCATACGTTTATCACAGTGCCCCAAAGTTTAACTTTGTTAGTATCTGTTTTATCCAAGAAGATAAAGATCTCATTTCAGTTTGTCTCATTTTAGATTGTCAAGCACTGAACCAACACTGTTTTAAAAGCACGCCTTATACGTTGCCATAAGACACAGTCTGCTATGGGTCTGATATCAGTCTGTAATTGAATGGTGTCAAGTTGGCAAAAAAAATGCAATGGGTTTCTGATAATATATTAATTACCTGTGATAAACTGAGAATGAGAATCGCATATCTGTTGTTGTCTATGTAGACAGAAATTCATATTTAACAGAAATTTATTTGTCTCCTGGTATTTACACTGTATTGCCATGCAAAATAGCTTGATAATTAATAGATTTTCCCCTGCCCCTAAAAGTCAATATTGAAACTCACAGAAAAGAAATCAAAAACAATGTGCAACAAGGGTTGTTACTGACTATGAAGCAGATTATAGATCACAGGTTATAAATGAAAAATCAACCAAAAAGCTACTGTCCAGCAAATAACTGACATTTGTTATGTTATATAAAATCTGTTGCATCTGTTTTTGTTTGATAAGCTAAAATATGCCAAGCAACATTGGGTGTACAGTTACTACATTTTCAGTTGAGAGAGGATCCTGTAACTTACTGCAGTTTGGGAGAAATTGTCAGGTTTAATAATTTTTTATAATGAAAGTAAAATTCTACATTGAAGAAAAGTGTATTGTATGTGTATGCTGTCAGTTACATTTCTCAGAAAGGAAATTTGAATATGCAAAAAAACAAAAAAGAAAAACTGTATTTAAAAGGTCAAATTTAACATATAGAATAAGAAAGAAAGAATAGAATAAGAAATAAGAAAAGGTTAAGTAACCCCATGATTCAGAAATCAGAATTATCTTTAAAAAAAGCTGGTATTTCTAATTACTTCCATTGTATTGTATCTGACTTCTCAAACAAAACACTAGAGATACATACATATATTCTTAAGTAATGATCAGTGTTGAATGTCTCTGCAGTATATATAAAAGACAAAAACTCATGCAACATACAATTACTGCAGCATTTGCAACAGCTGAAGTTACCTTTGCTCAAGTCAAATTAATAAGTTAAAAGTAAAATGTACAATGATATCCATTTAATTTGAAGCTCTGTGAATCTAGATTGACTAATGAAGGAGCACACAAAATAATCTAATTTTCTTTTACTGGGTATGGGGCCGAGTTAAGTGAGATGTCAAAAAAAAAAAAAAATGGAAAAGGAAAGAAAGACTTCTGTCTGCAGTGTGTCAGACAGCTTGGATGCAATTGCGTGAGGCATATGTGAAGAAAACTGTAAAATGCTTGTGTGAGTGATTTTGACTGTATATCTGTATGAAACATGCATGAAGAGGGGGGGAAAAGGGGGGGGAAAAAAAAAAAAAAAAAAGCACAAAAGCCTTGAAATTCCAGCTGTGGTATGGAGTGGGCTGCATGTTAACACAGTTAAATGATCCACATGTCAAAAGCCTCACTTACCACAATCCTAAGTGTAAACATGATAAGAACGCTGGAAACACGCATACGCCTCATCCCTAACATCTGTTGTTGTCTGTCTGTCTGTTCCAGGGTTTGGAAATGCGCTCCATTTTGCTGATAAGCAGATGATATTTTATTGTTCAAAGGCAGCAAGCTGCTTTCACAGCAAGATCTGCACTGCACACAGAAATATTTATACTGTTGCTAATGAGAAACTCATAATTTAGCCTAAATAGGGTTACACAAACACACATTCAAGTTCTTCCTGTGGAACACACACGTGATGTGCACACATTAGCCTCTGTGGCAAACACAGATGGATACACAATATATGCAAGCATGCAAATATCCACGCTACCTACAGCAGTACTGACTGCTTTTTAAATCTATATTTATTTAATTAGTGCCACTTTGAAACAGTTCCACTAATTGAGATTGCGCACACAGTATTTGTCAGCTGTGCATTAGGGATGCTTTCATTTTATTCCAGGGAATGTTGAAAAGTTCCATATCAGTTCTCACACTAACTATAATGGGTGCTGCTTAATTTTGGAGTGTCCATTTAATTAGTGGGGGGAGGAAACCCAAAGCAGATGTGAAACTGGTTAAGTCAGTCACCACTAATCCAAATCTGAGACCCTTTGTTCGACAGCACATCTTCAGCGTCATCAGCATAGCACAGCTGTGTTGATATAACTGGAGCTTCAATGGGCAGAAATGACAACATTTGTAAATCAGAGCTGTGTGTAAAATGATTTCACTCACTAGTTTTCTGATTAACTTAGATCTGAACACCAGTGAGTTATTATACAACATCTTTACTTTAAGCCTTCACTGTGACGTTAACCGCACGTCCATGACTGTGATGCTTTTGTGCTGACAAAATGTGTCCAGAAAGACAAACACCTGCCTGAACACTCACGCATATCGAGGCCTGATAAAATCATGGAAACACGACTCCTTCAAATTGAATTCATTTATTGTAGCGCAGTTATCGAGATCTTTTTAAAAAAAATCTCATTTGTGTAATAATTAAAAATGAAATTCATTAGGTTTGTCTATTATCACAGCAGCAGGTAGCTCCACAGTATACCAGATCTATATAAAAACCCACTATTAGTAAAGTGTGGTCTTAAAAGCCTTTTGGACCCATCTGCGATAATATATTAAAAAAAATGTTACTATTTGTGTCACATAATTTACAGAATCATTGCAGCAAACCCTGTGAAAAACTGAGAAAAAAGAATAAGTTATTATACATAAGAAAAATTGTGTTTTTAGTGCCAATTAAGCTGGTGTTAATGATTACATCTAATTCCTGTTTCTTGCATTAATATGATGATTTACATTTGATTTCTTAACCTATATATTATGTTTTATATATAATCTATGTATTATGAACTAGTATATTAAGTAAAGTTATGGTAGTAACATTAAACAGAGTTAAAAGAAAGCAACTTGGGTGTAATCATATTTACAGCATTCAAATACCAGACTGATCTGTAATGTAACCAACAGTCACTCCTTGAAGCCGTTCTGTTTACAGTGACTTACTGATCAGAGGCTCATATCCAACACGTTCTTGTGCTAAAGTAGCACAAGAGTGTGTCTCAGGAGCCTTGTACGCGCTCTGTAAATAAAATACTGAGTTGTAGTTGTTGGCGTGTAATCTTGCTCTGCCTTGCACATTTAAGTTGGTCCTTACATCTAAAGACCTCAGGGAATTAGTGTGCATTTTATTCTCCTAGCACAGGTGTGTGTTGCTCAGCCCTGGCACCACTCACTCTCCTTTAAGCAAGAATGATGGAGACAGTTTTTTTTTCCTCAAAGTGCTCATCTCACTGACTGGTTAGGTTTGACAAAACATCAGCCTTGAAGAGAATGTGCCATTTGTTTTGAATCTATTCATCACTCAAGGAGAGTTCTGTTTTCTGAACATCTATTTGGCCTTCTCTCCAGCGAGGTCTGAGGTCAAGTATCAGTGACAGAGTGCACCCTAGAAGCTGGTAGGGATTCATTGTCTTCCTCAAGGACACTTCAGAAGCCTGGACGCTTGTTGAATTGACGAGCATATGCCTGCCTTTCAAGCTGATGGACAGTTCTGCTGGTGAATACAACAAACTTCTGTCCACTTTGTAATTTGTAAATCATACAATACAGTCATGGTAAAAAGAAAGTACCCCCCCCCAAAAAGAGCATCTCAATTCTAAGGTTTTTACATAGCAGGTTTAACATATTAAACTGTGTTGTTACCTAAGTAATAACCTAAGTAAAAATGACTCTGGTAGAATAACAGTTACTTGACTAACTTGAAGTAATCCTTTTCTGTACTAGTCTCTTGCATATTTCTGGAGGAATACAGTTTCAGGTTGAGGTCTGGACTTCCACTTCTCCACGGAAAAACCTTTTCTTTTTCAGATATTCTGTTGTAGATTTGTTGGTGTCTTTTGTATGACCCAATTTGGAACAAGCTTAAGCTGTTGGACATTTGACCTCACATTAATATCTTGAATATTTTGTTATACAAATGTTTATGGTTGACACAGTGGCTGCAAAACAAACCCAAATCACCACCACTGTGCTTGACAGCTGGTATGAGGCGTTAGTAGTCATATGATGTTCTTGATTTTTGCCCAAACAAATTATTATGGCCAAAGGTCTCCACTTTGACTTTAACATGCTAACTGAGGCCTGTAGAGACTGAGATGCAGCTCTTGGGTTTTTTGCAGTTTCTATCAGAATTGCACAGTCTGAGGTGAATAGGGGTGCATTCGGCAGGTCCACTCCTAGGAAGATTGGTGACTCTGTTGAATATTTTCCACTTGTAAATTTTTCTCACTGAAGATTAATGGATGTCAAATTGTCTGGATAATTCCCAGATTGCTGGCACCACACACACACACACACACACACACACACACACACACACACACACACACACACACACACACACACACACACACACACACACACACACACACACACACACACACACACACACACACACACACACACACACACACACACACACACACACACACACACACACAGAGATCTGAATGCTCCAGACCAGCAAACTACTTTTATAGGTGTGCTCTCACTTACTGATGATCACATGATCAATTCCAAATGATTTTTTAGTCTTAGTTTCTCTTAATGAAAGCAGCATTTTGGTTTAGGTTTTTGTTAAATAATTACATGGTGTAAGGACCATGTTATTTTTACTATGTCCTGAGATGCCAAATCTTAACTGAAAGACTGTGTGCTTTCTATTCAAACAAAATGTGAATGTGATTGAACACATGTTATAAGTCTACATAACAAAAATTGAAAATCTAAAACATTTAATCATTCATGTTTGTGCACTTGACCCTCTCCTCTGTGGTCACTCCAACAAATATTCCACTTGTGATAATACAAAAAGTGATAAAGTGCACACAAACATGCACAAATGATTCATAGACACCGATGGAAGGACAGATAAATATGAGCATGAACACACAAACACCACTAGATTCAATCCAATCTCCTGAGCTCCTGGCCTTGGTTAGCATATTCTAATGGCCCGAGTACACAAGGAAACACAAGGAACTCAAAGAAAGAGACGAAGCAATGGAGGAATTTGGGGGTTGCAGTGAGATGGGAACAGAGGGCAAGCGAGAGGCACAGGCAGACTGAATTTTAAGGGAGGGGGGGATTCTACTGGAGACACAGAGACAGTGAGAGGGAGGGTGCTTGCTTTAGGAAATGGAAGTCCTTTACAATCTAGTGGTTTCCTCTCCCTTCCTCTATCCTGTGCAGCATACACTCTCCCTCCCTCAGAGATCCCGCTAACAACAAAACTGCCAGTGTATTTAACACCGAGCTCCCAACAAAGCATAGGACTCTACAAACATAATACTTTTATTTCAGAGAATAAAGTAAAACTTTTATTTTCTTTGTTTACTTAATTAAACAGTAATTCTAAAAACAGTGCATCTCATTTCATGGCATCAAACAATATATTTACATTGCCCTGAAGACGAAACATCAATTTTTCAGGGATAAAGACCAAGAAAAACATCACAGAAACTGAGATCACATGGTTCCCGCATGACAGCAAAAGTATGCAAACCAATCGAACTGTGCGTCTCCTCGGACTGCAGGGGAAGATGGCTTTATTTATGTACCTGTCTCTTTGACTACATTTTTCATGCTTTCTGGCTCTCTGCATAGTCTTCCTGAAAAGAAAAGGCTGTCTGCTAAATCATCAGTTTCAAAGGGTCTCCTTCCTTTTCTGTCAGCCCCAGTTTATTTTTACCCCGTCCCTCCACCTCTCTGTGCCTCCACCCATCCATCCCTCCCTTTCCAAGAGAGCTCTCTGTGCCAATTTGTACTCTCTTAGTCACGCTAAGCACTTATCTTGTCCCTACTGAATGCCTTTGCAATCAAACCAACACTTATCCGGTTGTAAGGCACTCTAATGGCCGACTGATAATGAAACTCCTTCATTGTGAGTTAACAACTGGCTAAAAGATGTATGAAGTCTACATCACAAGCAGCGAAATTGCTGATGAGAGCCACAGCCTGTAATCGCCTATGCTGCTGCAGCTAGTGTATTATGGTAGACTGTGCATTAAATATTGTGCATCAGTTCATAGCTTGTTGTACAGCGATTGCATTCTGAAAAAAGTTTCTCTCATGTTTAGTTTCCCTAGTCATGTCTGCAATATAACTAGGACAGGGTGGCAAGTTTTCAAATGTAATTTTTATTTATTCATTTTTTACAAGGAACAAAGACACCAGCTTCGTGTATGCTCTTACCTCCCATGCTGACTATTACAGGCAACGAGCTGCGTGAACTTTTCTCTGGATTGATTAGTCAACAGTGCCAAACAAAATGTGAGTGAATGTGATTAAAACAAGCTGTCAATTTGTCTTCTTTGGTCTGAAGCCATTAACTGACGTTGCAAAAAATCGAACAGCTTGCAGACTGTTAAGTCACAGTCTGACTTTTATTCTTATTAGAATAAAATTTTATTCACTAAACTTTTTATCTGACTTGAAATTGAACCCAGAAGAGAAATAAAAGTCTGTGCAGTTACAAATTCTGGACTCTAAATATAAAACCCACATAGTAATAGGGTCCAACCTCAGCCACTTCATTAGGTACACCTTATTAGTAGTGGGAAGGCCAGTTTGCCTTTATAAATGCATCCATTCTTCACTGGGACAGATTCAACAATGTGCTGGAAATATTCTACAGAGATGTGATAGCCCCACACAGTTGCTGCAGATTGGTTGGCTGCACATCCATGATACAAATCTCCCACTCCATCACATCCCAAAGCTGCTCTATTGGATTGAGATCTGGTGACTGTGGAGGCCATTTGAGCACAATGAAGTCATTGCCATCTTCAAGAAACCAGTTTGAGATGATTTGAGCTTTGTGACATATCACATTACCCAGCGGGAAGCATCCATCAGCAGATGGGTATATTGTGGTCATAAAGGAATGGGGCATAGTCAGCAACAATACTCCGGTAGACTGTGGCACTGAAATGACTGTCACTTGGTACTAAGGTGCCCAACGTGTGCCAAGAAGATATCTTCAACTCCATCACACCACCAACAACTAATCTGAACGGTTGATACGAGGCAGAATGGATCCATGCTTTCATGTTGTTTATGCCAAATTCTGACCACATCCCCTAAATGTCAAAGCAGAAATCGAGAGTATTCAGGCAACATCTTTCCAATCTTCTATTTGTTTAAAATGTAACCTGAGTTTCTGTTCTTTCCTGACAGGAGTGGTGCATACCCATATGGAAAAGATATATATAAATCTTATAAAGTTTTTATCTGTCTTGTATGAAACTTGTATGAAAAGCATACAAGAGTGAAAACACATAAAATCCCTTGAAAAATCATATAATGAAACTTGTATGTTTTGTATACTTACTAAAAAATATATATGAAAGTAATGAGAAAGTGGCCACTTTCATGAGTAAATCATGTAAGGCTTATATGATTTATACATGAGTAAATCATATATGTTTTTACTATTTCTTTTCCATATGGGTAGTGTGGTCTTCTTGCACATCTGCTTTAACATTCAATGTGTTGTTTTAGGTTTAGGCTGCCTGTCTATTAGCTCAATATCTGGCTATTTTCTCTCTTTTAGACTGCTTGCTAGAAACCTTAAAGACAACTGAATGGAAATTCCTAGAAAACCTGTCTGAACAACAACACGACACTTAAATCACGTTTCTCCCTTTTCTTCGTAAAGCATCTTTGGGTCCAATTTCAGCAGATTGTTTTGACCACGTCTACATGCATAAATGCATAGAGGTGCTGCCATGTGATTGACCGATTGGATACGAGTTGATTAGCAGATGCACAGGTATATTTAATGAAGTGCCAATGAGTCAAAATTGACACCATGTGGCATTAATCTTAGTCTTTTATTTTATTTATTGCAAAGAAAAGTCAATACATAACTGTTCATTTAATCATTTTTTATCTTCCCATGTGGTTGTTTAAAACCCAAGTCACAAACATATTGTATTAGCCGAAACAGCTTTTCCACAATGTTTTTATAATAGGTGTAAATCTATATTGTGGACTACTTTCTACCATGGATTGATACATAGCCGATGTATTTGAGCACCAGATGTGCACAGGTTGGAAACAGAGTGTCAGCATCCATTAGAGAGATCTCACCCAATATCGTGGCTCACTGACGTGCTCCTAACAGCATTTTTATACAAAAGTACAGCACTGGTAAACACTAATAAGCTTTAGACTTTCAAATAAACTGTGTTTGCCTGGGATTGGTGAACAATGAAACCATATCATCACCCATATCCAGGAAATATAATTGAAAGCAGAAATTACGTTCGTTTTCCATTTAATTTGTAAGCACTCGTGCAGTACGATCAAAAATGATAACTTTTCCATACTATAAAGAAGCATGAACACGAAGACATAATTGGCAGACATCACAATTATGAACTGGAGGCCATACTGAAACAGGTTTTGAAAAACTCATTTCACAAAACACCAATGACAAAAATTAATGAGCCGAGAAAGAATAACTGATAACTATCACTGGACTTATAGAATTTTCTTCCCTTCCTTTGGCTGTGCTGTAAAGCAGTCAGGAAAGGCATTTTAATATGCGCTCAAGACTCCCAAGCCATATTTGATTATGTGATGGTGAAGCAGGTAGCAGCAAGATGAAGTTTAAGATTTACATAACTAGCCAATTAGAAAGATTCAAGATAATGAGCGAAGTAAAAGACTTTCCAGAGGAGCCTTACTGAGATTTGGTTTTCCCATTATTATGTTAAGACAAGCAGGAGTGGAATCAAAATATTTTATCCTAAGTAATCAGCACAGATGAAGACTTAAAATTCACATTAACATTTCTCCTATCAGAACCAATCAGTCTGGGTTTTCCTTCACTCACACCGTCCAACCTGAAACTGTGATTACAGGACCTTTGTGCTGTTGTCCTAAACCGTGTCAGGATACCTTTGAGTACAGCTCTGACAGATGAGCAGCAATCATTCTGAACGCACGCTCTTGTGTGCCTCTTCAAAACAGACGACTACAATCATATTGATTAGTGCTTTGTTCAGACCACTCTAACAATCAAGCAGACCCTCATCAGAGGACACTTGAGTGAGCCCCGTTTACCGCAGAGACGATTTGAAACATATTGTGTCTATTGTCTGGTGTTCCCCATCCTGATTTTGCATACGACAACAATACCAACAGCTTGCTTTCAAAATGCGCTCAACTCTGAGTATCATTAGAGAGCAATCCTGAAATCATCATCACGGTGAAGTTAAGCAAAATAGAGATTCTCTAGAAGTGCATTATTACGATAGATTAAAGGATAACATGGCCTTTATAGTCAGCGGCCGTGTGTTCTCCAACACATGGACTTACACTGTCGGTGTTTAAGGAAATGGTCTCTATAAATAAAAAGACTTAAATATCAAATCAAGACCTGAGGTTGTGAAGTAGAGTGCAGATACTGCATCCTTGCAGAAACAAGTAGAATGAAACTCACTCACCTTTGCACTGATTGGTGTTTTTGTCCAAGATGGCCTTTGTAGAGACAATTTTCCCATATCTGCAAAACAAAAACAACAACAATGTAACATTCTGATTTGCTGCTGACCCATTTTTAACATCTGGATCAATATTAGTTATTTGAGTCTTGGGTAAATATTTAGCTGTGCTGCAGGCAGAGCTGCAGGGTTATAATTCTGGTCTATCGTTGAGTCACAAGTTTGGTCCAGTCAAAGGAAACAACGCAGTGATGGACTATGTTAGATTTGTATTGTTGATTGTCATTTATGCTTAGAAATATTTACTTATATATGCTTAGAGTTTTGTAATTAGTTGTAGATTGGTAGAGGTTTTGATCCTTGATAGTCTGCAAACTTTGTGTGTATTAGACAGCACTTTGGGAGCATGAGAGGTCATACTGTGTCTTATTATTTTATGGTAGGATTAACGTAGTTGCGTCTGTTCTAGTCTAAGTGCTCTTTGTTTAGATGAACTGCAGGACTTCCTCACCGTGTTATCTAGGATGAACCATCTAGGGTGAGGGGGAGGCTACCCTCTTCCTGACCAAGAATGTTTGACCCTTTGATCAGCAGTCCACACACACACACACACACACACACACACACACACACACACACACACACACACACACAGGCAAGGTACTCTTTGTTTGTATGTAGACGTCGTATGTTAATGAACCTATGCATATTCATGTAACCTCAATAAAAGGACAGTGTATGGGAGAACGGACGAGAGCTACTGGGGTCAAGCGAAGGAACGGCGTTTGTCCGGTTCTCTCCCGTGCACGAGTACCATGAAGAAGTTTGCCTACTTGTGTCTTGCTTAGCAGTGTAATTATATTGTCTTCAACGTTCCAGCGGATGGGTTCAAGCTACAAACCTAACATTAATTGGTCCTTCGATGCCGGATCCCTGGGATCGCATTCACCGAGGGGGGGGAGGCACGCTGAAAGACTGATGTCAGCCAGGAAGTTCCTGTGGATTCGCTGTCTGTCTTTCTCCTCGATGAATGGCGATCGGCGGGATTCAGGCTGATATTACACGCTAAGCAACGCCAAGTAAGTTTAAAGAGGCCGACTCTATAACCGTGTCGTTGTGCAGTCTCCGCCATTTTGTGAGGCGTTGAGAAGTTCGCTGCTTTGTGGAGCGATAACTGGGTTAGTGTCCCGAAAAAGAAGTTTTGGTTAAATCGCCCAAGGGTCCCAAGCGTCCGGTGAGTGTCCGGTTTTGAAATCGCCCTGGGTGTGTGTCCCGAGCGTCCCTTCATTGGGTTTAGTCGCGCGAGTGGGTGAGCGTCCCACAACTGGGTCAGGGTCCCGAGCGGTCCGGTGTGAGTCCGGAGTAGGCCTATTTTGTGTTGTTGTCATTGTTGTCGTCGTCGTCGTTTTTGTTGTTGTTGTTGTGTGAGTGTGTGCGGAGCAGAACACGTGGTCTGTAACACCGACTGTTGTTGTTATCATGGGTTTCTAAGCAACCAAGAGTGAGTTAGAGGGAGAAAGACGTTTGTGCTGGACTTTGCTCCTGGCAGCACAAAGTATTTATGTATAAAAGAGAGAGAGCGAAGGCTCCACAGCTGCGTGGGTGCACGCGAATGCGGTCGCGCGGGTTTCACGCGGACCTGAGCCGTGCGGTTAATCGCAGGCTTATAAATGGAAGAGATTCAAATGTTAGAAGTTTTCAGAAAACACACCAGCCTTGAAGAGTGTGTGGAAAAGGCCAGCCCACATCAGCAGCTGTGCTCTGGTGGGTGGCTTTCCCCCCACCCCTTCCTGACACAAAATGTTAACAGCCTGTGTGCCAAACCATTGAGGTGGATAGTTGTTAAAAGTAACCTACATTAAACTTGTGGTTGCTTAAATTCAGTACAATGACATGTGAGGTGAAGTGATATAGGTAAATATTTAAACTAATGAAGTGCATAGAGGCACTTGACCTGTGTGGAAGACGGTCGTCTTGTTATGAGCCATTGTTGAGATATAGAGCACATCTGTGAAAACAACTAATATGCTCAACCCTGTATGAAACATCTAAAAATACATGATGGAGAAGCTGTGTTGAATATGTAAGTGTAAGACTTTGCCACTGTGGGCAGAGCATGCAACTACTGTGTGATGTCGCGTTGCAGTTTTGTTTTTGTTTTTTGAGCTGATGAGCAAGCTACACATTATCAGATCAAGAGCTGTCTGAGAACTACTCAAAGAGAGGGAAACAGAGAGTGTGCAGCGTTTCCATGAGCAGTTTTTCTGCACCTTGACTCGTGTGTGTGTGTGTAGCATCAGCATCATGTTTTTGTTTATTTGTTTTGTTGGATTAAAAATAATTAAATAAACTGGTGATCATGCTTATGGATCACCATGGCACATATCTCCAGCCATATGGTTTATTTATGCAGATGAAAAAGTGAGTGTGAATGTGTCTGACATCACAGTGTTTTTGTGCGCTGTGTAAAAGTAATTGCCTTTGATTGTGAGTGAGAGCGGTGATTCTGCAGGTCACCAGCTATTGTAACGAAAAAAAAAAAAAGAGTGAAAAAGAAAAATCATAGGAAAAAGGTTTTGTGTTGATCAGCCAAAAACAACTACAATTTCATTTTCTGCTTTTAAGAAAAGACTGTTCACAAAAACACACACAGAGAGAGATGTGTGTTGATTAAGCAGTGATGATAATAATGAAATGTCTTAGTTTGTCACTTTCAGGTGAAAAGCAGACCTGAATCAATTTTCCACATGCAGCGGTCGGAAGAAAGTTATAGTTTAACATCATTGGAAACATGCAGGCCAAGTTTCTGGCTGACTTATTTACAGTGCCATGTGTTTCTCAACCTCACAAGCGAGCTCACTCCTCCCTGAAGATAAGGAATGCAGCTCCAAAGCAATAACATGATAAAGAGACAGCAGCAAGTCCTGAGCACAAAAAGTCCCAGCAAAGCAGCAGCAATGTGGATAAACAGCAGCAGAAGAAGAAAGCAAACCCATCTTCCTGTCTGATTGGTTGAATTTCACGGAGGGGCGAGCAAGATGGCAGCGTGAAGAGGAGTTTTTGTTTGAGTTCTCAGCACGAGACACTTATTTGACGTCTTTCTGGCCTTCGGGACTTTTTTTTGGAGATCAGCACGCTAAACTTGCTGGATCTGAGGCCAGGGTCTGCGGCGGCAGCATGTTGAAATGCTCAAAAAGGACTGAGTGACTCGGGCAAGCCACATGCGGCTAGCGACATGAAAGAAATGGACCCTTCATGATGCGTTCAACGTGCCAGCGCTGTGGTGGGAAAGGCTCCATCATAAACACGCCCTGCGCCGAGGTTCAGGCCAAGAAGAAGACGACGATGACTTCCAAGCCCAAGAAGGTCGGCCTCAGCGTGGGCGAGCTGATTGTGAAAGCCGTGGCCGCTTCCAAGGAGCGCAACGGCCTGTCTGTGGCCGCTCTCAAGAAGGCTCTGGCTGCCGGAGGCTACGATGTGGACAAGAACAAGGCCCGTGTCAAGACCGCCATCAAGAGCCTGGTGGCGAAGGGCACCAGGACCTCCGGATCCTTCAAGATGAACAAGGCTACTGAGAGCAAAGCCAAGAAGCCCGCCGCAGCCAAAGCCAAGAAACCGGCAGCAGCTGCTAAGAAGTCGCCCAAGAAGGCAGCAGCAGCACTTCAGCTACTAGACAGGACAAAGCTGAAGGAGAACTGCCGGGACTGTTGAAGAGGGAGAGGACAAAAGAGTGAGAGGACAACAGAGTGAGAAGACTAGGTGAGAACACATAGGAATTATTTAATGTGGGAAATCAAAATTTGGGTTAGCAAACCTGGGGAAAAGAAAACTGACTGCTTAAGTTGGAAAATTGAGACGGAGTCTGAAACATTGCGAAAATAGAAACATATACAAAATCACACACACACAAGCAGAACATGCATTAACCCTACTAACAATTCCAAACACAAAATGACTCATGAAGACTCATAGCACATTAGTTAAGAAATGATTAAATAATAGCAGAGAAATGTGTAGGAAAGGCAGCTTTAAGAACATGCTCTGCTGGAGATGCAGCTCCACAGACATGCATTAGACCTGCCTAATAACACAAACCCATGCAATGAAAATTAGCTTGTTATCTTTCATCAGTGTTACAATAGTGTCAATTTAGCAGACACTTGTTATCAAATGCTGAATTTATCCTAAAGAAAAAAATTGACTCTCCAAGTTGCAGGACAACAGTTTAACTTTTGTGAGAAAAAAGATCCTGGTTTGACCAACCAGTGATCAGACAATAAATTTAGTTGTTAAAATGGTAAATTGGGAGAAGCTTCCTGTTTGATTGAGGCAGCACATGTAATTTACTGTATGAGGGAAATTGTCTTTTGTGATACTATTTTGAACATGCTTTTCTGTCGTCCTGTCAACTTAGTGGGTTAATAGCTGATATGCAAATTAGTTGATCAGTTTTAGATTAATGAAAGGTGACTGAATTCTAGTATGAGTGAATGAGATGTGTTGGAGTTGTTGTGTGTTGAGTGGAGACTCTAAAACACTGAGTTTCCTGCTTTGATGTGCGAGTGAATCCTGTATTTAGATACACAACTCTGAATACGTCAGAACAGACTGTTTTGTGAAGTGCATGACAGCATGTCACATGTTTTATGATGAAGGGAAAAGGGAAATTGAATAAAATAGATCTGTGGCCTAAATGAGTGAAGAGCACAGACCTGGTAATTAAACTCATAGCTAATAAGACATTAGGATTATGTTGTGTGTTGTGCAGCTGATGGTTGATTTGGAGTGAATCTAGCTGATGATTTTTCTTTTGGTGTGAAGTTGAGCCTGCCGATTAGTATGATGGTATGATAAACCATGCTAATGGTATGATTTACCCTCCTGAGATGAGGAGCTTGTGTCATGACTTAACAAGGCCTTTTTATTTTGATACTTTCACAGTGCACTGAGAGTTTGGTTTGATAATCTCTGTTATTTTTTATTTTTCATTTTTGAACAAGCACTGATTTTTGCTTGTGAATTTCTTTTCTTTGAGCAGATCTGCAAGTCGGGAATTAAAAGCGTTACACGTCGTCAAGAAAATTGTTGCAAGTGAGTTTCTCCACATTTAAAATGGGTTCAGGAGAAAGCCACTTATTTGGGACAATTAGGAAATGAGAGTCCCCCCCAAAAAGGATTCAACGAGGAAATCCAGTCTAAATTATTTTTCTTTTTGAAATAACGTCGTTTTGCTGAGCATGGAAACGAATGCGATGATAATTTCCACAATTAGCAAAAGAAGGAACCACTGAGTGAATGAGTAAGAATTTTAAAATATCTGACTGACTGACTGAACATGATTGTGTGAAGCTAACCCCCACCTGACAAAGGTGCAGATGAACCCATGTGTTTCCTTTTACAGGAGCAGAAAGATGACAGCAACACTCGAGGTTGCATGATGATTTAACCTTTTAAATGCCATTTTCTGTGTCTGTGCATTTATCAGGTGTGTTATTCATAGGCTTGAGTTGCTCACAGAGATATCTGTGACAAAGTATGCATACGCCTGCGCAAGCGCTAATATTTGCATTTTCTTTTCTTACAGCATGCCAGTTCTTCATGTGAATTGATGATGCGATTTATACCAGGACAACTGGTTGATGTTTTTTCCTACTACAGGATTTCTGGGTTTATGTGTGAGGAAAACTGTGTTTACAGGTTATGAGTGGTGATGCTGTTGCATTGTGTTGATGGGAAAATGTGAAGGTTACTTTGATAATGTGAATAACCTGTGTGAAATTTCCTGTGTTGAGAACTGGTGTTACTTCTTTCCACAGCTAGGGTTGACTTTATGGTGTTTTTATGGCACCTCTGTAACCTGTTGACCTGTGTCTGACCTCTGTCTGACTACAGTCAATGTGTATTGCTAATGTTAGTTTCTTTGAGAATGCTGTGGAAGATTCAGCTGAACCGGACAAGTGACATGAGTAAAACAAATAAGAGATACAGTGTTTCTGGGATAGTTTGATATGGGCTCATTAGCTGGCCACTTTTGAGCCCATAGTAATATATAAGTGGAGTGACTTTGCTTAAGAGCAGTCACCGATTACATTAATGTTGCCTGAGTACATGGGATAATCCATGTCTGAGGCGACTTATGAAAATAATTGTAGTTTACTGATTTGAGAAAACCTGCACATGACACTTGTCTTGCTGATGTTGAATGCTTCTTGTCCTTATGATACAATTGTTTACAGGTATGAAGTTTGATTTTACTTCCAGATTTTGTTTTCCAGGCCATGATGGTGTGTATGCAGGCTCCTGGGAGAGCCAGGTGTTAAGCAAACTTAATATGCAAAGCACACTAACATTTTCATTGCAGGATTATGGGTCCAGGGTGGTGCTGCTCCAGGGGAGGAGATGCCCTGATGTTGCCTGGGATATGATCTAGCTAATCTTTTTCTTTAAGACTGGAATCCAGGTTTGGTGAGTTGACGCATGGGTGTATCCATGCGTCAAGAGGAGGGGTCCAAGGATTAACATTAAACAATGTTTTTTATTATTGTTGCAGTGATTTGTGTGATTAGCCGTTTTATTTACAAATATTAAACCTATGCAAGTGGTGCACCCATGTTCAGATGAGGCTTTGATGGCCTATAAGTGAAGTTCACTGAACTAAAGAATGTGGTTTGATGATTGTTGACATACTCTCCAAATAGTTTGTCTTCCTAGCAAGGAAATACAGGTGCAGCAGTAATCTCCTGAGAAATCTTCAGAGGCCCAGTGAGAAGCGCATAGCTGACAGGACCAGGCAGTGGTTGAGGTCAAAGATCAAGCTGATTGGGGCCCATCATGAAATCAGACCTTGGAGCCACAGCAAGGACCATGAAACTGCCTGCAAAATAGAGGAGAGGATTGTCCACAAGATGGGAGAGAGGCTTCAGGAGGATCAGAGATCATCTTCAGCACAGCAGACATCACACAGAGAGCTGTGCTACTAAGCTTCCAGGAAATCAAGAGGAGACTTCCCACAGCAAGATTTTAAATAAAATGAAAGATTCAATATTGACGCTGAGGAAGACGACTAAGGTGTACGACGTGCTCTGCCTTAAACCTTCAGCAGCGTTGGAACATGAAAACTCGTGGGATGAGGGGAGCGTGCCAAGCTCCATCGACAGCGCAGAAGGAGTTCGAGGATGACATCATGATTCTGTGAAAGCACAGGAACCAGAAGCTATGGTGGTGATGACAGCAGTTTCCTATGAACATCACCTAATGCTGTGCCACTATACTGTGCATACGATGACACTCTGAAGGCTGCTGGGATCATAACAGCAGTAAGATGACGGAACCCAGCACCCTTTCCACAGAGAGCTTTTTCTGCAGAGCGTGGACAATGGCAGAGTCATAAATATCCCCCTCACAAGACGAAGGTCTGAAGTCAGGTGATGGGGGCTGGTAAGAGGCCATAAAACTAGAGTGCTGAGAGGTCTGCAGCTTGGAAATAGCTGAGACCCATGTTGACGAACAACAAAACCAACTGGTATGTTTGAATGTCTATTCTACATACATTTGGACTCTGGTCCTATGGACAGTGATGGAAACTACTGGAAGAGACATTCATGACGCCCTGCAGAGCTTAAACCACTCTGCAGAGAGACATGTGATGTGCACACCCGGAGGAAGCACCACCAAGCTGAGATGTTTTTGAAAATGTTACTTTTTTAGTTTCACTATTAAATTAACAATTTCTTTGGTTGCTCGTAAGATGCAGTTTGCCATGAGATGAGCTCAATGAATGGGGTAACTGCTAATACATTTATTAAACTGTGTACCTTTTCAGTAATTTAGGGTGATTTGACATATGCTGAGTATAAAAAGGTTTGCATTGAAACTGTCAGACATGAGGTATTCATACCTGGGAACTTTTCAAGCATAAAGGTCAAAAAGGGGGGAAATGTTAGATTTGTATTGTTGATTGTCATTTATGCTTAGAAATATTTACTTATATATGCTTAGAGTTTTGTAATTAGTTGTAGATTGGTAGAGGTTTTGATCCTTGATAGTCTGCAAACTTTGTGTGTATTAGACAGCACTTTGGGAGCATGAGAGGTCATACTGTGTCTTATTATTTTATGGTAGGATTAACGTAGTTGCGTCTGTTCTAGTCTAAGTGCTCTTTGTTTAGATGAACTGCAGGACTTCCTCACCGTGTTATCTAGGATGAACCATCTAGGGTGAGGGGGAGGCTACCCTCTTCCTGACCAAGAATGTTTGACCCTTTGATCAGCAGTCCACACACACACACACACACACACACACACACACACACACACACACACACACACACACACACAGGCAAGGTACTCTTTGTTTGTATGTAGACGTCGTATGTTAATGAACCTATGCATATTCATGTAACCTCAATAAAAGGACAGTGTATGGGAGAACGGACGAGAGCTACTGGGGTCAAGCGAAGGAACGGCGTTTGTCCGGTTCTCTCCCGTGCACGAGTACCATGAAGAAGTTTGCCTACTTGTGTCTTGCTTAGCAGTGTAATTATATTGTCTTCAACGTTCCAGCGGATGGGTTCAAGCTACAAACCTAACAGACTACCACAAAATATGTACACGAAATGGTCACCACAGGATGACTTGCGTCAGAATTATTAACAAGATAGACACACAACCTCCATCCAGCAGATGGAGGAACAAAAAGTCCGTCCCTCCATCTGCTCCCTCTACCAACTTTTAATGTCTCCTGTCCGATTCACCACCTTACTCTCTTATGTTTGACACCTCTGCCTCTCTCTTTGTCTACTTCCTTATTTTCCCCCCACATCCCACTTCTATTCTCGAGCTTTCTGTTCTTGGGTTCTCAGAAAGAAGTTAATAATGTTTCTTATCAGACCAGTCTTTTAGTGCTCAAGGAAAGAGGAGAAAGAAACAGACAAAACCCAGAAAGAGGCTGAGAAGGTATGAAGAGAGAGGATAACAGAGACAGAAAGGAAGGTAGAGTCAGAAAAAGACGAAGACAGAAAGCTTGAATTGTTGAGATCAGCCTGGATCACTGCCTGGCTTTGTGGATGAGACTTTTAATTAATGTTTTCACACTGGTGCACAATGACTGACTGGCTGGCTGAGTGACTATCAAACAGATTGACACTCTGCCCGACAAGCTCGCTGACTGGCTAGCAGACTGGCTGATAGCCCCAGGTAAAGGATGGAAGTATATTCCCTCTTCTGTTTGAGAGATGGGAAGAAAAGAAAAAAAAAAGGGAAACAATGAAGGTAGAAGCAAAAACAACTCAATGAGAAAACAATGCAGAAGCTTCCTACTAGCAAAGGAGGTGAGAAAAGCAGCGGAAGGGTTGGAGAGACTAAGGAATGTGAAATAGACAAGGAGAGGGAGAGCAGTCAGTCAAAAGATAAAAAGATACTCAAGGCGAGCAGGAAGTGAGATAGTCCGGGGGAGATGGAGAGATAGTAAGAGGTGTTTAATAAAGAAGAGATCATTTAGTTGTCAGCATCAGGAGAGTCTCTGTCAGCCAACTCTGTCATTAAGAAGAAGAGAACCGAGTCTAGCTCGCCTGACAGCCTCATATCAAACTCTATTGGGACAGGAAAAAAGGCTTTAAAGGACTGCTATCACACCTAACATGACAGATGAGCAGCGTATGATCTCGCAATTGGCAGAGAGAAAAATCACTGTTTTTGTCAAAAATCAAACATTTGAACAACACTCAGTTTTCACACATTTTCATTCCTGCAATTTAAATCTATATCTGAATGGTATTTACAAACCCGCTGATTGTGATGGGCTGAAATCAAATCTGTTTGGCTGATACCATTTCTTTCCCAAAAGTCATAGCTGGTGGTAAATAAGGTCTTTGGCCTGCGGCTGGTGGAGCCAGCCAACGGCTGCAGACGTGAAAAACACTCTGAAGAAAACAAGGCTAATCGCCCACACGTATACGCAACGGCACAGATCAAAAAGAAAAGAAAAAACCTACACCAAAGCAGTAATCACACACACACTACACACACCATCTGGCAATAGCAAGACCAACTCTCAGTGACTTCTACATCAGCATGACTCAAGTGCATGTGACCGAACACTTGAGCATGCAAATACTTGTGTAGGTGTAATTACGTGTGTGACAGAGTATGTTTGTGGAAGTTTGAATCCATGTCAAAGATCTCATACATCATCCACGTGTTTTGCCAACTTGTTTTTCCCAGCAGAAGACTGAAACATATCCAGACTCTGGACAGCGGGGGTGTGGGGGGGATGGGGGTGCCTGGGTAGTTACACTATGAATCTTGAAGAGGGAAAAAAATAAAAATTAAAAATAAAAAATGGTCGCACTGGTCTAATTTCAAAAAGAGGAAAACAAAAAACATGTTTCCATCATGTTTGGGTACATTATTGTCAGACTGTATGTCCACCTGTTCCCTCTGTAGTTACGCAGGTTAGCGAGAGGAGAGGAGAAGAGAGAGGATGACGCCATGGCCTTAGGGAAATGTCCTATTACAACAACAATGCACCATCCAAATCTGTGATTCAATGGCAACATTTCATTTTATCCAGACAGCTACAACAATCTACTATTGTGCAGAAGAAATGGAAAAAAGTATTGATAATAGATCAGATGGTTAAGTGAGGAAAATTTAGATCATGGAATAAGAGGAGAGGAAAGTGCAGAATGTCCTCTTCAAGTCCCAACTGGAACATTTTGGTTGATTCCAACAGAAACCTGGAGTCAAATAACATCGACCTACACTTCAATCAATAGCAATGACACGTAAGAGAGCCATAAAAACTACTGAAATACTTAAAACATACCAATAAAAGACTACAAGGAGCCAGAAAGGAAAGGTCAGCACTTCCTTATCAATTACTTTCCATTGTGCCTAAAAAATAGAGAAATTTGTTCTGAAAAATATCTGGGGATGTAATTTTACTTCTAATTTAAAGTAATTCTCCAGGAAGCAAAAAAAAAAAAAATTGGTATAACCTACGGCTACATGTGTAACTTTCATTAGAAGAAATTAGATTATTTTCTCTATTTCCTAAGCACCAAATGGAGGGTTACACCTATTATTTTCATTGTCAATTATTCTGTTCTTTCTGTATTTTAACTGTATTTTAAAGTAAATTTGTATTGACAGGTTACAGGCTAGAAGTTTGAGTTAAATCCCTGAAAAGTCACGGTGAGCCAAAAGAAAAAACATACCCTTATTAATTCTAAGGTTTCAGACAACCCTCAGATGAACACCACCACAAGGCTTATTACACAGAGTCCTTTAACAAAATACTTTGGAAAGAGAAACAAAATACATTTTCTGTATGACTGTTTCAGTCTCTTCAGTTCATTGAGGTCTGTGGACATTTGTTTATGCACAGCTCTCTTTTTTCAGTCAGGATGAGGTCTGGACTGACTGGGCTATTGCAACATCTTAATTTTTTTCTTTGTTAACTGTTCTGTTGTAGATTTCCTACTTTGCACAGGATCATTGCCCTGTTGCATGAACTAATTTGGGCCAAGCTTTTGCTGTTAGAAAGACGGCTTCAGATTTCACCCTAGAATACTTTGGTATACAGAGGACTCGATAGTTGACTCAGTGACTGCAAGATACCCAGGTCCTGTGGCTGCAGAACAAGTCCAAATCATCACCCCTTCTCCACAGTGTTTGACAGTTGGTATGAGGTTTTTGTGCTGATTTGCCACAGATCTCTATATTGGTCTTGCTTGTCCAAAGGACAGAAGTCTTGTTCCAGAAATCTTGTGGATTCTTCAGATGCGACTTTGTAAATCTAAGCTGTCATTTTCTTTTTAGGGAGAAGAGGCTCTTTCTTGGAAACCCTTTCACACTAGTTCAGGCTTTTTCCTAATTGTATTGTCACAAATTTTAGCATTTTACACACTAACTAAGGCCTGTGGAGTCAGATGTAGCTCTTAGTTGGGCTTTTTGGGGCAAGGGAGTTGCCATTTCTCTGACCCAGAGGTCACCAACACGGTGCCCGCGGGCACCAGGTCGCCCGCAAGGACCACATGAGTCGCCCGCGGGCCTGTTCTAAAAATAGCTCACCATAGCAACTTACCAGTTAGCTGCATCTATTTTTATTTTTTCTTGCCATTTTTTTTTAAATCACAATTGCATTGGTGTCAATTTGTTAGAGATAATATATTTTTAAAAAATTATTATTAAATATTAGATGAGCTCTAGCTGGTCTCCATGGAAACAGTTGCCGTGAAGACCAGCAAAGGTGAAGAGATAAGGAAAAAATGGTGGAAAAAAGAAGAAGAAGAAAACATATCATTGTCACAGTGAATGGGAGGAAGAGTTTTTTACCACTGTGAAAGATTCATGGGTGTGTCTCATTTGCGGGGCGACTGTGGCAACGGCAAAGCAGCACAACGTGGAGAGACATTTCCGAACGTGTCACACAAGCTACCATGCTAACTACCCAAAGGGCAGCACACTGCGAGTGGAAAAAGCCCGCGAGCTAAAGACAGGTTTGAGCAAAAAAAAACCTCCCAAAAAGCAACCGAAGCTTCATTTAGAGCTACACATTTCATGATTAAGAAAAAGGCATTTTTAGACGGGGAGGTTTTCAAAGAAGCAATGATGATAATTGCAAAAACTATGCTTAAAGACGAGAAATATGGAAATGATATAATCTCCACTCTCTCCGATGTCCAGCTGGGGGCAACTACAATCGTTAGAAGAGTGTCGGCTATGTCCGGGAACTTGGCCGATCAGTTGGATCAGGATCTGGCAAAGTGCAGGTGGTTTAGCATCCAGTGTGACGAGTCCGTGGACAGCAGCAGTGCAGCACAGCTGATGGTCTTTATCCGGATGGTGTTTGATGGTTTCTCCACAAAAGAAGAACTTCTGACACTACTGCCGCTAAAGACAACTACGAAGGGAGTTGACATCTATAACGCGGTGAAGGAGTTTTCGCGAAGAAAAAGGTACCGTTGGAAAAGCAGGTATCAGTGACTACCGACGGGGCTCCTGCTATGATCGGCCGACATACAGGATTCATCGCTCACTGTAAAGGTGACACAGAGTTCCCAAACTTCATGCAATACCACTGCATCATTCACCAGCAGGCGTTATGCACAAAGGTGATCGGCTTCGAGCACGTAATGACTCCCGTCGTGAAGATCATAAACAGCATCCGCTCCAGAGCTAAACAGCACAGAACATTCAAGGTGCTATTGAAGGAGCTGTCAGCTGAATATGGTGACCTGCTACTACATACGGAAATCCGATGACTCAGCAGGGGACGGATTTTGCTTCGTTTTTTGTCACTTTTGGTTGAAATCAAAGAGTTCATGCAATCCAAAGGGGAAGACACATCGCCGCTGGAGGACACTGAGCTAACCTAAAATCTGTTTTCTTTGGCTTCATAGAAATGCTACAAAGCTGAATAACACTGTGCTAAGCCAGAGAAGAATGTCTTTCTGTAGCATCAGTCTGGGTTAGTTTGGTGGGGGGTAGAGCTGACTTTTAGAATGACAGTCTTTCAAGGATGAGCCATGTGTCTTCCTCAACACATGGAAACTCCTCCGAATCCTTGCCAAGACCACTGAAATTGACAGCATTTTCTAGACTGCCGAGATTTAAGGAGGGATGTCGATACGAAACTCAACGCACCCCGTTTTGGCAGGCTTGACAAAATCTGTGTGCAACCCTGTCTGTGTGTGAGTGAAGTGTTAATGACAGTCCTCAGAGGGCCCTCACAGCATCAGATCTGTGTTTTCATTCCCTTGTGGAACACAGTCAGCCTATGGATGCTCACCGTTTGATGTCTTCTGAACCACAGTTCCCACCCACACCAACGTGCATCATTTCTGCATCTCTCCAGGATATCCAAGAGTGTTTATATACATTATGTATATGTACGCGTCCTCTGCGTTTGCAAATTGTGCGAGTTCTGTCAGAACTTGTGCGTTTGTCTGCATGTGTGCGATTGTGCATGCATTAGTGTACGTGCAGGTTGGTCTCTGTGTGTGGTAGCTCCTAATTGGGGATCCGATACAGCTGTCTTGTCTCTCGCATTTCCCTCATTTTCCTCCCTCTCGGCCTGTTAGACTCACACAGGCAAACACAGAGGGAGGACCGAGACAGCAATGCTTCAGAAGTCTTCAAATCCATTCCCCATATGTAGTTTAACATCTTTAGGCACTATGAAGAAATAAAGTCTTGGACTGTTTCCATGATGAAAAGCCAATGCGCTGTGAGTTTAGACGATGGCTTAATGTCACTGAAACATTAGGTTTGTCTGCCAAAAGACCTTTCCATGAAGTGTAAATCATAAGCTCCCAGGCTCTCCAGTTAGGTGGCACATTCAAGAGTTGGCATTATAGCAGAAAAGTAATTTGTGTCCATGACAGAGTAAACAGCCACTAGTATAAGCAACAAACAAAGAGCTGTCTTTTATCAACTTTTTGTTTGCTTTTATTAGATAATGCTGTGTGGTGATCCATGTCAGACCAAACTCTAATCTGAGTTAAATATAGTTTCATCTCCACTTCATCCTAACCACAACGCTTCAGATCAGATAGTTCAATATTTCATTTAGGATCTTACAAGCAGAGGGTTATTTTTAACATTTAAATAATTTCTAAGACATTAAGGCCTCGAGAGCATCAGATCCAACATTATTTGCTCAAAAAGAAGAAAAAGTCATCCAACAGACTTCTTTAGTCTTGAATAAAGCACTACGAGTTATTCTGTGGTGCCATTAAGTGGTTAAGAAAAAAAAAGCCAGACTGCACAAAAGCCTGGAAAAGGAATATAGTCATTTTAATAACAATATTTTGCTGCTTTGACACGTCAATATGGAGGCTCAGGAAAAGAGCAGAAGATCTTACTGGACCAATACTGGTGCATGATATATGTAATACAGCTGGTTATTAGTCAGGCATTTTTTATTTATTTTTTTTACAGTTGCTTTGGTTTAATTCTTGAAATAAAAAAATTTAAATAAAAAAATTAAAACCTTCAAAATATAAGGAGCCCTTTCAATGCTCGGCGAGCATTTGCAAACATTTTAGGTTGAGCCTGATTAATTTATCTGTACACTGTACACTGGTAGCTGACATTTGCCGATGTACCACAAGAAGCACTTCCTCTTCCAGCTGCTAACTCTAAGGCAGGGGTGGGGGAACTCAAGGGCCGGTGTCCTGCAGGTTTTAGATCTCACCCAGGGTCAACACACCTGAATCAAATGATTAGTTCATTACCAGGCCTCTGGAGAACTTGGAGACATGTTGAGGAGGTAATTTAGCCATTTAAATCAGCTGCGTTGGATCAAGGACACATCTAAAACCTGCAGGACACCGGCCCTTGAAGCCTGGAGTTCCCCCATCCCTGCTCTAAGGGATGGAACAGTGGATCGTTTGCCTCCATCACCTGCTGGCCCAAGCGCACGATCTGATATCCTCGTGTCGGTGTTGTTCCCATATCATCATAATAAATATTGTTCCAGGTTTAACATTGCAAGTGACCAATCACATTGTTGTGACATCATACTTTTGCGACTTTGGGGAAAAAAACACCTTAAAAAAAATCTACTTAACTTGCGAAAAACTGCCTCTGTCTGCCAATCCAGCAATTTGAATTTGTTGCATTTCAGCAGTATCCTGGTCACTTGCAATATCGAACCTGGAACAACATTTATTATGATGATGTGGGAACAACACCAACACGAGGATATCAGATCATCCGTCCCAAGCATCCTCTGTCATAAAAACCCCCTGCATATCATTGTTCACTAAATCCATGAACTTTCTGTGGTCTTTCTTTTCCTCCAGCATTGCAGCTTCACAAGCAGTCTTTGTCAAATAAATCCACTATCACTTCTCTAGCCCGCACATGTCCCATGTTCATCTCAGGCTTGCCTCTCTAACTTTATCTCCAAAGCTTTCAACCCGAGTTGTCCCTCTGATATACTCATTCCTGTGTTGATACCTTGTCCATCCCAGTGAAAGTCTTGGTGTCAGCTCTGCCTTTTCATTTTTTTTTAACATTTACAACTCATCATGTTTTAAAATCTGATAAATGCAAACTGGACAAAAACCCTTTGAAAAAAAAAAGTTATAAGTGCTGACTCCAACTTCCAATATAGGGGAACTCTGATCTCTTTCCAGATGCTGGTAGATTAATTGTCACTTTCCAGGGAATTTTTAGAGGTCTTAAAAATACTATATTCCTCAGGCTCTAGTTTAATCACATTAAAAAAATGACTAGGTACAGGTGTTTACAATATGGTTACAGTTTGAACAATATGGCTCCCATAACAGATTTCTCTAGCAGCTGAACATTTTTAATCCATGAGTTTCACTCTGATGTAATGAATAATATCACGGAAACTGAAATTTAAGATGGAAACTCTGAAATGTGTGGACAAAAAGATATTTGTAAGGTTTAAGTTTCATATCCATCAACCTCATGATTTTTAAGATCATCATGAGCTACACTGCAGGTTTTAACCACAGATTAAGTTATAGATCGATATGCAGACAGACAGCTGGGAATCAAGCGTGAGAGAGAGACAGAAAGACAACAGGGGGAAGTGAAAGCAAGTGAGTGAGAGAGAGAAATTGCCCTTGTGCTACACTTTAGATTCCGCTCACGTTCTGCTCTGTCCCCAGACGTTAAAAGTGTGTCCATAGTTTTGGCGACCGGGGGAGTGATTGGAAATGTCAGCTGACAACAGCACTTTTCACTGACACTCTGAGAACTGGCACGGAGACAGAGAGAGAAAGAAGGGGGAAACAGGGGTGAGGGAGAGAGGGAAGGGCGGACAGAGAGGAAAGGATGGAAGGAGGAAATGAGGAGGATGAAAGAATGGTAAGGGTGTGTGTGATGCTGATGGGAGGTTTGGTACAATCAAAAAAAAAAAAAAAAGCCATGGTTGGCGACCAATTATGGATGACACTGAATTGAAAGAGTGTGCATGTCTGTATATGTGCATCAGTGTAAGTACTGTCCTCCTGTTACTCACTGCAACTGTGCATGAAAGAAAGGCCTGTTTGTGTGTGCATGCGTGCATATCATGTAAGTGACTGACAGGAAGCTGCCACTCTATTTCCAAAAGCTGGAGCAAGTTAGAAACCCAACACTATGATGCTGCCCAACAGCACACGCACCCCTCCCCTCCTCCATGACCTTTCCTAAATGTTACTGGCCACTTGGCACACTGACTGGGCCTCTAATGAAACTTTTATTGGCCCCCATTTTTCACCCCGTTTTTCCAGAACTGCCTCCAGGGCTGAGCTGAAATACAACAGGCTTGAACTGCAGCTGACACACAGAAAGGAAAGATACAGTGTGTGCATATGTGAACGTGTCTTTGCATTTTATTTTTTATCCGTCTTCTCTGTTTCACAAAATCTATACAATCAAATTGCTTTTGAAAATATTTAAAGCCCATAGCTTCAAGACAAGCAATCACTATAATTATTAACATACAACTCACTAATTACATTTGATATTATCGACCAACATAAGCTAGAAGGCAAATAAGAAAAGCAGGTTTAAATTGTTTACAAAATTTAAATGGAAAATGGCAGCAGTACTAATATAGAGCTTTTTACTGTAACCAACCACCAAATCTCACACACATTCATATAAGCGCATTTTTCCCTCCTATACCAAAGCACCTTGTCTAACATTCACGCACACATCCTCACTGACAGATCCATCAGAGGCAACTTGGGGTTCAGTACCTCGCCCAAGGATAACCTCGAGCCAGGGAGCGAACCACCGACGTCCCTATTTGTAGATAACCCACTCTACCACCTGAGCCACATTTGGGATATGTAGGGATTAAATGCGCAGGACCAACTTTTAACACAAAGAAACAATAGAAAAGGACAAAGCTAGATACTGAAATTAACAGAGTACGGCCCTATTACCTGTCAAGTGTTTCTGCTCTTGCAGCTTAAGTTACTACATTCAGTGATTAATCAGGAAAAGTACACTACAGTATTATCACAGCCGCTGTTGTGTAGTATTATTATTCCAATTACAGATAAATTGATATTTTTTAAATGTCTATAATAATTAGCTTTTAACAAATGTGACAGGATCCCTTAAAAAGAGGAAAAGAAGCTTAGAAAAACAAAATCATGTTGAAAAGTCTCATCGTTTTTTCAAAACAGTAACTCTGTATATTTCTGAACCTAGTCTAAATCTGATTAGGCACTATGATGAGAACCCTGATCTAAAATCTGATCAGGAAACAGCTGCCTAATGGGTTAAAATAAACGCTGGATCAGAGTTTGCTCAGACGTAACAAAGCTGCTAAAAATGAAAATATGCCTTCATCAGTTCCAATGGAAATCTTTTAAATCACTCTAGATACAGCCATTACTAAAATATTCAGATGTTTATCAAATATAGTTGCTGCATCAAGTCATCAAATTTTAGATTGAACTGGTAATTTGATGCAATTTAATTTCCCACAGCTCATTTATATTACTATTAACATGGAATGTGGACTGATCCATCATATTGTCATCCATGTGAGAAGTAAATCTTCGTGTGACTGAGGAGTTTCAAGCCTCCACCGATGGACAGGAGGATTATCTATCCTTGTGTGTGTAGATGACGCAGGGCAGAAAGGAGCGGATGGGCTAGGCCCAGCTGGGTTGTGTCTTTTCCTCTGAGGAAGCAGAGAGGAGGAACACAGGGGTCAAGAGCAAATTGTTGATACCCATTATAAGCTCCTGTCACACTCACGCAACACTAATTACCACAAGCTGAACTAAACTGAACTGAGCAGGAATGAACTGAACTCAGCTGTATTGAGGACGTTTAATGCATCTGCAGAGCGAAGGCAGGGACAGTAGAAGAAAATAGAACTCACGGCTGGCAGAGTTTGATGAGGTCCTGGTCGGTGGTGGCAGGCGGCAGGCCTCTGATGTACAGGTTGGTCTTACTAAGTTGCTCCACTAGCCCTCCTCCCTGACCTCCACCACCACCTCCTCCTCCTGTGTTGCCAGGGCTGGGTGGAGCCATGGGTGGAGGGGGAGGGGCATAGGACTGCTGCAAAGACAGAAAAACACACAGAAAGGCAAACGTCACATTAGGTCTTTACTGTTATGTTTGGTGTCACATGAATCACGTATTTGCCACAAAAAAAAGTACTTCACTGCAGATTCCGCTCCTCAGCTAAATTCCATCTACCAATCTCACATCCACATCTTTTCCTGTCCCAATTATCTCTTTATTCTAGAGGAAGTACATAAAATTAGGAAAGCAAGAGATCTGAAATTAGTCCGTGATGTTCATGGTACCCAACCACTGGGGCTTGCCCAAATAACAATAGCGTGCTGTGCTGAATCTTCACATAAGGTTCTGCACATAATGACAAGGCAGTAGGGACTTCCTTTCAGCGCTGACTGAAGTGTAAAGGTGCAGTGACTTCTACAGTGATTTAGATAAGGAAATGTTTCAAACCATTGATAATTTTCATGAAAAACAGGTTTGTTTGTGTGTGTGCACAAATCAGCAAACATTAAAAGCAGCACAAATTGCTTTCTGGTTGTTTAACCTTAGTTACAATGCAAGCAAACGTAGACCAGAAAAATGAAAGATATTCAAAACATCTCTTGTAATGCAAAGGTATCAAGCCACTGTCAGGCAAGAAAGTCTTAAAGCAAACACCGCTATAATTTGTATTAATAAATTTATGCCATGGGTGAACCGAGCAGGCTGTACAGCATTTAAATCAAGCAAGGTCCTTTTATCACCTTTAACTTACTCAAACATTTCCTATTGGCCTCCACTGTCCAATTACACAGCTCAATACTGACTAAATGGCTTAATAAGATGACCATTTCTGGCAGGGAGAAGAGCAGTGCAAGGATTAATGAGTGCCTGGCACTGAAGGCACACCCACCCCTGCCTGCCCGCTGCCTTAGGCAAACTATTAGGTTAAGTTTGGAGGAAGCAAACAAGCTTGATGGCCCATATGACAGCAGCATTCAAAACACTCCGTCTGCTGCCTTGGAGGAAAACAGCTACACCGCAAAGATGTGTAGTCCCAGTGTTGGTTCCACTGTTGGAAAGTGGATAGAACAAGTTCAAGAAGCTGCTGCAGCTTGAGATGATCACAGCGCAGCAGCACTGTGTGCCGTAATGACGAGAAAATGAGAGACAGGAAGAGAAAGGATAGAGACAGGTAAGGAAAGGAAGCGTGTACATACTTAAGGTGAATCCTGTATTTGGAGTTGTGTGTGGATATGTATGCACAATTGCAAGGAAGCTTGTGTGAGCTTGTGTGTGCGTGCACGAGTGTGAGCCGGTGTTTGTGATAATGACAGGCTGTCACCACAGAGCAATGTGGAGTCTGAGCCAGCTCTGATATTAATCCATTACCTGTATTTTCTCTCAGCTGGTGCACAAATCCTAACACACACTCAGACGCATGCTAGCAGCTCAGACAGACAGCGCTAACAGGATTCAACACATGTATGGAAGACACGCAGGAGTAAAAGGAGAAGGCGCTTATGTCATTTACAGGCCAGCACCTCACACCAGCAGCCAACAACGAGCCTGTACACTTCAGCTCAAACACAAACAAAGTGCAGAGGTGAAAGAGAGGCTATGCTGGGTAATACTTCAGTTTAACAGCTGGGACAAATAATACTCTGTATTACCAGTGTCTCTGAGATTTGCAGTTTGATGTTATTTCCTGAATAACTTCAATTTAGGGCTGCGCCATACATTTTTCACAATACCACCAACAAATTTTTACATGATAATGTCAAAAAGATGTCATATCGTTGCTGTAGCAATGCCACACATTTACATTTACCAGTGCAATGAATGAAACAATTCCAAGCATGTCAGAGAGAAAGAATCATTTTTGGCTACTAAAACAGAAGCGATTTTAAATCACCTCCAAAGCAGCACGCTACTTTGCAAAATATGCAAGAAAATTGTTCCCGGTAATGTGGAAACAACGAGTTTCACCATTTGAGGGAAAAACACATCGAGTACAACAAGGCTACAATGGAGCAGATACTGATATGCGACGCAAAGGTTAGAAAAAAAAAAAAAAAAAAAAAAGACCCAACCAAGCATTGCAAGCTGAACTCCGTATGACAGGATGGGCAAACAGTGAATGCAAATTACTGACACAGTTAAATGTTGGAAAAGCAGAACTTTACAGAGCTGGTTAAACAGCTTCCCAGGTATAAAGTATTTTTCAGTTTTACTATGTGACCATATTGACCAGGGTCCTGAAGAGTTTATTGTTCAACTAAAGCAGCTGGGCTACTTTTGCTCTAATATTTGGCTCATGCTATGTCGCCCCTGTTGAATTAGAATGCTTCTGCTACCGGTCCTCATTTCAATAGTGTCACACTTTGAATTAGGTAGTGTGTCATCAATGACAATAACTCGCAGGAAGAGGATGGAAAATGCTCTTCATTTACTTACTGCTGCTCTCATGCTCCAAACATAAAACATCGTTTATCATTTTTTCTGCATCATCAGAGGCATCGTTAGTGCAAATTTTCTTTAAATATCGTGATATCTCCAGCCTCTACTCCTAAAGCAGTATTCACTGAGAAGAATATTGATACTGGCTCAACAACTTTGTATCAGCCACTTCAGACACAAAACAGAACTATATAATATACTAAAATGTGCTAAATATAATCAATTCCTTAATTAGTCAATCTAGTTGACAGGACATAATTGCCTATATATTTTTGAGTCATAGACAAATGGTTTCACAATTTCAAACTTTTTAAAATTATGGTCATTTTACACCATTTTTGACAAACAAAGCTAAACAACCAATCATTAGAATCAACAATTCACGTGAAGTCTGTCATAAGTGTGCTTTCTCAGGACATTTTATAAAAGTTTATTGTATAATGTGTCACTGTTAGAGGAAAGTAAAGAAGCGCATATCTTTTTTTCCCCATGTGGTGTCTGCAATCACGATATTGGAAACCTCACCGCCTCAAAGCCTGAACTGTGCAGCGGACCGGCTCGATATGAGCCTTTCAACAATGGGTTTGTTTACCAACCTCCTCGGAAAGATAACACAGACACATGGTTGATGGGGAGTGTCAGACACATAAAAGACACCGGGCTGAAATCTTATGGAGAAATATCACAGGGGTAAAAGCTATACATGCTTAAGATAACACACTGCACACCACTGCATGGTAAACACAATATAAGCTCATGAAGCAAAACCAGACTGTTAGACTATTAACAAACATGCACACAGTTAGCCTTATCTTTGTACATTCATTTCATTACACTGATCTGGAGCAGAAAGAGTCTTTCTTCACTCCACTACGCAGATGTCCAGGTATGCACAAATGTACAAAACCTCTCCCCTTCCCCTCGTGTTGCTGACACAACACACACACAAACCTGATCAAAGGCCTTGCCCAGGGAACCTCTTTCAGCCAATTTGTGCAGCTGTCAGGGTTGGGCTGATAGTGAGCTGTGTATGTAATGTGTCAGAGACTGTGATAGGGAAATCCTTTGAAACATTAAAATCGTTCCGTCTCCCTCTCTCTCTCTAGCATTCACACTTCCACCTCTCCTCTCTCCCTCTTTCACTGTCAAGCTCAACTCCACCATCGCTCCGTCTCTTGCTCTTATCATCTCCATCCTTCCACTTTCCCATATGCTTGCTCTATATTTCTTCCTCCTCTGTGCTTCCCTCCCTCCGTGCTTTCATCCAGTTTCTCTCTTTTAAGGATTAGTCTGCAGTTGCTGTGTGTGGACTGAAGGCTGCCTCTCAGCTGGTATTGTTGACACACTTAGTACAGTGGAGCAGTTCTCACACTGGGAAAAAGGCTCAGAGGCAGCGACACAAACTGTCACACAAGGCAAACACAGTCACTGGGATTATTGCAGATTTCATGCACAACTGAGTCCTGAAACACAAACGTGCTGCGAAATATTACTTTAGTGTGACGCACATGCATGCTGCTGACTGATGCTGGTGTACATTTCAGAGCAAAAGCAGAGGAATTACTATGAAGTAGTTACTTTTTTCAAGGCACTGGCCGTCCATCGGAAGTCCAAAACTTATGAGGCCATAAGTTTTGGACTTAATTGTATTTTCACAAGTTTTACCTGAAAGTAATAAAATGACAGATTTCTGTAATTTAAGTCCCAAAGAGTCACGGTGACAGATCTCTTTAATTTACTATAGCCGGGGTGCACATAAGTGGTCCGCAGGTGCGCATTTGCTGTCAAAATAAAAAGACGTGCACCAGATAAGAAGTTGCAACGCGTGTTTGTGTACATATAAAAGGCAGTGTTTTTGTCAGCTAGAGTGGGATTTTCACAGCATATTCTGCACCACATCTCTGTGCGTTCATTATTTGTTTGAAGCCAGCTCACCTCCTGCAACCACTTTTCCGAGAATACGCGTTTCTTTTGCGGTTCGGACTCCTGACATTTCTTTGGAGGTGGAGAAACACCAAAGTAATTGCTTAAAGGAGCTTGCTTCTTCGACATTTTTAAGAGTTCTAAACAAATGTCTGTCCTCCTCCAGAAAATCTAACGTACACAAACACGCGTTGCAACTTCTTATCCGGTGCGCGTCTTTTATTTTGACAGCGAATGCGCACCTGCGGACCACTTATGTGCACCCCTGACTATAGCGCCATTTCTTTATCATGTAGGAAAATGGACATCAAAGTGGGCTGTATGTGGTCCACAATGGAAAATGAGTCTGACATGCCATGTGAAGGAGATCCAAGCTCTGTCACGTACCAGCTGAGATCGACCCCACTTTCAGCTCTGTTACTCTATTCCTTTCTACTGCAGACTTCAAGAATGAAGTTCTGTATCATTTACATTTCTAATACACTTTAGAGTCACATTGCTCCATATTTGCATGGTTTTATTAAACACATTTGCTTGCTTTGTGAAGATGCAGGAGTATGATTACCCTTTGTGTGCCTAACTGTCTGACAGTAGATGTGCTAGCATTGATCTTCATTTATGCTCATCATGACAATGATATTTCACACTAGTCCTTGCATGTAGCAAATAAATAGAGAAAAAGCAAATGAGAACTATAACAATAACAATAATCTGTTGCATTTCTTTTTAAAGTGTAATGAAAGGATGCCTCAATCAACCGCATCGAGGTTGAATTTTACTCAAAAAGGGAAAAAAAAAAAAAAAAATGCAGGAATATTTACTTGTTCCAGCTACTGAACTCTCGTCATGGCAGTAATTCCTGCAAAATAACTTATTTCATTGTACTCTGTAGAGTTTTCCCATCCACCCACCCAAATCTGCCAATCTCCACTTTCCCGCTATTGTTTTGCTTTAGGAATAATTTAAACAGAATACATTAAACTCAGTTCTTTAACTTCTAAACAATGAATAGCTACTGAAAAGTCTTGTATGTGCAGAGGTGTCTTTGTGATGATCAAACTTATCTCCAAACTTATCTGCAACAACATTAGGGGAGGGGGGAAAAACAAACTAAGTATAGATGTGGGTGAAGGTATTGCACAACATCGCATACTGGTGAACTTTGGATGACATGAGGGAAGACAGAAAAAAAAACTATAGAAGAGGAAAGGCTGATAAAGAGTGTTAAGTAAGAAAGGATACGGGTAAAGCTAAAGATACATGGGACAAAGGAAAGAGGCGGACATGGGAGAGAGAGAGAGGGTGGTTCTGACCTCTTCTGATGCTTCCTGAAACAGAGGAAAGAATGCGAGCTATTTTTGGGTCCAGTTCTAAGATTCTCTCTTACTCACTGTGCCTCTAAACACAGCAGCGGAAGGGTTTAAGGAAGCGCTTATGAATACAGTACATCCGAATGGAAACATGGCACCCAATATACTGTCCTTGTTTTGATATTACACAAGCAGCTAAATTAAGCCTCGGCCAGTGCTTCTGTCAGAATGCCTGAAAAGACAACAAATCATCTTTTCAGGAATTCATAAATGTAACTTGATTGTCAAACTATTGTATCCAGGCTTTGTTTCCTTGAAAGATGTGGCTTCAGGGTGCAGCTGAATATTAAAGCTCTACACAGAGTGCTTTACATTGTTTTTAATGAAGGAAAAGAAAAATAGCACATTTACTGTAAGTTAGGGGAAGCGGAGAAGACTGCAGAGAGTTCAGCTAATGCTGTGCACAGGTATAAATAGTCTTCTTGGAGACAAGCCTAATGATATCCAATACAGAATACTTGCTTGTTTCCAAGTGTCAAGCTCAGGAATGTGTAGGCAAGAGGTGTAGCCCAGCCTGTGATTAGTCTGGAGAGTAAATGATACGCCTGGGTAAATCACACCGTAGGGTTATTTAATAAAACTATCTCCATTAGCAGCCGAGTTCCTAGTAAAAGAAGATCTGCAGTCCTTTGTCCCTACATGAGGTGCAACCTTGATTCAACAGATGGTCTACATGCTTTATTAAGAAGAAAATATGCAGATAAATAGTCAAAGTGATAACTGTGGTCAAGATCAAGACAGTACAAACAAGAAGCACTCCAAGAGCACAAACCCAAACCAAGGCAGCTCACCCTCTGGGCACTATTTACTTTTAAGGGAATGGTATTATACTGTTATCTTTGTTCTACTAAATGTACTTTAGGAAGTGCATAGTGCAGTTAAAAAAAAAAAAAAACAAGTGCAGGCTTTTGTTATTTGCCCTTTTTGAAACCCATTTTAATCTACTCCAGGGCTTGCAAAATCGCTAGCCCGATGTCCCGGGGCTAACGATTTTTCCAGTCGGGCTACCAAAATCTGTGTAGAGAGCAGCAGCACTGATTGGTGAGTGACGATTATTTGCGCACCAATTCCTCTGGCATCGTCTTATCACTCATTAGCTTACTATTCAGACATGACAAGTGAAATCTCCCACAGCAAGCTTAAACATGTGAGGTTGATTGCGCAGAGATTTCAGTAGCAGGTATTTTAGTTCTGCTCAGCCAGATAAGACAGGTCAGGGTGAAGAAGGGGCAGCCAAAGAAAAGCCAACCACAAAACGGAAAAGTTATGACAAATCAGACTATAAGGCAAAAAAAGCGCAGCTTTTTTGGTTTCATGGACAAAAGAATTTCTGTGGCTGGAATATGACGAGCTAAATAACATGATGTTCTGCCAGGTGTGTTGTGAGTCGACAAGCACCTTTGTTACTGGGACCAGTAATTTTAAGAAAGACCCCATCAGAACCCATGAGAAATGCAAGAAATGCATTATTGCTCAGTCTGCAATATCTTTCCCAGAACAAACAGCAATTGCAAAAAACATTCTAAAAATGAACCAAGCACACAGAAGAAGTCCTGAAAAAGCTGTTTAGAACAGCGTACCATGTTGCAAAGAGTGAACTACCTTTGGCAAAATTTAGCAGTCTTTGCAAACTTCAAAAAGCAAATGGCCTAGATCTTGGTTCCACTTACCTCTTACCAGTGACTCCAGTGGAAATGTCAGATTCAGGATCTGGCACAGACTGATTCATGTTCTACACAGTTCTTACAAGGTCATAGAAATTTCTGTTCAATGAGAACCAAGTATTTGAGTTGATGATTGTAATTTTTATTCAGTTGTTGTGATTTGTATTTTAACAAGTTTTTGATTAATTTTAGTTTCTGTTACAATATTATACTTTAATGTATAATATTGTAATGGAAACAAAACGGGAAACAAAACATAAATTGCTCTTTTTATTCGGGCTACTTAAATTTATTTTGGGATACCAAAAACTGAAGAGTGCCGGCCCGAAGGGCTACCAGGGATTTTGAAATTTTGCGAGCCTTTTACTCCATAAATTTTTGAAGATTATTTTATGATTTTTATTATTGGTGCTACAGGACATGTGTAGCATTTATTTTACTGTTTAGTAAAATTATTTCCAATGTTTTATCATAAATATCAAATACAAAAAGATTTTGATCACAAGTCTATTATATTGAAAATAAACCCCTTCAAGAACAATGTAAATGTAACGTAATTAAACTGTTGACTTTGTATGACAAAGCCATACTAAAATACTCAAAGTATGCCACACCAAAATGATCTTGTCAGTCTGTAAACCTATTGTCATTTTAAACAGCTCTATATAGCATTGTCATCACGTGGACCTTCAGATCGTGGTTCAGAGGTCCAGGCTGTGGCACCCATACACATACAGTATTGTGCCAATGTCTGTCATATCAGACCAAGCATTATATTTAGCATTATATATAATTGTAATACTAAACCTAACCATACCCTTTGAGCTACCATAGCACGGTTATTGTAATTGAAGGCTTCCTAAGTTCAAAGGCATGCTCAGGTTTTACCAGGGTGTCTGCAAGTTTCATCAGACTACATCTAAGTGTGAGGTCAGTCACACCAAAGAGTTTCACTTTAATTAAAACAGAACATGAGCCAATCAAAACAGTCTGACCTATTTAACTTGCTGCCAAAGCAAAAGTGCAGCAGGAAACTGCAGCAAGGTGTTTAATATATAGACTGTTTACTTAATATATAGATGCAGGATATTCGACTTGAAAATTGCTCATATTTTCATCAAAATGTTTTCGTTGTCTAAATGATAAAAATCTCAATACTTTGTTGATCTATCATTATATTTAATCTGCTGCCACTTAGTCTTTCTAGAATCTTTTTTTTTTAGCTTTTCCCTTTCTCCAGTCTCCTCAGCCACCACCTTCCCATATGAATCCTTCTCTACTTCTCTCAGTCTCCTTAGAAGATCAAGGTCGTCAAGGTTGCTTCCCAGTGGAACGACATGTTCCAGCCTTTTACCTCTCCCTCTCTCGTTAACATCAGCAATAGCAGCATCAACAACACTTGGGCTGTCATAAACATGTTGCACAAGCATCCCAGGAGGCATGCAGTTTGGACTTTGTGCTCACAGGCCTGGTGGGAGATAAAGAGATGATGGAGAGAGGCTGTGGTAGGTTGCTGAACTCTCAGCGAATTCCTGCGGCTGTGTTTTTGAGAAGGTCATGGGGAGGGTAGTGGGTGGGTGGGTCGAGGAGGGGTGGTTCAGGCTATCTGTGCATATACAGGCAAGCTGTGATTGATTCAAAGTTGTATTAGGCTGCCCACCTATTGTTCTGGAGACCAAGGCTGAGTCACCGTTGGTGTGTAGGGTTATGGGAAATGTTGAAAAACACAAACATATGGCACTTTATCTAAATGCATTTGCATCTCAAGTCAGACAGCAATTCACTTGGAAAAAGGTAACCTAAACACAGAGTAATGCACCATTACATTACAGCAAAGAAATTAGAGTTGAAAAGCATCTTTGAGCCTTCCCATGTGTTTTCTATTAAACAGCCAGCATCCCTGCTATTCTTTGTCAATTGTGCACCTCACAGTTACCAGCTGTTAAGTAATACGCCCAATTGGTGGTAAAGCAAAACATAGCATGTGAATATCAGTGTGGACGATGGACTTTTTTGACCTGCATCTAGAGCAGGGCGATATGACCAAAAATATTTATCACGATATACATTTGAAAATTTGCGATACCAATATAACTGACGATATAATTGACTCTAGACAAAATACTTTACAACTCCACAACTTTATTAGTGCAAAAAAAAAAAAAAAAAACCATCAAGAATTTAACAGTGCAAATGCAAATTCCTCGCTGACAGTTTAAGCAAAAGGCATTTCCAGTGGAAATTGACCGAAATATCCTCAGCATAACCATGTATAATATCCACAAAACTTAAAAGAGGTTATACACACACAATACAGTAATATTATGTTGAAGCGCAGTACGTATCACTCCGCGTGGCTCCTGCCTACGATGGCCGTAATGCTCCAACAATCCATTAAGTAGTGCGGGTTCGTGGCTTAGCAAAGTCGTACTAAAACATTGACAGATTTTCGAGCGCCGTGTACCACTTAAAATCATTTTGAGGTCAGTAAACACAACCAGAATTCATACATAAGGCACACGGGATTATAAGGTTTGATTTTCAGAAAAATCAAAGGATTGATTTTATGTGCGCTGTATTTTCCAAAAAACACTGTAATAACGACGGTCCGCTAGCATGCGCTACCAAAAATAGTGCTGTGGTGTGTATCTGACGGACGAAAGCTAAACCAATTCCACAACTGAAGTTGCAGCATTTTTACAAACCAATTCTGGTTCATCAGTTTCATTCAACAATCCGCTTTCACCCTTCTCATTCTCCGTCACCGCCATGCTTTTTCTGCCATGTGCGGAAACAAAGGCACTGTGCACGCGCGTTTAACCCAGATTCTATCACGATATTTCATTTTCTTATCATTGCCCAACATTATACCAGTATCACCGTGAACGGTATGATATGGCCCAGTTCTACCTGCATCTGATGTTTTTGGGTTTTGTTTTTTGTTTCTTTGGCTGTAATCAGTGTCTTAACATTTTTAGCTGCCGATCTTAACCGTATATTTATCAAGCTGTAGCCATAGCAACAAACCTGCTGTTATAACCACACCTTATCATGTACACAGGCACCTGAATTGTATATCAACAAGAATGCACTTGCACTGTAAATATGCTGGAAAGCATATATTACAACAATTACCGCAATATTGGCAGTTGTCTAAATAATGGAGTTATGTAACAGCGTATGCCTCAAAGAGGTTGGAACATTTTCCCAACCTGTGTGATCTTCTGCTGTATGTAACAGAAAATGGGTGCATACTGCTCTGACTGTTTAAAATGAAGGTAGTTTGAATTCTGTGTGTCAGAACATCCAAAGAAATATATCTGGCCAAGCAGGTGCTTCCAAAAATGAAATTTGTTGGTTGGTGGTTAATGGCTAGCATATAGTATGCTCAGATTTGGCAATACTGTCATTTTCCTTCAGTAGTTTTCATTTTAAGAAAGGCTCCACCAGTGCAGGTACTGTATTTCCCACCAAATACATCCTGTAGGTGCGGTGCACACACTGGCTCAGATTCAAGTCCTTGGTCAAGCCATATCCTTGCACATGTGCCATCTCTGCTGCCTGCCACAATCACAGCAACTTTCAAATCCAACTACAAAAAAAGGTTGACCTTGTATGCTTTTTCTAAAGAAAACCCTTCCTGAGTGACACCCAACAAAAACATTCCACTACATTATACTTCAAAACCCACCCAGATGATTTTATCTCCACCTCTCCGAGTATATTTCCCCTCCAAAAAAAACAAATCTCATTCTACATTCTTCCTTCTAAATTGCATGACCTCTAGCATACAAGTTACAAAAAGAGGAAAAAAAACATGCATATTGAAGAGGCGCATTGCACAAAGCTCTTTTATTATGTATATTTATGCAAATTCAACGTTAGTTTATTCAAGAAAGTCTCTCTCGCTCCTCCTCTCATTGCCCCCTGGTCAATGTGTTTCAATCCGGCAGTATGTATGAAAAGCGGTGGCAGACAGGGTTGGTGAATCATGAATGGTTTAAAACAGACTTCTACAAAAAGAAAAAGTGCAGAAGTTTCATTGATCTTCAATGACCCCCCTTGAAGTTTAAAATTAAGTAATATAAAATATTGCAGAGTTCCATCTGTAGTAGTACCTCTTTTGTGTCACCGCTAATAAACTCTGGATGTCTCCTGATAAGGTGAACTGTGTATTCCATCTGCAGCTTATCATCCTGCAGTGATTCTATCCGTCTTTATCTTATCGCCTACTTCTTGCATATTAATAACCTCATCCTGCCCCCCACCCCGTCCCTCACCTCTTTACTGTTCTTGTCAAACATTTTCCTTCAATATATCATCTCAGTCAGCAGTCTCAAAAAAAAAAAAAAAAAAAAATCTTTCCCTTTCAACTTTCTCCTCTCCATTCCTCAGTTTCCAACATCCTCTGCCCTGTCCTGTTTTCCTCATCCATCATCTCGTTCCCTTCAGTCTCATCTTTCTTCCTCATACCCACCCTCTTCCTATCTGCTGCCCCCTCCCCTCCAGCACCATGCAGGAGATTAAAATATGAGGAAACAATCAAGCTCTGGCTCATTAGCATATGAACGGGAGGCCGACAGGCAACTGCAGACACGACGACAGAGCCCTGGAAATCCACCGCAGAGGATTTTTTTTTTTTTTTTTTTTTTTTTTTTTTTTTTTTAAATCCCAGGAATGACTTTTTACCGTATTTTGTTGAATGAGACAGAACAATCCTCTGCCAGTCTTTTCAGGCAGTCAAATTACCATCAGAATAAGAGGGCATAAGAATAAGACAGAATGCTTATATAGTGTCAGGTCAAAGAATGGAGACTATAGAATAAGTGTGCAGACAGAATAATGTCTCTCCACAGCAACAATGAGAAGCTGAAAAGATAGGATTTGGTGCAGTCCTGTATGTGTATCTGCATGCGTCTGAGTGTACAGACTGGTGTGTGTTGGGTTCATCATCTTACAACAATAAGAAACAGTGCGATAAGAATTATCGTTCAGTAATTCCCCAACATGCGTGTCTAGGCTTGGGTGTTGGGGGTGGTCTACTCTCATTAGTGAATCAATTAAAATGCCAAATGCAGCAACATCAGAGGTGGGGACATACAGTACATCGAAAAATGCAAGGCAACAGAATAGTAACTTGCTACATTATTAAAACAAAATTTTTTTAAAAGGTTTGTGCGCATATTCAACATTGTAAAGATGGATTTTAGAACAAAAAGGTTTAGATTCACTAGCCCAAATTGCTTAAATTAAGTTAAGACATTCCGATTTACTGCCACAATACATGGATACATGACATTTTTCCAGGTACTGCCATAATGCAAAAAAAACAAGCCTAAATACCTGTAATACACTGTGTACATTAATTCCATAGCCTGAATTCTTTAACAGGGTTGTCTTTTCTCAAATGAGGAGCGTTGAGGTGTGCACTTACAGTAACAATCGCCACTGTAAGTAGAACACACTTAAAAGCCACACAATATTTTTTTCTGCAGTGATGATGCCAACTTAATATGCATGAAGACCAAACAATATTTTATCAGTGCCTGATTAAAAATAATAATAAGCAACTGTTTTATAGCTGGTCACGATTAAAGTCACCATTGTTGCTGACAAATCTCACTCTGTCATAGTCTGCACTGGTCATCTGTCATTTTCTGTAATGCTAACATTTTCTGTTTCGAGGAGGATAGGGTGCAGGTCTCCATGTTCCTGCTCTTCGGCCTGCACACCTGTCCCCTATTATTCTGTCACCTGCTCCAACACAGAGTCTCTGCCAGATTGTTGTCCTACCGAGCGGTAATCAGACTTCTCTATGGCTCTAAGCAAAACCTCAGTATCTCCCATGCTAACCCCCTTGTGTTTCTCCTCCAGTGATTCCTCTGTGGCTGAATAGTAGTTACAAATCCAATTTCACTCACCTGTTTCTATTGAGCTGGCCTGCCTTCTCTGGGAAAACTTTGTCAAATACTAAGCCTCTGGACTTACCTGCCTCCTCTGCCACTCAAACCCTGATCAGTGGCTCCTCCCACAGCTCACCTCACATCACTTCCAAGTAAGACCTCACAATTTAAATGTGCTTTTTGCTCACAGCTTTGGACTCACTCATACTTTGGACTGTCTCCAACGCTCATCTCCTCTATCTCAGGATTGCTGTCCCAAGTTGCCAGAGACTCCTTCCCATGAACATCCTGTTTAACATTCCTTTTGTGAAGACACCTGTTGTGCCAGTAAAATCTGTGAACTTTGGGCTGTTGTCTCCTGGGTCCTGCTTAAGTGCCCGTTTTATGGTTACTTCTTTCATGGCCACGACATTCTCCAGCTGGCTGAAAAGTGCTTTGAAGTCCCTCCCAGTCTGCTAAGGCGCCAACATAGCGCCAACATGCAGTTTAAGTGCATCTATGCCCTTAAAACAGCAAAGTATGTGCTTCTAGAGACAGCATTGTACAGCTAGCTGCTCAGCCATACTTCAACACAATATGGTACCCTCCACCATCATCTAGTAAACATAAGAGGTTATGTTTTACTACCTTCTGTTAAGGAATAAGTTTTAAAGGGAACACAACCTAAGCAAGTGGCATCTTTCTTTACCGCATATCCTATTTTGGGTCATTCTCCCAACCATCCTTCGCTAGTATACCAAAAAAAGACATCTCTGAATGCACAACATGTAAAATCTTCAATTAGTAGAGATACAGCTGCTCAATATGCACGAGAATCTCAGGAATTTCTTCAGCACCTTGTTGATTCTGCGCCATAAAGAATTAAGGCAGTTCTGAAAGTAAATAGGTGTCTAGCACCAGCCTGGTGTGACTAATAAAGTGGTTGGTGAATGTAAATCTTCAAGGGTGCTGCAGGATTTACCTGTAGGAGCAGTGATGCAGCATCAATGCACAACTAAATCTATGCAGTCTTGGCTATTGACATAAGGTTCAATAAGCTCCTCCACTTCAGATTCCCCAGGTCTGACTTAAATACACTTATCTTTACCTTTTGTTCTCTCTGGGTCACCGAACATTTATTAGCCGCTTCCTGCCTTCCTCCACTATGTCCCTCGCTGTAATTAAATTCCTTAATCAAATCTGAGAGGGGCAAATATTCAGGGAATGAGAGAAGACAGAGGTGGGAGGAATGGGAAAATTGGTGGGATAGAAGGATGAAGAAATCAGAGTGTGAGAAACAGGAACATATTTAGTGAAATCTGCCCTCTGTGAGATCAGATGATGACCTGACGATATCTAGAGGGAAGATTCTGATACCAGAACAAAGTCATAACTGAGTCAGAGAATTAATATTTTTATTTTGCAGGTGGATGATTGGACAGGAACCCAAACCATGACTTAAAAGGAAATGCATAACACAGCTGGCCAGGCAGAGGCAGAGTAAAAATCTGATGTCCATGGAGTGAGTTAAGCTTAATAATTTTACACCAGGGACTCTAATTCAAAAATGCACTTTACTGTTGAAATGAAAATCACATTTTAGAGTCAACTGCCAAATCAAAACACATCTGGATAATGATGAGCAACTATGACGAGGGGATGTCGCAGAATTTTCCACAGGACATTCCATTAGCTGGAATACTGAATGGCAACATGAAGTGGTGTTTAATACATTTATGCTTGTGAAGCATTTCAAGTCTCATGTCTTTTGTTATTGTGAGAGATGGTGCACAGCATCTCACGTCTGCAATTCAGAATCCAGGATTAAAGCATTCACAACAGAAAGACATGGTTCGTCCATTTATTTAAAAACACAGAAGCTCAACAGAAGTAGCAGTCGTGTAGTCGCATTAAATCATAACCCCGACACAGTGTTTGGATTGATTTAAAGGCCTGATCAAATTACCTGGAAAAGGTTAAAAGTATCCATTACCGGCTAACATGCTTTTGCTATTGAGCACAGGGAGAAAAAGGAGAATGAAACAGAGCTGCATAGAGCAACAATCTTACCCAACTGTATCCTGAAGGCATCAATCTGCCTAAAAACTCAGTACGGGGAATACACATATGATGTAAAATTGCAGCTTTAAGGACACTTGATTTCAGGACAAAAAAAAAAAAGCCTGCCCCAATCTTTTAGAGGTTGCACAAAGACTAAGTTTTAAGGACTGAAATGTAGCGAATAAGAACAAGAGCAAGGAAAGGCAAATACAAGAAAACGAAAGGGAAGCAAGTCTGATAAAAGTGTGTGAATACTGGAGAGGAAAGGAGGAAGAAAAAAGACATGCGAACAGCAAAGGAGGAAAGAACAGAGGGGTCACTTCTGCTGTTAATAATTTATCCTTTAAAAACCAGTGTGAGGCTTTAATTGGTGCCGTGGCTAATCCTGAAACACACACACACACACACACACACACACACCCCCACCTCGGGGAGCCTCTTAGCAGCTGTGCTCCAGCTAAATTGGCTACAGTGTAGCGGCGGCAGCAGCGAGTTCCCTCCAGGTATAACACAGTCAGCCAAAACAGCAATATCAGGGCTGCCAAGCCCGTCTCATAAATCTGGGCGTGACACTTCTCACTGTCTCACGCTCGCTGTCACGCTCTCAAAAGAAATCTTACGGCAAATCAAAGCGACAAGACGTTAGTCCCTTGGTATGGCTGTTAGCTAGATAAACACTCAGTTCACTTCAGCTGTAATCTGCATTTAGCTTAAGCAGAAGATGTTCTGTACTATGTTGGAGCCTTTTTGCATGATTTGGATTAAAGTCATTCATTTGATGATTTAAGGCTCGTCTTAGTGTAGATCAAAATGACAACCTGTGAATCGAATTAGCCTTTTCAGACCGGAGGCTTCACTACAGTTTAAATAACTAAGTGATAATATAAACATTTATTATTATTATTATGTCATATCCAAATCAAAGGTTGTTTAAAGCTGTTTTGTTTTAATTCTGAGAAGGTATAACTGAGGGGAATTAAGTTGCTAATGCTGTTATTTATGGCACTTAAACTTCCTCCAAACAAAGAAGAAAACAATGAAATGTCATGTAAAACATTTAACATCATCCCTTCCAACACTGCCTTTGTCTAGGCAGTTGGTCTGAAGGGCGATGGGGAAAATCCTTATATCCAACCGTCTCACATCAGCTCTGCAGGCATGATAAGAACTTTGGCCGTGAGCTCATCCAAAGTCGAAACCCTGCTGCCTGTATCATGTCAAATTGCATACGCCAAGATACTTCCTAAAATTTAGACATTCTGTCTCAATTCAGCAAAAAAGCACAGGAAGCTGGAGACTTTTGTCCTGTCCTGCTCTCTAATTGTTCTTCTTTTACTGTTTGCAGTTGGCACTTTTCTTTACTGTCCATATAAAGAAGCCCAAAACTCTCACAGAGCAAAGATTTAAATGTGGTTGACTTTACAGATGTGGTCTATGACATGATGTCACGTTACACAACTTGCTTCAAGTAAAAGTCAAAGCTCACCATGGACTACTCACTTGATTTTCCTCTAAGTTGAGCTGTATCTCACATGCCTCTTCAGGTGACAGTGATAGCTGGCACCATGTTTTCAAATACAATAAAAGTGGCAGCAGAGAACAGGCCCTCCTTCCTTGGTTATGATTACATGTTCTGCTCCCTTCATGTCCCTCAGCAAAACATGGAAATTCTCAACCATTTCATCTCATCCCTAACGTTCCAGGAAACAACCTAGAATACAATATTTTTACACTGTCTAATATTAAAGGCTTTTCTCAAAGGCAAGTGGCTCCAACAGCACATGGTACGTATCCAGCATGCACCACTCCATAAGTATAAAGATTTCACTGGCTGTCACTTGCACTGCCGCTCAGCAAAACGTTAATCTGTCACAGCAGCTGATGCCACATTAAATCTATGAATCAGATGTTACTAGCAGTGAATTTGTGAAATTGAGATGATGCATGACAGCATGCAGTTACTGTGGTTTTACAATAACCCCCGGTGCGTCACCTCACAGTCTGTGTTACCGTGAATTGCATTTCTACCTTGAGAATTAGATTTCCAAAGTGAGATAAAAGCTAGCCCAAGAGTTGCTGGAGTCCAAAATCACCCAGACAGCAAGGTTATCAGCCAGACCCCGGCACCATGAGAATACATAGTGTCTTCCAAATCCTATTGTACCATGAAATGTCACAGCACATTAACTACAAGAGGGATTACCCTTCCTTGAAAGTAAAAGAGCGAGGGAGCCACTGAAAGGAGATAGAGAAACAGAAGGTGCCTGGGAATGCGTATGTGAACACACGCTGTTGCATTAAGTATGGGGTTACTAAATAAAAAAAATTTTTTTTAAAAGTATATATATATATATATATATATATATATATATATATATAAAAATAAAAAAAACACCCAGCACGCCCCTGCGGGCGGTTTATCCTTCAAGCTCGGGTCCTCTACCAGAGGCCTGGGAGCTTGAGGGTCCTGCGCAGTATCTTAGCTGTTCCCAGGACTGCGCTGTTCTGGACAGAGATCTCCGATGTTGTTCCTGGGATCTGCTGGAGCCACTCGCCTAGCTTGGGAGTGACCGCACCTAGTGCTCCGATTACCACGGGGACCACCGTTACCTTCACCCTCCAACATCCTCTCGAGCTCTTCTCTGAGCCCTTGGTATTACTCCAGCTTCTCGTGTTCCTTCTTCCTGATATTGCTGTCATTCGGAACCGCTACATTGATCACTACGGCCATCTTCTTCTGTTTGTCTACCACCACTATGTCCGGTTGGTTAGCCACCACCATTTTGTCCGTCTGTATCTGGAAGTCCCACAGGATCTTAGCTCGGTCATTCTCCACCACCCTTGGGGGAATCTCCCATTTTGACCTCGGGACTTCCAGCTTATACTCGGCACAGATGTTCCTGTACACTATGCCGGCCACTTGGTTATGGCGTTCCATGTATGCCTTGCCTGCTAGCATCTTGCACCCTGCTGTTATGTGCTGGATTGTCTCTGGGGCATCTTTACACAGCCTGCACCTGGGGTCTTGCCTGGTGTGATAGACCCCAGCCTCTATGGATCTTGTGCTCAGAGCTTGTTCTTGTGCTGCCATGATTAGTGCCTCTGTGCTGTCTTTCAGTCCAGCTTTGTCCAGCCACTGGTAGGATTTCTGGATATCAGCCACCTCCTCTATCTGCCGGTGGTACATACCGTGCAGGGCTCTGTCCTTCCATGATGGTTCCTCGTCTCCCTCCTCTTTCTTGGGTTTCTGCTGCCTGAGGTATTCACTGAGCACTCGGTCAGTTGGGGCCATCTTCCTAATGTATTCTTGGATGTTCGTTGTCTCATCCTGGACTGTGGTGCTGACACTCACCAGTCCCCGGCCCCCTTCCTTCCGCTTAGCGTACAGCCTCAGGGTGCTGGATTTGGGGTGAAACCCTCCATGCATGGTAAGGAGCTTTCTTGTCTTTATGTCAGTGGCTTCTATCTCCTCCTTTGGCCAGCCTATTACCCCAGCAGGGTACCTGATCACGGGCAGGGCGTACGTGTTGATGGCCCGGATCTTGTTCTTACCATTCAGCTGACTCCTCAGGACTTGCCTGACCCTCTGCAGGTACTTGGTGGTTGCAGCTTTTCTAGCGGCCTCTTCATGGTTCCCATTCGCCTGTGGGATCCCCAAGTACTTGTAACTGTCCTCTATGTCTGCAATGTTGCCTTCTGGTAGTTCAATCCCCTCAGTTCTGACTACCTTCCCTCTCTTTGTTACCATCCGACTACACTTCTCCAGTCCGAACGACATTCCGATGTCATTGCTGTATAGCCTGGTAGTGTGGATCAGTGAATCGATGTCTCGTTCACTCTTGGCATACAGCTTGATGTCATCCATGTACAGGAGGTGGCTGACAACTGCTCCGTTCTGTAGTCGGTATCCGTAGCCAGTCTTGTTAATGATCTCACTGAGGGGGTTCAGGCCTATGCAGAACAGCAGTGGGGACAGAGCATCTCCTTGGTAGATCCCGCACTTGATGGTGACTTGTGCTATGGGCTTGGAGTTGGCCTCTAGTGTTGTACGCCACATCCCCATTGAGTTCCTGATGAAGGCTCTTAGGGTCCCATTGATCTTGTACAATTCTAGGCATTCCAGTATCCAGCTGTGGGGCATTGAGTCATAGGCCTTCTTGTAATCAATCCAGGCAGTGCACAGGTTGGTCAGTCTGGTCTTGCAGTCTCGGCTGATTGTTCTGTCTACCAGTAGCTGGTGTTTTGCGCCTCTGGTATTCTTGCCAATTCCTTTCTGTGTCCCGCTCATGTATTGACCCATGTGCCTGTTCATCTTAGCCGATATGATGCCTGACAGGAGCTTCCATGTAGTACTGAGGCAGGTTATTGGTCGGTAGTTGGAGGGGACCGGTCCCTTCTTGGGGTCCTTGGGGATCAGGACCGTCCGGCCTTCAGTTAGCCATTCCGGGTGTCTCTCGTTAACTAGCAGCTGGTTCATTTGTGCTGCCAGACGCTCATGGAGTGCAGTCAGCTTCTTCAGCCAGTAGGCGTGAACCATGTCGGGCCCTGGTGCTGTCCAACTCTTCATACTGGAGACCCTTTCTTGGATATCTGCCACTGTGATGGTTACTGGACCCTGTTCAGGGAGGTCGCTGTGGTCAGCCCTCAGATCCTCTAGCCACTGAGCATTGCCGTTATGGGTTGCATCCTTCTCCCATATGCTCTTCCAGTATTGCTCCGTCTCCAGCCTTGGTGGTGCTGTTCTCTTATTCCATATATATATATATATATATATATATATATATATATATATATATATATATATATCCTATAAATGATTTTGTACTATAAACCTTGCAGTTTTCCCCTTATAAACACTTTTCCGTCCATCCACCAGTCCATCTATAGTTTTCTCTCTTTGCTCTACTTCTGTGCCACTGGACATGATAATCTCTAGATCATGATTTGGCTTTGCTTATGAATTATGTACACACACTCACAGACACATGCGCTTGCACACGAAGCTTATCTATGGCTGGGAAGTTGTGTTAGGTTGGCAGACTGAGCCCAACAGCTTGTGGCAATACTTTGGAAGAAAGCAAAAGTCTGTCTCCACTGCTTTGTCTCTGTTTTGCCACTCCTCTTTTGTCAGCCCCATTTTCCTTCTGTCTGAGTGTGTCACTCAATCTGGAATTCAGCTAGACTATGTCTCTGGTTGACTGTTGTAAAGTCCAGATTGTATGTTTTGAACTCTCTAGGACTGTCTTTCAGCTTTTCGCCTGACATGTCTCATATACCACTCTAGTACACTGGCAATACAGAGGGATGCACAATGAGATTCCTATACCAGAGTGACAGTAGATCTTTAAACCAAACAACTCTCTTCATGTAAGATTATCTTATAGGCTCTACATATTTTACACCCCCCCCTCTTTCTTTCCCTGACTGGGTTATTTTTGCCTTTGCACTCCTTACTCTAATCCGATTATTTGCTTCACTTTTCCTCAGCTGTTTTGCTTTAACTTTGTTTTTGACCCAGAATTCTCTGTGGACGTTTAAACTACCACATGCTTCCAGGCGAACTAACAACTCTCCTTTTTCACTTTAGCGTTTTAGTGTCTTTAAAAGAAAAGGAGGGAAAAAAGGAACCGGTAAAGAGATTTCAGTTGTTTTCAATAAACAGGATGACGAAGATCTGATTTTCACAACATGTTGGAGGAAGTAATTCACTGTAAGATTTCCAAGAAAGACTTCTTTGAGTTTAAACTCCAAAATTCCTCAGACAGATTGATTACAAATGAAGAAAATTCAAGGCTCTTGTTGTCCTCGCTAGGACTCGCTGACTACAAAGTGTGTAATAGTCTGAGGGGTGAGAACACTTATTACGGTAGGGTGGGACCTTCACGCAGAAAGCAACTGCTCAGCCAGAATGCTGTTGGAACAATATTTTGTTTCATTTAAAATGAGGCGCATTCTGTTTGAGGAAAGAAAAAAAATCTAAGCATAATAACATCATTCTATCTTTAAACTGAATCAAAATGTCAGGACACCTGTTCACTAGCTAAATCCCAAAAGAGAGTGCCAAGCAGAAGGACAACTTCAGCACTCAGGTTATTCTACCAAAAGAAATGTCCAGGAATGATAATGTGCTATTGGACAAGTCAAAGACCTTATTCCAACTTATGTGTTGTGGAAGACCCTAAAATTCATAGCAGGACACCTACCAACTGTATCACTGCAGTATGCTCCTAAGGTCTTAACTTAACCCACCCATCCTTATAAGCAGGTCTGTTCCTTAGTATGCAGTCAGTCACTGTGCCGTGTAAAAAGAAATATCCATGACTGGAATACAGTGACTTTTTGAAAATAATCTTTTGGATGAACTTACTGCAGTGCAAGAGGATTGGTAGCAGTTTCACCTCTGTATGCTTCGTATTTAATCCACTTTGCCTAAGTGCATGAATTCATCAGTGTGATTTTTTATTATTTTTTAATAATAGGAAGCACTCTAAACTATCTTTAAAAAGAAAAACATTCTGCTTGTTAAATCTTTCAGACTGAAAATAATATCAGCAGCTTACAACTGTATTATCTTCTTATTCTGTACCAAGAAGAGACTAATCTGGAATTATTGTATGCCTTGCATGCAGGTGGGTCCCCCACTGTACTGCCTGAGTGTCCCACACATCATTGATTTCTTCTTGAGAGAGACAGAGAGGACTCTGAGACCTCCACTGAGAGGATAATTCTAGGGTTGGTATTGGTAAGAGTGCTACAGTTAGTATTATCTGCAGTGCACTGAAAGCTCCTCCTGATATACGCAGAGTCTCCACTGCATCTAATCTAGGGGCTGACACTTTCTCTGTGTGTCTCTGTGTGTAACTGAGGAGTGTGAGATTTTACATTAAACTACTTGCTATCAGTCTCATTTAATCCTGTGTGCACGCATAGGCCTTTGATTTTAATCATAATGGTAGTTGGGGGTCTGATGGCTATAATTTTACAAAATTGTTGCAAGGACTAAATAAGTAATATTTATGTGCTATTAATGTTGCTGTGGGGAAAAAAACTTGAATAAAAACCATAAAAACGGTTCCTAAACTAAAATAGTAATTGTTTCTATATGCAGTGTCTGTCATGATCCTGGGTCTGCTGACCCAGCGTTTTGTGTTTAGTTTATGTAGCCTTCAGGTTTCCTAAGTTTATCATTATCATGCCTAGGTGTTACTAGTTATTTTCCCCTCGTGTTTCCACTATGTTAAGTCTCCCCTGCTTTCATGTATTTTATGTCTGTGGCGTATGTTGTCAGTCCAGGTTGTCATGTTTATATCTCACTGTTTCCTGTCTTATTGTGAAGAGGTCTGGTGTGTCTGTGTTCATCGTGTTCAGTTTTACTCTCCCATTGTCACGTCGTTATGTTCATGTGTGTCAGCTGGTTCCCCATGTGTTGCCACTTCCCTCATTATCCTCCTGTGTCCATTTAGTCTGTGTGCTCTCAGCCATTCTTTGTCAGGTCGTCTGCTCATCCATGTCTCATCCCCAGGTACCCATGTCAGTTCACTATGGTTAAGCTTTTTCATGTTTTGTTATTAGTTCACCCAGTTTAGGTTATTGTTTAGTTTTCACCGATGCCCGATTATTTTTACCCTCATTGCTAGCCTCAATAAACGGCTTGTTTTGTTTATCCACACTACGTTTTGGTCTGCGTTTGAGTCCTCCTCTGCAACACATACGGTCTGCCCCAGCCAGACCGTGACAGTGTCCTGTATAAAGACGTAGTTTTGCCTCAGATTTACAATCCACATTCATTGTTTGTGTACAAACAATGAATGTGTGACTCAAGTGCAGACTGTAATCTTTAATTCAAGAGGTTTCACAAAATTTTTGTTGGACTGTTTAGGAATTAAAGTCATTTTTATACACAGTTCTCCTTTCAAAGGCTCAAAATGAAAATAAAATAAATGTAAAGATTTTAATACTTGGATGAAACTCCTTTGCAGCCGGTGTCTGCCTGAAGCCTGCAATCCATGGACACCAATAAATGCTGCTTTTGATCCCAAGCTTCACTTTACTGCAGCCACTTTCAGTTTCTGCTTGTTTGTTGTCTTTTTGCATTCAGTTTTGTTTTTAAAACATCCTTTACTGAATTGAGATCAGGCGAATGACTAGGCCATAGAAGAATCTCTCATTTCTTTGCCTTGCTTCACAGTGTACTGTAAATGACCCACTGTCCAGTCAGTTTTGTGGCATTAGGCTAAATCTGAGGAGAGAGTATAGCCTTAAAGATTTATCCTGCTATTTCTATTAGCAATCACATCTTTAATAAACACTAGTGACTGGCAGGCATTATACCCATACCCATGTTACATCCACGATGTTTAGCAGATAATGTGGCATTGCTTTGAATCGTAAGCAGTTTCAAGTTAATCTTTGTTTCATCTTTCCACAGACTTTTTCTGTACTTTGCAGGCGTTTTAGATGTTTTGTGGCCAAATCTAGTGTTCTTGAGTATATTCAGTGTTTTGTAACTTTTTGTACATACTTTCCGTTTCCATTCAGAAAGCCGTCTCGACTTTGACGGTGATACACCTGCCTCCTCCCATTTCTCTGTGATAGGTTTGTTTGGGTTTAGAGATTCTCTCACTTTCACTGCCATCTCTATGGGTCTCATATTTAACATAACAGTGAGAGCTATAAAAATACAAACTCACATCTTTGACTCAACTTCAGATATTGTGTCTGCTTCATTTCACATGAAACAGCAAGGGAGCGGGCCTCACCTTGCTGTAGAACTGTTTGTCAGTCAATTGTCCAATTAATTTTGAACCTCTGGAAATGTGGGACTGAAGAAAAATGGCTGTAATTCTTAAGCAGTTTGTACGAAAAAAAAAAAAAAAAATTTGAAACCCACTGAAGTAACGCTAAAAGTCTGCACTCTGATCATATATTGATTTACATGTTGCTGTGGTAATGTGCAAAAGCAAAAGTACAAAATGGCAAAACTACAGAAATTGTTTGTCCCAATCATTATGGTGGGCACTATACCAGGACAATGAATCTTCTCTTGATGTCAATAAGTCAATAATGTTACAGCACTTATTAATTAAAATGAATACACACCATAAAGTTCAATATTAGCATTGATTTGGAAATTTGGTAAAGTTCTGTGAAATTCAGCATCGGGAGACTGAGTCAGTCCTAAGTCACAGGTCAGTTCAAAGTCAGCATGAGTCCAACAACAATGTCAAGCTCTGATAAGAGAATTCTCCTAATGATGTTCAGCAGTATGTACTGCATGCCAAACATCCTAAATGCACAAAGTACATTTTAATGAATGTCAAAATGGGCTCCATAGAATTAGACGCATGTTCATACTAACCCTGTAAAAGCACCCATCAACCATGCACTTTCTACTTAGCCAGACAAATTGATTGTGCATATATAAAGATGAAAATGTACAGTACATGAAGATACTGCCTCTCAGGCTCTTAATTATTTATGCAGGAAGTTAAATCAATGAAAAATGCAGATTGCTCTTGTACCACATGTAGCAGACAAATGTCCCTGTCTCCTCCAATGGTTCAGCACAAATGACAGCATGCTTGTGTGGAATTCACAAATTTTTCCCCCCTTTTTCTTGCCTCTGACAGTTCACTGTTTACTTACTGTGAACAGAAGCAATAACTACATTTGTATAAACCCTTATTTAGCAGCATCTTCAATTTACGCTCAGATTGCTGCTGCCAAATGTGACAAACCATAGACAGGTACTCATTCAAGTGTTTTGTTAGCATGTATTTGTTAATGTCTCAATAGCTGAAACTGCACTGCACAAATAACACCTATAAGCAACCCTTACATCTTGCCTGAACAGCTGCAGAATGTAACAGAAATGTTAAAAAGAAAGTCAGTAAAAGGCAGAAGACTTCCAAAAAAAAAAAAAAAAAAAAAAAAGCAGCGTTTTGAAGCGGCTAGGTTGTCTGTTCAAGTTAAAATAACCTCACCTCAAGCATTTGAAACCACTTTAAAAGTTATTTTTAACCCTCAGACATCACTCTCCCACTCTCAGAGAGACAGTTCTGCAAGCCTTACTCAAAGAACTATTATGGTTGGATACTCTTTAAGGGCTGCCTGGATAGGGGTGCTTGAATATGTAGTATTTTGGCCTCAGTACTGGCAGGAACTGAAAGGTTGTAAGTACTTTTAAAGAAATAAACAGCTGCATTAGCTGTAATCTACCTCCCATCTTCACCGAGATAAAGAATCTGGTACACACTGTGGCTGACACTGTAAAACCTCCATACCTCATCTTCACAATGCCACTTCTCTGTGGTAACAAACAATGTACAGCAAAGAGTATTGCTAGATGCCAGAACAATGATTAGTGTTCTCAGTGCTGTTCTAGCGGCTCTGGTGGCTTGGCTAATCTGCTGCTTTATTGTACAGCAGCACCGATATCAGCACCAGAGCAAGTGCGTCCAACAGTCGCACGCACAAACCCGATTCCAACATTGTCACACAAGAACGCGTCTCTCAGGCGCGTATGCACGCGCTCAGAGTGCGCTGAAAGGCCAGGCAGTACAACACGCCTCAGTAGTGTGTGCCAGCCTAATCTAGTCAGGCCTTTTATCCCATCTCCTCCCTCCACTTCCACTTAAATCAACACTTCACTGAGAGCTACAAAGCTAGTTTGCATCCTCGACACATCCACTACGCATGTGCACGTGCACACAGGCGCACACTTGACTTCTCCTCCTTCATCGTTAGTCTGTTTATCTTTCACTTTGGCACACTCGCCTCATCTCTCTGTGTCTCAGGCACAAGCAGGAAAACACATCACACAAAGGCACACTCCTGTGCATGCGCATGCTCACACACTCTTCAAGTCACACACCAAAACATACTTACAGCAGACTCTAGCACAACTTTGAAAAAGGCTGGTAGTCTCCGAGGAGATGCTGCAGTGTGAATGAATAAAAGCTGAATGTAGCCTAACAATCTGTGCTCAGCCGAGTGAGCTGGCCATTGCCCAGGCAGTAAGTTGGTACCCCTGTAAACAAAAGGATGACTATATGCTGACTGCTATTATAACGTTTCCAAAAGCCTACTGGATTGGGGGCTTTAGCCGTGTTCTTCATATCCATGCCTGCTATTTGTAAATGTCAAATTCATTTTTCATAAACCTCAACCCAGCTTTCCAGCAGGCAACACAACTTGGCGATTTGCTCTTTTTATCTTTAGAAAATGACTGGCATATAGGCAACACAGAATTTCTAACACACAAATTCTGTGAAATACAAACTTCCAAGTGTCATTAGTAGGCATTCACTTGGACTAACTCTGCAATCAGCATCAGCCTATATTTGGACTGCATTCACATGTATACCACTCCTCCCCCCACACAGACAGCTCTGATAAAAGCACAAGAGGTCCAAAAAGTAATTTGACTGGGGTCCAACTAAAGAAGTGTTTTCACAGGATAATCCCTGACTAGGAGTGTGGCTATAGGGGTTCAGTACATGGTTTTATGTGTGAAAGTGTACCAGAACTGTAGATAGAGGGTGTCTCTATTTGTACTTGTGCAATTGTGTGTGTGTACATGGGGGTGGGGGGGGGTGGGGGGGGGGGGTATTTGGGGCAAGCTGAGGAGGGAGAATTTTATTCAGGATTTCATTAACAGGGAATAGGAGATGTTTGTTCTGGCCAGCCACCTCTGGCTCAGGGACAAGAGTGTGTCTGTAACCCAGCTAAACTGTCTGCAAGGGCAAACACTGTGGCAGTTTTATGGAGTTAAACTCGGTTTCTTTAAAAATTCCTCTCAAACAAAGAAAGAAAATGTACAGAGGTTGAGCACCAGACTTTGTTCCCACTTGGAGACGATCCATTTTTCTTCTGGATACAAAAAAAACCAATGTTTTTGCAAGCAATCTAAAAGTGACCAGGACTGAAATGGTATCAGTGGGAAGCAGCCATTATGAAGAGACTGACTGCACATTGAAAGCACACTTTAATGCAGTGAAAAGTGAAACTTTCATTCCATATGCACATTACTTTCCAGCATACACAAACGAAAGTTTCAAACAGAAATACACACTCAAAATCCCATCAGTCTGCAGTTATTTGGCCCAGAAAAGACTTGTGAGAAATCTCTAAATACTGAGGTCTTATGTTGTGGGGTATAACCTTAATGTGTGTTTTAAAGTTTACCATAGGTGTTAGCAAAGAAAATTTGTGGGATATACTGAGCTCTAGGATTTTCCACCCCCCAACCTGTGCACATCTTAAGCTGGATTTCTAGTTAATGCACAGTTTTTGCAGGGGTCTCACTCCTGGCACCTATTTAGTTGGTTTTGACTCACCACAACTCTGGAGGGATTTATCGTACATGATTGGACAGCATCGCCAGTCAGTCATACTCCAGTAACCTCTACGCAACACTGGAAAGCTTTGAGCTTTTTGAAATATGAGAGATATGAGACAAGCAGGTAAAGTGGGTGGGGAGAAGATTTTCAGTACAAATTGACATCAAGGTCATAGTTCTACAACTTACGGTTTTAATTATTAGCTATTCATGCCCAGAAGTCAAGAGGTTCTTCCATGATATTGTATGCAGATTTTTCGCATTCTTCCTCTTTTTTTTTTTTTTTTAAACAAAGTACAACAGCTATGACTACTCTAGCACAACTGCTGATTTCATGTATTCAAGAGAAGGAAAGGGAAATACCACTGCTACATCTTTAACAAAATGCAATGACTCATAACTATGTATGGAATTTTACAGGGGGAAATTTTCCTCTGAACAGCCAGCACTATCCTGAAACCGCATGAGATAGAAAGAGATCAGGGGCAATGGGGGGGGGGGAGAGACAAAAAAGGGAGATGTAATGAAGGAAGTGCCAAAGAACACCACATGGGGAAAATCCCTTAGGCCCATCTTTCAATTATCTATCTGGTCCCTAGTGTAGAGATCACACATCCACCAATGCACAAACCTACCCTGCTGCATTTCCATCGGGGAGCACACACAGTAAATGGAAAACATGATTAAGAAAACCAAGCCCCGATATTGATTATAAGATTATATGCACACCATACATGCAAATAATGTCTGTTTGTTATAGAGTTATATTCTTAACTACAGTCCTGACCAAAAATGCACTTTTTCATACAAAGTATTTTAATGAAATCTGATTGTGTTTATCAACAAAAACAGCACAATGATCACAACTGAATGTTTTGCTTCATAGATTCAATGTGTATTTCGTAGTATATTTTGTGGTTCTACTGGCAAACAAGAAGTGGCAACTAAAAACTATTTTCTTAGCCGAAAATACAAATAATTAGAGGAAAAGTTTTACATGTGCAGCGATATATAGAGAGAGCTCAAGATGAGCAACGCAGACTGGAGTTCTGCACAAATCTGAAAGTTTATCATAAAAAAAAACAAACAAACATTGTTGGTCATTACATTTATTATATTTATAAGTCCAACAATTTTGGCCAGTTTTCCAAAAATGCATTTATCTCACACACAGTTGTTAAGTTGAAGGCTTCTGCCAACTTACATAAAATCCTAGATATATAATCAGTTGTACTGAGAATCACAGGACGCTTCTAGATCAGAAGCCAGACTGATTAAACAATTTCACAAGGGAGTGCTCTTGTACTGAATGTACAGCTGTGATTTGATCATAGGCAGGAGGATGTAGGTTGAATGCCAAAGAGAACCACAACTGTGCTGTAAGTTTCATAATATTTTGTGAAATACAAAAAAATGATCATGTGAATGATTTTCTTGCTTTGACATGAAAACAGGAAGAATAACCAATTTCAGATAGCTAGAAAAATCTTTTAATGTGTTATTTGTCAGATGTTCCTGCATGCAACTTTTAAGGATACTGAATATGTTGCAGTGTTTTAAGCTTTTCCCATTCATCTTATGCCAAGGCATACAAATGATCTTGAATTAGCAAAGTAGCAGCACCCTAATATGTTAGTTGTGGCTAAAGTACTAGGTACCATGTCCTCCCTCCGACAGCACCTCTGAAGCATTAGATCCCCATATAAATTTTGTTGAGGTTGCAGATCTCCCTCTTCTTTTCCAGATGAAGCAATGAAGCCACAACACTGTACTTTACTTGGTCTTCAAAATAAAAGTTAATATTTCTACTTCTGAGACTAAGCCAAGTTAGTTTGCAGTTCAAAGTCATGCTGTTATTGCTCTCCTCCAATTTGTGCAGGTTGGCTGAAGGTTTACACCAAAGTGTCCAGGATTCTTTCATAACTCACTTTTTTTTCCCATTAGCAGTTTTTAAGGTCTTAAACTTTTCACCTCAGAAATGATGGTGATCATATTTCCACCAAATGTACTTTAGGGGCACTGATGTAATGCCTCTTGACCAGTCAACTAAATGCTCTACAAGAATCTTTAAAACACAACACATGGTATTATTTTAGCTCTGACTGAAACACTTGGCATTTGACTGACCACTGCAAAAACTGAAATTCTTTCTATGAAAAACAAAATTATGTTAACCAAAGTATTTAAAAGTTTTCCTTTTTACACATCATATTTCTTAGCCTTCCATCTGTTCACAAACCGTTAAGGATTATTAACATTCTGTATTTACAGTAGGTTTCTAGGCCACAAGCCATAAAATGCAAATCTGGAGCTGTCCCACTGTAATTTGTGAAGACCTGAACAGTATCTACCATCTCTACAAACTAGATCAGGCTCATGGCCAGGGGCCATAGTCTGTACACTGAGTCACACACACACACACACACACTTAAAATAGCTAACAGCTAGAGGTTGTGCTCTGTGTCTCTCCCTTTTCACCTCACCAATAAAGTCTTTGTCAGGCACTTAGCGGTGTTCTAAAAGGAAGCAAAGTGACGGCCAGAGCTGTTCGTCTCAAAGAGTTGTAATATCAGTGAGAGTCTTGGACATTTCTTAAGCCCTCAGTGTTTTAGTTTCTGCTTCCTGCAAGTAAATTTAACTCGGAACATATTTTTCCCCCAAAAAAAAAAAAAAAAAAAAAAAAAATCTGTGGACTGGAATTATGTTTGATGCCAGACAATATTATTATTCTATCAGGAAGTGTTGGGGACTGTTGGAGCCTTCAGTAATTTCCGTTGTGTAACCGTTAGAGGTAGAGGGCTCTGACAGGAGCTTTTAAGAGGCAGAGAATCCATTAGACAAGGGTCGCTACAAAGTGGCCAACTATTAAAAATGCAGCAGCACCATTATTCCCTGACTGAGCCTGCAACTCCTGTCTCCTTCACAGCGTCGCTCTTTATTTCCCTTTGGATCGTTATCTCTTCTTTTTCTTCTTTTGAATTATTTTTGCTACAGCCATCTGTTCTCTTTTTGATATGTCTCCTTCACATCCCTTTTTTGCCTCTATCCTGCCTTCTCCTTCCCTCCTGCACATATTTTTCTATTACAAAACTGGCAGGGGTGAGCTTCTCTCACCCCTCTGTGCATGAGCTGACCCACTGAAGCTTTTTCATTCCTATTTAACATAGTAAGGCAATGGTCAGCAACCACTACTGTACTGGGACAAGAATAGAACAGCCCACGGAGAATAATAAATGGACATATATGGGTGGTTAGGAGAGTCCCTTTTAAGCAGTAAAAACTACCCAGGCCCAGCAAACTGAACAGATGGTAGGAGAGAGGAAAGGGGAGAGAGAGAGCCCAGAACACAGTGGGATAGGGGCTGGAAAAGCGAGAGAGAGGGGAAAAAAAAAAAAAAGGAGGGAGAGTAGAAGGCGGCAACATAAGGCCATTCTCTCTTCTCTTCATTGGCATGCGATGCTATGGAGATCAGAGTTGAAATCTAAACAGAATAGCTGGGTCTTTAAACAACATGCACATAATAATACTGCCGGTTGTAAAACTACAACTGATGCAGGCAGGCAGATGTGTGAGAAGAAACAGGGCATGAGCAGAATGCATGCAAGGCTATAAAGCTTATACCCTCTGTTTACTTTGCACACTAAACACACACTTTTCAGCGTCTCTGTGTGTGTGAGATGTGTGCTGCATAATTTATGGCGGCTGTTTCTGCTAAGACGAAGTACTTTATATTTGACAAGAGGAGGAACAGAAGCTCGGGAGGAGACGAGGAAAGAAGGGGGAAGGTTATGTGAAATGGATGATGGGTGAATGAGTTAATCAAATTTTTAATGTTCTCTTTGTGTTTACACAATGCAGGGTGTTTTAATGACAGCGAGCTAAGCCGAAAAGAGGTCAGGCATGTTTTGTGTGCTCCGTTTCCCTCCTTCCTTTATGAGGTTTACTCATCACAACAAAGCCAACTACTGACCACATTTATCTAACGCATAATGGGGAGTAATTGAATGTGAAAAGCTCATTTTTGAAGGGACAAAATATTCTATTTAGATGTCCAGGCATGTCCGCATGTGTCATTACTTTGATATCAACTAAATGCTGTTTCTCATTATCCTAATTAAAGCTCCTTGTGTGCCGCTGAGCATATTAGCACACTGATCTGCAGCAAACTAATGATTAGCTGGTTGATAATATGACTTTTTTTTCCTGTTAGCCTCTCTTATCTCCCTCTTAGTGATTATCATCAAAGATTCACATCCTCAGTCAATCATCACCACAAGCTGCAAAGATTAAAATTAAAAAAAAAATAAAAATGAATAGCTGCTATAGTTAGAGAGGCATGATGGATAAAGATCAAAGTTCACTAGCAAATTCATGCATACGGAGACAAAAATCATTTGCGTAGTCAAACAGCTATACACGAAAAAGATGAGCAAAATGAAAACATTGGGGAGCTGAGAAAGACTCGAAAGTTTCTGCATTTTAACTGAAGACAAGCAAGAGTGCTGGCTTATATTTGGAAGTGTGCAGGTAAAAAGTTAGGTCCATAAATTGTTGGAATGCACAATTATTTTGTGGTTTTGCTTCTGCACACCACCAAAGACTCACAATTAACTGAACAATGAATGACAATCAGTTTCGTGGGCAGAAGAAGCCTGCCATTTAACAATTATCATAGATAGCTGGCTAATGCATTCGATCTTAAGGACTGGAGACTAAAAGAGAAAAAAAAAAAACTAAAATCTAAATTTACTTGCAACACGAGAAGCGAATGATGGGAAGACTGATATGGACAAGGACAGAAACAATGATATGCTTTGGATGATGAACTGTCAAAGACGGTGGAGACAGTGTTATGGGGCATTGACATGTATAGCTGCCAGTTGAACCAGGCCACTAACTGTATACTGGTAACTGATGATAGCAAACGGGGCTGCACTCTCGTGTTCAGCCAAATATTGCAAAAATAATAGAACACTGTAAATATAAAAGGACTGGTTGTTATATAGCGCTTTCCTACTCTACTGCATACAAGCCTCAGTCACCCATTCATGCAAGCACTTTTTTCTATGCCTAAGTGTTTTCTATCCAATAATTAGACTCTGATGAAGGCATCAGGATGAACTTGTTCAGTCTTGCCTAAGGATACCAGACATTAAACCACCAACCTCCCGAATAATAGATGACCTTCTCTACCTCCTGAGCCAGATCGAGCAGTACAAATAATGACCCAAAGCATTCTGCAAAAGCAACCCAAGAGTTTCTCAAGGTAAAGGAAATGGGATATTGTTCAATGGCCAAGTCAGTCGCCTGATCTCAACCCAACAGGGCATGCTTTTCTACTATTAAATCCAAAACTGAAGGAAAAAAGACAAGCAGCAACTGCAGGTGGATGCATTAAAAGGCCTTGCAGCATATTAAGGGAGGAAACAGACAATTTGGTGATGTCTGTGGGTTCTAGACTTCAGGCAGTCATTGTCTGGAAAGGATTTTCATCCAAGTATTAGAAAGAATCTTACTTTTAAAATGATATTAGTTTGTTGAGTTTCTTTTGAGCCTCTAAAATTGGGGCCTGTGTGTAAAAATGGGTGTAATTCCTCAAAGGTTGATGTAAACTATTTGAATTAAAGCTGAAAGCCTGCACTTCATCTTGATTGATTTAAGAAATCCTTGCCTTTCTCCATCAGGTTATAGAGCTAATTTAATATTGTTACACTGTAACAGATTAAAAGGTATGTAACACGAAGTTAAGAAAATCTGCCTTGTCAAAACTAAAAGTCGTGTGTCATGAATGCCATGTTTCCTCTTCTCAAACAGGAGAGATGTCAGTTTGTTGTTTTTGCTAAATTTGCAGTGACACCACCACAACCTCAGGAAAACACACAGGAAATTACAGCAATAATAACAAGCTAAAATACTTTGCACATTTTGTTAGGGATTTTTGCAGTCTTCATTTCTTAAAAAAAAAAAAAAAAATCCTTTCACTAAATAATTGTAACTATTAAGCAATACAACAAGCATAGAAAATAAAGCAAATGAAACCAGCTCACAAGCGCAATCAGAAAAATCCAAAACATTGCTCATATTCAAGAATGGCAGATTTGAGCTTTAGTCCCCCCAGCAGCAGCAGCAGCAACCACACACACACACACACACACACAGGTTAAATTTTAACAAATCACACAGAATCTAACAGTGCAGCTGCACTTGTGCATTAACCCTCACCCTGATCCCCTCACACCCTCTTACAGCCATGATTAAGGGCCACTGGGCTCACGCAAGAGGCCATGCTATCACTCCCCACACCCTGCTAATGTACACCAACTGTACCTATAGCCCATTATGGAAGCAGAGCAAGAGTAAATTTCCGTTTAACAGCCGCGCATTTACACGCACTCCGTCATCTGCCCCGTTGTTAGTTTAAGCCAGCCATTTCATAACTGCCTCTATGTGAAGGTGGTGCATGTGTGTTAATGACAGTGAGGAAGTGTGTAGGTTTAAAGACTAGTACTGCAGGGCAGCGAAGGCAAACTTCATGTGTACACACACACACACACACACACACACACACGCAATTGATTTTCAGAAAGGGAGAAGTTCCTCTTGCTGGAATCAAGATTAATAAGAGGCCCATCAGATCAGTTAGCAAAAGTAGGAGGGAAAAAAAAAAAAAAAAAAAAAAAAAAGAGGGGAAGAAACGGAAAAAGATATCTGTAAATTAGGAGAAAGTAACGAAGAGAGCACACAATACATACTACACATACTACCAGTTTAGTCTCTCTGCACACAAAGGAAAGAAGCCAGAAAAATACCTGCACGGCTACATTTCCACCCAACAATCCTCTACCCCTGCCCGATATAAGTCAGAGTAGAAGAGCCGATCCAACACAAGGCTTTTGTCAAGGTCCATATAGACTCATAACTAAGCCTGAACTTCTATGGAGAGTTAGACGTGCGGGCACGCACACTCTAAGGAGACTGTTCTTCTGGGACATGGGGGGCTTTAATGACAGCAAGCTGCACTGAAAAGGGGTCAGGCACGGGGGGGGGGGGGGGGGGACGACTCATTGTTCAGAGGACACACACACACGCGCGCGCACACACACACACACACACACACACACACACAGAGAGTCACTTTACCTCACACAGGATAACACGCCCACACTTATCCACACAAAAGTGAGCAAATAAATTCAGTTCACGCTCATACATGAATTGACAAAGTTGCAGGCTCATGTACAGTCACGGATACTGGTTTTATTTGTCTATGAATGCATACGTGAACACACACCCTTTCAGCTGTGCTTGCAGTGCGAGTGTACTCTGGGGTAGGAAGGATCCAATTTGATATGACCTTGAGAGCAGAGAGAGGTCTGGTGGAAGAGAGGGATGGAGTGTGAGGAATGAAGTGATGGTTTCAGTCAGATGCCTGTTGCAAATACTTGTGAGAAATGAGATGACCTTGAACTGACTGAGATAAATAATAGAACAAGCCACAGCAGTGTGACACAGTGACATCTGTACACGTAAAACGGGCATGCATCAAGTGTTGAAGTTAATCTAACCTACGTGTTCATGCAGCATAGTACGGTGTAATAAAGCAACAAATCACAGTCAGTTTTATTTTGATGGCTCCAGATTTACAGATATGCTAGATATCGGCACAGAATTTAAAAAGTAATCTTTTAAGTTCAACGTGAATTGTCTTCAATCATAACAACAAGCGTAAATGCACAGCATTTAAACACAAAATGAACACTGTCAAAAACTCATTCTGACAAAAAAAAAAAAAAAAAAAAAGGTTTGTTAAGATGATAAATTCAATAATTTGTTCCCCCCCATCCGGTTTAAGAAAAAAAATAAACAAGAGTGCCAAGAGACAATTACCATCTATAGCCTTTAAGTTTCTTCCATTAAAAGGAAAATTAAAAACAACATGTTTCATATTCTCTACTAGCAGACGTGAATTTTCTGGTGCAAATTAGCAAACAGAAAGGCGCGCTTATCATTGAAGACGTTTATTACAAGCAAATCACAGATGTGCATTAACAAACAGTTCTCAGCTTCTGTTTGTTCGTCTTGAGCACGCTCTTAAAAACATCAGACAGATCCCAGATGTGAATGTGTGCAGCACTGAGATCAGCAGATAAGTGGGTAATGTCGACACGCTGCAAATACAATCTGCATGTGTCATCTGTAAACGCATCCCTTAATTAAATAGGAAAAAAATCTTAAGACTTCATATGGTGAAGCCAAATAGCTGCTAAAACTGGAAGTATTGAAGCCTTGGACTACAATACCTTTTAGTCATTGTGAGATGACCCTTTTCTTAGAGTTCATGTGCCCAACATGTGAACATGAACAAAATCTACCCATCCCTGCATTAGTATACTGATCAACCAGATAATTCAAAGTTGATACTTTGGCTAGTTAAGACATGTTTTGGTTGATCAGTTTCAGTTATACAGAGCCTCAAAAAGTTTAATTGTTTAGTGGACTCCACCAGCTTTGAGCTGTATAGTAATTGTCCACAACTTGTTGCAGTGAGGCATGCAATATAAAAGTTAACGAGCAGTGAAAAAAGTCTTCCATGTGGAACCATTTCAATTTACAAAATGAAAGCAGACCAACACGCACTTGTGATCTTTGAGACGCAAGAGAAACACTAGAAAATTTTTAAAGTCTCTATTCTTTGTGGTCAATATTTTGTGCTCAAATGGACACTTGCACTTTTGCTTTTTATTTTGTTAGTAAGAGAGTCATTTGGGTATTTTAAGGTAAATCCTCTATAACCTGCATCAAGACTTCTCTAGATGCTTACTGAGAATGAGCGCAGGAAAGCGGTAATTGGGAGGGTAATTCGACCAACAGCGTCTGGAACTCCACATAAACGTGTTGCTGTTGGCCTGCAATCGCACCGTGCAGTTTTTGCTTGGCTCACAGTTCAACATATTTTTAACAGCCGAGCAATAATTTTCTTACCTGTTCTTCCCACACTCTGTCCACCAGTAACATGATCTCTCTATTCTCATAGCATTCTACTCCCACACTTTTTCATTGCCTCTCTCACCATCGCTCTTGCCCACTGACATGTACATATTTACTAAATATTGCAGCAAACCTGCCAACTCCTCATATTTACTATCATGACAAAAGAAAGAAAAAAAAAAAAAAAGACAGTCGCACACACACACACACACACACACACACACACACACACGAATCAGAGCAGACAGAGGGAATGGCGGGTGATATGATGCAGGAGCTATCGATCAGGCCCTTCGTAACCCATTTTCTGCCTTCTCGGTGGTAGAAGAACCAGTACATGTCAGTGCGTGCATGTGTGAAATGAATTTATCAAGATGCTCTGTGTATGCATTCTATGCGAGCGCGAGAATACTGGGATCAAACTGACAAAGCGGAGGGAAAAATTAAATAAACTGAGCTTGTTTTTCTGCATTCTAGGTAATCCGAGAAGTAAATCAGGTTCCATCAATCATTTCTACAACATATCATAATGGGTGAGTTGCATGGACTAGGGACTGCCAGAGAAGGGAGGGGTACAGGGTGGAGTTCTCAGGGTGGTGGGGGTTGGGGGACAAAGTAGGGGGGAATATAAGGATTGAGGGAAGGATGGGCCTCCTGCCCTGAACTTGAACTTGGAGCTGGTGGGGTCAGAGAAGGGAGGAGAGGGTCAAGCACTCAGCGCAGCTGGAAAAGGAAAAAAAAAAAATCCAGTTGAGTGACATCAATATCTCCCAGCTTAAAGGCAGATGGGGGAACAAGGGACAGAGTGCTATTTAGCACGCTCTGTTCCAAGACAATCCCAGCATATATACACTGATGCTCGTTTTACCGTCATTCAGTGTTTGCTGGTTTTGTAAAACACAGGCAAGAATGATCGCCTGAGATATGCCACAATCACTCTTTGGATCCTGATGCACAGACTTAGGAACGTGACCCAACAAAGGTGTGTGTGTGTGTGTGGGGGGGGGGGGGGGGGGGGGGGGGCAACAACTTCGACACTCTGGACTGATTCACACTGGTTAGGAAAGATTTAAAGAGATACAAGATATGGAAGGCGAAACTTTAACAGGGGAGTTGAAGAGTGCAATTTTGCAACAGTTTTAAGACGACGTGCTGATCTACATTTGCAACACAGAAACGCAATAAGTCAAACCTTGCTGACCATCTTACCTTGGTCTGGAGATAGTGGGGGTAGTAGTAGGTGTAGTGGGGGTACATTGGCTGCTGTTCCAAACGTTTTCCCATGTAGCTGGAATCCAGTTGAAGGTCCTGGAGGCTGATCACTTCCGAGGGGATGGCCTGAATTCTTTAAATGACTGCTTCCAAGAGTGGGGGATGAAGAGAGAACGCTCTCCTCTCACTGGTGAAGGTGATACACGCGCAGAAGGAGGAATGGATAGAAGAACAGATAGTGCTTGAGATTTTAGTCCGTCTACTTGTCTGAGAGCTCAAAGGGAATCTCACAGAACCATTCCTTGCGTGGGTCTGGAAAGAGATTCCGGAGTGGCAGCAGAAAGAGGTTTGGGGAGAAGGAGGTGTGGAGTGAGGAAAGGAAGATATGAAAGGATAGCAGAAATACGGGAAACAATAGAGGGAATTGAAAAGCCTGACTGAGAGGGGGGGGGGAAAGCAGAGGGAAGAAGAAGAGGATGATAAGGAGGAGGAGGGATGAACGGCTGGGTTTCGGTTGCCGGTTCCCTGCACACTCCGCTCTAAAAATTTGACTCACTCTTCTTCTGTGCTGCCCTGAACATGCCCCTTAATTTGCTTTCCAGTGTCTTTCTCTTGTCTCTCTCCAGCTCTCTCTCTCTCTTCCTGTGTATCCGTTTCCCTGTCTCGTTCTTCCTCCCCCTCTTGTGTACCAGACGAGACCCTGATCCCTCTGGGAGCTCGGCTGTATCCTGGAGAACACACGCTGTCCTCTTCTCTATCCTTAAAAGACAGGGAAATCAGCGATGAACTCACACATGGATGTGGAGCTGGGGAGAAAAGAGGAGGAGGAGGAAGAGGAGGCGGAGGCGGAGGAGGAGAGAGGGTGGTCTAGAGCTGAAGCTGTGACTGCCTTTTTTTTTTCCTCACTCCCTCCCTCTTTTGTTAAGCTCCGGGGATAGATAGGTAGATACTGCTGAAGCCCGGCGTGGAGGATGAGCAAAAAGAAAAAGCCGTGGTGAAAACTCCTCTAGCTGAGGAAGAAGCAGATGGCGTTATCCAGACGTGCACTCACACAGAGGAAAATCCCTTCTGATCCACAAGGTGCCCCCTCCAACTCTCTTCTCTTCCCCTCTCTTTCTTCTCAAGCTCACTCCCTGACGGCTTGCTTCCCACTGCGCCTGGCAGCCGTCACTGTGTGTGTGGTGGAAGTGGTGGCGGCAACAGCGGTGGTGGAGGTGGTGGTGTGTGCGTGCGGTATGTGTGTGACTGTGCATGTAACTGAGAGGGGAGTGTGTTTGTGTGGCTGTTGGCGTCTGCTCCACTGTGCGTGCTGAGGCATAGAGGGGCTCGGCTCAGCGCAGCTATGCTCCTCCCTCGCTCTCTCTCTTCCTCTCGCTGTCTGGCTCTCTCGCCCTCTGTGTTTATGATGGAACTATAGAACAGTGGGAGTGGCTGGTCCTGCCCTCTTCCAAGCCCTTGTGAGTGTGTTTGTGCTAAATAGAATATGAGAAAAAGAAAGACCGATAAGGGCTGCTCAGCTTGAAAGGTGGAGGTGGGTGGCGGTGTGAGCTGGAGTGAAGAGTGCAACGAGGATACATAAAGAATATTTGGAAAACAGAGGACCCCCTGCTGGCACCCTACAGGTGCAGCAACAATTGAGCAGCAAAATGGTCATTTTTCACTACATGTACGTGATTAATTAATGCCATCCTGGTTTAAACAGACTGTTGAGATTATCTAATATAACCAGCAGAGATAAATTAATACATAAAAGCTTATAAGCTTAAAACAGTCCCTTCCAAACTGCACAGGATGCCTTGCTGCACACAGCAATGCTACTTTCACACATGTCAGCAAAAGGGCCCGACATGGAGGGTGTATGTAGTTCAGTGGTTGTATGGCACAGTGACCCACTGACACAGTGCTGCCTGTTATGTGATGTAACCAGGTTTAAGTAGTGCTCTTACATAAGCAAAGTGAGCCATGCATGAAAAGGCTGCTCTGCCCTCTGACTACAGCTCTCTATGAGAAAGAAAGATACAAGGGTTGGCAGACAATGCACTGCAGTGGAAAGAGGGGGCACAAGAACAGAAAGCATACATGAAAACTCTTAGATAAGAGCTTCATTTCTTGTGGGCAATTAAACTACTTTACAGCCTGTGATGCAAAAACACATTAATATTGTGGGCTCCTCTAAGAGCCATTTGTCACTATGCCTACATGTACATTAATTTTTTCATACCACTCTCCACAGGTTTGAGTGAGTCGTGCAAGTTATAAGCAAGTCGAGCTAATCTGGTGAGTAGAGAAGTCATTGCTCTGGTCAGTTAACTCAAATAACATTCGGCCGGTCTACCTTAGTTTACACTCACTGTAGTCATAAAAAGTCACATTTTCAGCAAAAACCAAACTGTAACAACTATACTGAGTTTTGCTCTGAAATTCTAATATAACTTTATTCTTTGAACATCTTTTGAAGATGAAACCGTTTTCCTACATAACAGCTTCTGACCATATAAGGTTTTCATAATAGCAGCAATACTGGTCAGGACAAACCAGTTAAGCAAAACTGGATAACCAAAATTATATTTTTCACCTTAAAAATATACTGTAGCATCTCCCTCTCTGGTTTAAAGGGAAACTTCACGTACTTTACTAAAACTGACTGTTGAACTATTCCCATTGTCACAGAGTATTTTTTGGCAGTAGTGGTAAAGACAGCAACACTTGTCTCTACTACTACTACTAACATAATGTTTGAGAAACATGGCTCTCGACCAAAGACTATGAAAGTGAAATGGTCCTTGAAATTACTAAATATTATTGACCAAACCAATCCCTGTTTCGTTGTTTTCCCCATAGTTCACAAAAGTGGAAAACCCAAGAGGAGAAAATGATGTTTATGCTCCTGCTTTTCTTCACCTTAAGGATACCCGTGGCCTTAAATACTCAATATTTACAAGTTGAATGGGTGGTAGAGCCTTCAGATTCCAGGCCTCTCTTCTGTGGAACCAGCTTCCAGTTTGGATTTGGAAGACAGACACCATCTCTACTTTTAAGAATCTTGAGGTAACTGGTTGATATGTGGTGCTGTAAGTCACCCTGAAACAAACTGTTGTGTTGGGCTGTTTAACGTCAAAATTGTGAAGACACGTGCATTCATGCAGTTTTCCCCTGCAACAGACTGGTGATAGAGTGGCTAAAGGCTGGTGCACCATGCTTCTTGCCTAAATAAGGACATGCTACAAAAAGAAATGGACAAACAAGGACTGTTTTTTCTACGCCTAACATTCAGACACACTCATTGTTCGTATGCATCAGGAGTAATTGAGTTCAGCATCTTGCGCTAGGATACTTCGACATGCAGAGTAAAGATGCCAAGAATCTACCCACCGCCCTTAGCAGCAGACCTGCAACATTTATGTACAGACATCTTCAGGGGATGAACATAAACACTGCTCCATATATAAGAGATGGGTAAAAAATTCTATACCACTGATAACGATGATCTTTACAGCCTTTTGTGGACCAAGCACACTCAGGTCAGAGTTTATGCACTTCTGAACCCGGAGAACTTTATAATTCTGACTTTTGGATGAACTATTCTCTTGTGTCCCGTGTCCAAAATGCAGGAATTAGAGACCACTGTAGTGTTAGAACTCAGTTTATTGTCCTCTTTTAGCTCTTACTACAGAGAAGGTACAAAATATGAGTTCTTACTGACATAGGCGTAGTGTAATTGGTACAGATTTAATTGTAGGGTGACTGGTTGAACACACTGATGCAGCTCCAGCAGCCACTGCCAACATATTACCCATGTTAACAAAAGCTCTTAACACAGTCCTTAAAAATGGAAGAAAAACACAACAAATTTAATGTCCAAGGTTTGTGGAGTGTGTATACAATAAATGAAATGAAGGGCAACTTTGACCCAGTATGAAATATTCTAAATCTTCACTACCAATTCCACGTAACTCCCCTATAGTCATCCACCACACAGGGAAGCAACATAGAAAGAAAACAGAGGGTGAAACTGGATAACGAGGAAATAAAAGAAGAGGTTATGCTGCATCACCAACTGCTGGCCAGCTATAACATCCAATTTCTCTCAGCAACGCAAAAACAAACATTAAAAAGGTTTGTTGTTTCCAGGGAATTTCCCCAGTGGGTATTTACCACCAGGTAGTCCTCAGAACCGCTTGGTCAAATAAAGCTCTTATTAGGATCTAACTGGGTTTTCAAGAGTTAATTGAGGAAAATCTTACCGGTCTTACCTTAGCACTGATGTGTGAATGCAGGTCTGAGTCAAAGTGTGCAACACAGTTCTAACCTTTCATCGTGCCCGTAGGCAAGCCTGAATTCAGCACTGTAAATCCCTTTCATCTGCCTTGTTAACCATTTGACAAATTGAGCTTGTTTACTCTGCTTCTGAAACAAATGTGTCATCAGGAGTGCATACATTTATTTCAATACAATAAGAGTGTTAGGTAATCAAAATAACTTGATCTTTACAATTGTGTTTTTGTGCAAATGTAGGTGATGTTTAAGAATTGTTTTTGCATGGTTTAGTCTTCAAATTTGCTTATATACTGTCAACCACTTAGTTTTAGACTATATTTCTTCTAAAGAACCTGTGATTATTCATTACAGTAAATTATTACTAACCATAAAATCAAATTCTTTTCAACCCAAAGTAATCCTGGAAGGTAGTAAGTCATCAGATAAATGGCTGCTCATCTTACAGTGTGTATGATGTACTTTAAATGGGAGACAAGTGACTCAGATTGAAGTCATTAGCCGACAAGCAATTAAGCACAAGTACAAACCATCAAGATTTCTCTTTTGCATGAAGAAAACAGGTTCCTGCTTTGACACACACTCTTCAATTAAAAAGAAAAAAAGTTAAGTTAAAATATGATGCCACATATTTTTATAACCATACAAGCTGCTCTATGAGGCTTAGAAACAATATTCCTCTGAGCTGAAGGCTAACATTGACATCCCTCTACTGTTACAGCATGCTAGCACCTGTTAATGTTAGGCTCAAAAGGTCATATTTACTATAGTTGCTTTAAACTTTAACAGTGCTGGACTTTGCTACATTACATGTGTAACATTAACCATGGCAACCATTCTGGCAAGCAGGACATCAAATTATCCAAGCTAAAGCAGCATCACCAACTCTCACACTCATTTTTTCCTCACACTCAAAGGAAGAGGCCTCAAAGTCTTTTTTAATGTGCGAATGGCAACTTTCATATTTTAATAACACCACTTGTCCATAAACAACAAGGCATCTGAGACAGTTTAAACACTTAAACTTTCCGAAGGATAATAAAGAAGCTCTAGATGATTCATGCAATCCAGGTTTAACAAAATGTTAATGAGGCTTGAAGGGTAGTTTATTGCTGTGTGCATAGGAGTCTCTAGACATGATCCATTTAAACATCCCCAAATCGAGAGACTTTCATAGATTTCTGCTCTAAAATCAACTGTCAGGAGCAAACAGTTACTCCTGAACACTTTTCTATACCAGACAGGTGAGTCTGTAGTATAAATAAAAAAAAATAAAATAAAAAAAAGCATTTGCATTAATGATCATCATAATGTGCCTGATCTGTTTTAGTGTAATCATAAAAAAAGAAAATTGCAACAGATATTCAACAATTTCACAAGTTTAGGAAACTAAACTGGCTCAACAGTTTTATTAAAAGGAAAGCTGATTTGAGCAGATAATTTTGGGTAGTTTTCACATAATTCTATTCCATCATGTCCAATCTTGAATCATTTCAAATGATCAAATCACTATTTTTATTATGTTGGGGAAATAAAACAAGCGATTTGTGAGAAACTGCCAGCAGCAGAAATTATGTAAGTATACCTTTAAAGAGCATCCATTCCCTGTCAGACTCTCACACACAGTGTTTGATCGAGTAAGGTTGCACATTCATTCAACACCATGTGCAGAATGCCAAAAAACAATGCATACAAGGAGCCAAGGGATGTGTATGTGTGTAATATCAGTAGCATACCAACCGAATGTTTCATGAATTCTTAAGATTCTGCTGACACTGAAGTTTACGAAAGAGAGGGAATTGATTCCTCCACAACTTCATAGTTCTATTATGAGCAGCACAATCTTTACATCTCACTCCATACGCTGCCAGAATAAAGCTTCCTAATTACCTTATCCAGTGACAGGACAGCCTTAATTACTATAGTAAGTTCACGCCAGTTAATTGTCTTAATTTTAATATCAAACAGACTTATAAGCACAATCTAATTCTCAGCCAGTTTCTACAGACTGAATGTGTCCCTGCTGCATCTGCATTTCTTAACAAAAAGGACATTGTTCTAAGGATTTTTCCAAGTCCAATGTTTAACAAATAACAGACATCAAAGCAGTTTGTAAATGGAGCAGGAAAGGCCATGCTGTGTCTCAGGGATGCGTTTCTCTCATCACTGACCACCAGATGTATAACAAACACTGAGCCACAAAAGAGAGTGAGGGAAAAAAAAGGAAGAAAAAACAAGAGTCAAATCCTTACATGTTAGTTCAGATACAGCTGGAAAAATACAAGAGGTCATATGATGATGATAGTCCTCTACAGAAGCTGCACTGGTAGGATTCAGGAAAAACACTTGCCAGGATATCACCACACACGCGCACACACACACAGTGGTATTCGCACACAGCAGATTTACAGTGGTAAATGGACTATTACATCCAATTGCCACACACAGCATGAGGAAATTTGTCTCATTGTGAGTCTCCTGAGATACAAACATGGGGACTACACAGAATGCAGAATAAACGGTTTCCTCAATCCAGGAACTCAAAGGGGAAGAAATTAGACCTAAAGAAATGATATCATTGGCATTGTGTGTTTACATCTACGCCACATTCTCTCAACTGTTTTTTTGCACATTGTCAGTACTGCTGAAGATTTTAAAGAAAGTGAATTGGCAACTGTAACTGTAACTTCTGTCGGTGCTGTGCTTTTGGAAACCGAATTTCCCAGAGGAACCCACCCGAGGGATTAATAAAGTTCTATCTTATCTTAAACACAGGTAAGGCTGGTGGTTTAATAACCTGCTCTTCCTCCCCCCTGATACCTCAGATTGCTCCTGCTGTGTGATGATGTAGGACACAAAGACTGATTCAAGCCTCTAATGTAGCAGCTAGGAAAGACCAAAAGTTACACATCTCACCTGCAATTCAAAACTTCCCTGCTGATTTATTGCATTGATTTAATTTGCCACTCATCTATTTCAACTGGGTCTCCTTTATGTACTAATTAATTTGTTGTTGTTTTTTTTTTTAAATACAATTGTAAATAATGTGAATATACAAATAAAATGTCTTGAAGTTAATATCCAAGTCTTGAAATTTAGTGAATCTTTACACCTTCCCACATTCTCAAAGACTTCTTTAATAGCAGAGGTAAGTAAAGCCACACGCTGCCTCAAAGTATTGATAAGAAGTAAGATTAAGTGCTAAACTCAGTCAATGGGCTACCAGAGTATATTGTAAGTATTGTAAGTATTACTGTAAGTTGGAATGACAGTTTAGCAGTCAATACCAATACCAGTATAATTACACAATTTTTCACACCCAATTTGATACATATTATTCCATGTACCTAAACATAAAATCCTCGATTAAAAAACAAACAAACAATAATTTAAAAAATAATTTAATTTTTTTTTTTTTATTATTTTTATTTTATTTTATTTTTTTTAATGAATGGCATGGTTATAGCACACCATTTAAATGCTAAGATTCTGCTCACAGGACAAGTTATTTACATCAAATTATCTTAAACATTTATATGACATGAGCCATTACAAATATTATAGCCTTTGTGATGTAGCTGACTTTACAACTGCAATGCCAGCTTTCCCAACCTAAATGGAAATGCATACTTCGCAGTAACATAAGGAGAATGATCATTTGGATGTTGCTGGATATTGACTGAAACTCATTCACCTTGAAATCTGTGAATAAATCAGGTAGTTGGGTTTTTAGGTGCTTTACTAAACCTAATGTTTATTGTATATTTCCTTTTAGGGATCAGTTATTCCCCTTTGCATTTTGAGGTGGATGACCAAAGTATTTCCATACCCAACTCTTACTGCCTTCATCAACAAGTCAGGTTGGCACCATCTTGGCAGCTGCAGTAGTCACCATTGTAGTTTTTACTGTGTTTATTGTCATCCTTCTTCAACATGTGTAGAGGCTAGAACACTTGTATGCTGCCCCATTCATTTAATTTTTTTTTAAAACTAATTTCAAGGGTCCCCATTATGTAGCTATTATATTGTTGTTTTGTTGCCAAGGAAAGTTCTTTTGTGTCTGGTGTAATGTCAGATAATGTGGAGAAAGCTTGCAGCAAAAAGAAAATAAATGCAATTTTTAATAATTATTTCCTACACCAATATTGAATGTATTGACAGTCATTTTGGCTTTGACTGGGTTTATACTGAGAAATGTTACAGGATGATACTAGCCAACACTTGTCTTTAACCAGCAAAAATGCCTGTAGGCTTACTGGGGCAGTGTCGGCTCAGACTAGCTCAGATTCTAGTCTTTCTTATAACAGATACTAGTTGTTAGATTTGGTTAATCCAAATACATGGAATTTTAAGTAATGTAAGATCTTATCTAAAGTATTCCGACGCTTTGGAGAAGTACTGACAGACAGAATGCATGACTCTGTTAGTGCAGTAGCTGTACTGTGCTGTAGGTAGTCTAATCCTAATGTAATGTTCAGCCTGAAACTAATCACATACAGCACCTCTAAATAAATCAGGAAATCATCTTCAGTTCTACGACACAAATAATGGGATGGCTCTAGCTCAGTTGGTAGAGCGGGACACCTACTCACCGCAAGATTGGTGGTTCAATCCCAGTCTGCTCTAGTCTGCATGCCAAATATCCTTGGGCAAGATACTAACCCCATGTTGCCCTCCGATGCATCCATCAGAGCATGAATGTGAGTGAATGTTAGATAGAAGCACTAAAAACCTTAGATAAGTGCTTGTGTAAATGCACATGATTGGGTGAATGCACAAGTTGTGTAAAGCGCATTGAGTGCTCAGTGAGAGTAGAAAAGCGCTATACAAGAACCAGTCCATTTACCAACTTTAAGTATTTTTACTTAAGCATCTATGATAGCAAGTGACACTAGCAAAAATATTCTGAAATATGAGGCACAGCATTTTTAAATGGACAACAGCAAGAAGCAGATTAAGAACAGAGGACACACGTTCATGTTTCAGGCAATGAGACAGGCAGACAAGCTAGTGGAGAGATTGTGTTACAGTATATGGGAAAAATTCCAAACCATCTCCACTGCCATAAGGCCATATGAAATATCACTTCAAACCAATAACCCCTTGTACAACAGTGCATTACATGACTGAATCAAAACTGTGACAAATCACCTTAGGCCCCTTTGCAAATCCCACTCCTCCCATGCTCTTTTCTTCTCCCTCCCTCTCCCCTCCCATCTCAACAGTAAGGGATGGCTCACTTTAACACAGATCATCATTTTATTAAAAATGAAAAAAAGAGCAGCGCGTCAGTGGATTCATTTTAACAATTATGCAAATCAGACAGGAGATGAAGCTTTTATTAATGTTAGAGAAGTGTTGCATCAGATACTGCAGAAGTTCATTAAGTTACTCCTGCTGAAGATGAACACATTCTGATTAGTTTCACGTCACTGTGGTCTGTATCACATTATCTTCCTGGGCTGTGTCAGCGCAAAACTCCCCATGGATCTTTTGCTCCAGTAATATATGCACACGGGGTGGTACTTCACAATTAAAAAGTGCACAAGTTGGATTAATACCAAGATGTCTTCTGTGTTTTGTTGTGGTATCACAACATAATATAGGGGGTTGATTTTGTACCTCCACTTCTTCCACTTTATGGAATAATATATCACTCATAATTCATTCCCAGTTTTAATCATCCCCGTCCTTCAGTCACTGCACTCTTGCAAAAAATGATGCCAGTCTACCTGGCTCTCTCCAGCCCTCTCTTTCTCTGTCTTTCTGTGCAGGTACAGGGCATGTGAGGTGGTGGACCGTGACTGACTGACTAGAGCCCATGCTTGCTGTGGCTTCGAGGGGTAATTAATTTCAGCAAACGACCGCCACATCTGTCGACTTTTATAAACGACCGTTTACGCGCTATGGACAATTTAACCACTCCACTGAGCCCGCCTTGACAGAGATGAGTAGAGAGATGTAGGAGAGGAAAGGATAGACGGGGGGAGAGACAGGGGATGGGGACCACGCTGCTAGGTGACTGATGGGAGATTTAATCAATAGAGTAAGCACATTTACTCTCATGATGCTCACCCAACATCCATATTCATAGTCTTAATTCTCTTGACACCTACGCTGTTGCACACCACACAAATTATAATGCATGAAGGATTTCACTACATCTCATCACTGCTAATTACGTGTTCCACAGTGGAATAAACATCATTGTGGTACTCTAGTCAAATGACACTACTCTAGATCTAAGCTTAATTTGATAACCAAAATGACTGTCTTCATCTGTATCCTGGCACAGACACCTGAACAGACCAATTTTCTACTTATTAATGTCACTGCCCATATTTGGAATCATTGGAGAAGAGGAAGGGGGGGGGAAAGGCAACTATGTCACAATAATGTCCTCCTTTTCAACAAAATGATGACATCTGAACTTTTTGTTAGAGAAAATGTTTGAATTGGCTGTGACTCGGCTGTGATAGTACTGAACAATGTCTGGTTACTGTTTGCTGTAATTACTTAAATCTAGACATCATCTCTTAAATCCGAAGAATAACTGCTCGGGCAACCTCCACCCAACTATTCACCCTTGCATCCTTGAAATATAGGCTGCACCACTCGGAAAATACAGCTGAATCTACAAAGAACTTTATTAAAGGAGATACAAACTACATTAATTACCATAAGAAATTAGATAAACAGATAACGTATTGTGATTTTTGTCTGAATTATCCTCTCTGTAGCTAATTAAATATACAGCATTTTTTCTGACTGACTCGACCTATAAGCATATCCCAGGAGTGCTTAACTACTACAAGGAAATACTGATTTCAGAAAGATGCCACTTTCTGCAGTAACTAGAAAGACAATGAATCACAAAAGGACAAATAAAATCATTCTCATTTCTTTCATCTGGATTTTCTTTTCAGCCATGTAGGAAATTGCTCCTGGTTTTTATAGACAGAGACGGAAGCTGTCAGGGTCCATATTCTATATTCACCTCCTTTACATTTCTACTCCAAATATGACCCGCTTACAATTTTCTGCACCCTCCTAAAAGGTCAATAACACTAAAGCAGCTTGGTTTTCTCAGTGCAAGACTGTTTTTATAACTTAGCAGCATGTAACACTGCTTTCTTCCCCCCTCTGAATTTCCAGAGACCAAGACGTGCAGAGCCACACCGCAGTCATTCGGCACTCTGTCAGCTGAGTCCTGTGAAAACCGTAGTGTTTGCCTCTAACACTATCGGGTTGCCAGACTATTAGCACTGCAGCCCCACTCTGCTTTGTTCCCCTTGCCAAAGCAAGTTACATGGCTCGCCTCGATGTCAGTGTTTTCACAGCTAGACATATATTACTGTGTGACATCAAGCCCAGGGGCTTATTGATCTGCTGGATTGTATGACAGGACCCTTTATGGCATTTGCTGGAATGTATGACAGCAGTATGCCTGCCTCAATACTTGGCAGGGATAACTATAGTATACCACAGTGTAGAACAGACTAGTGGAGCCATATGAGGGCCTGCGGCAGCTAGTGTTTCCATAGCTACAGTGGGCGGGGGATTGTTTACTGTCCGAGAATGAGAGAATAACTGAAGATCTTTATGCTGAGTAACAATTTCTGTTCCCGTGTGTGTATCCCTTCTGGACGGGAGCTTTTTGTAAGACTGAAGGTTCCCAAGTGTATACCCCACAGCACCGCCTCTTAATAGGAGCCCCCCCACCCCTGTCTAGTTTGTCCATACACACAAGTACATATGCACTAGCCGTCATGCACATGCAAAGCCTACACGCACATTCCATTGTACGCTTCACCAAGCTAGTGTAATCAGGGCAGCATAATGTGTTTACCTCTCTAAGGTACGAGAGTTTGATTAAGGAGCAGCCATCTGGCAGAGGAGAGGAGAGGAGAGGAGAAAAGAGGAGGAGAGGAGAGACTGTAACCTCTACTTTAATAAATAAAATCAATCCTGCCATTGTAGTCATTATGCCCACGCAGACATGTCTGTACTATAATCAATCAGTAGAATTGCAGTTCAGCCTCTAGAACAAACTATACGAGACATAAAACTGACCATTAACAACTGCAACACCTGCCTGATATCACCATCACGCAGACATAAACCACCAGTGTCTGTAGCCAACATCTAGTTGACATTAGCATATTATGAGAGCCAAATGTCATCATTTGCTACTTCTTTTTCCAAGCTGCTGTTAATTAGCCAACCAAGCAATCACTTAAGACATTATTATCAACAAGTAGTGATGGGTAAGAACAGGTGGCCTTATCTAAAGCCATGTTAGTTTAACACAGAGGTCTCAAAGTCACGGCCTGGTGGCCACTTGCAGCCCACGTCACCCCTACTTGTGGCCACGAAGAAATATAATAAAATGTGGCCCTTGAAGTTATTTTGTTAGGGAGGAGATGTTTGTTGTTGAGTGCAATGTTAAAATAATTTCTTTAAAAAGCAAAAAAAAAAAAAAAAAGACTTAATATGAAGGCAATATGAGCAGAGAGTACAAACATGTTGAGGGATTGGCTGTGTTAGTTCAGTGAGAGTTATTTGTAGAGAAAACAATTTTCACTAGCAGTCAAAAACTAATGTGTACACTTACATCTGTATTCTTATTTTGTTAAATACGAACAAAATTATAACAGAAGTGCTGTCACGTGTCTGGCCAGAAAGAGAGTACCAATTTGTTTTTTTGGTAGTTCAATGAATGGTCAATGAAAGGCTTCAGTTAAGAGTGAGGAAATATTTGTGGGTGTTTTCTTGTTTGTGTTTTTGTACTACTTGAACACTAAAGTGGCCCTCCAATGAGATGACAGCGCCAACAGTGGCCCACAGCTCATTTAAGCTTGAGACCCCTGGTTTAAAGCATAAAGGCAACTGAGAGGTACCAAGTACCTCCACCAAGAAGGCTTCTTTTTCATTGCCATTTGTCTTTTAGTTGCCTGTTTGTCGTTGTAAAAATAATTCTTAAAGTTGTTTTGAATTAAGTAGAGAGAAGGAAAAAAGCAAAAGAAGAACCCTATAGCCCATTTGGTTGTATCAAATGCTAGATTATTTTGATCAAGGCAAGTTAAAAGCATCTACAAAAAACAAAAATCTAAGGTTTTGTAAGGACACTTTCTTCAACTCATGCTCACCAAAATTATCACTAATGATCTTCCAAATCAAGCCTCACCAAAGTTACCGCAGGGATGTTTGCTTTTCAAAAGCATCATGGCTGATCAAGAAGTCGCAAAGTATACAAAGGAAGTACAATAAGGGTAACACTTCACCAATAGTGGATACTGCAAAAGCCAAAACACATTAAAACAATCTGTTAACTTTGCAAAGATATAGTGGTATCGCTTTTAAAGTTGCACATCACAGAAGAGTGGACTAATAGCCAATTTATGATTTAACAGAAATTTTACACAAAACGGCGTCCACTTCCTGTTGCCTTAACTAATCAAGTTCTCTAGCTGCAACAGCACAAAACTATATATGGTGACCTAAAGCCACAACTAAGAAAATACAGTATTTAATTTAAAAAATGAAGGGATGTCAGGGGTAAATAATAGCAGGATCTTGCAGGATATAGCCTTCCTCTGCTCTCCCTGCGGTACCTGACAGGCCTGCAGCTAAGCTCACCCTCAGCCATTACTTCTACTATAGCCTTCCTGCTCCATTAAACTCAACAAGCTTAACTCAATGGCTTTCATTCCTCACAGCAACGGCTTCTGCTTCATACCCTGGTGGCTTTTAACGGGAGAGGGGCAATTTGAGTGGGGGGGGACAGCATTTCCCTTGTTAACACAAAATATGTCATGCATTGCCCTTGTTAACTTTGAAAGAAAAATCAGTGAAAACAATATTTTTACCTTCTCTGGTCTCCCTGTTGCTGAATATGAAGATGTCGTTCACTGAGCGGTACGGCAACGACCTAAAAAGCTACAATAAAAAAGGAGTCATTAAGTTATACTGCCCTTGCCCTGCTGTTGCATTTAATCTAGCAGTTTTAATACAGAGAAAGTAAACTACACCCTACTTTAAGTCTAGCATCAAGCAGGATTCCAGTTTGAGTCAACGATTACTGATTATGAGAAAACAGGAAAAAGAAAACTCTTTTAATGATAGCTCCCAGAGTCTTTATTCTTCAAAGGAACAATCTTTAGAGTTAATATCTGCCCTGTCTGATGATTTGTAGCAGTATAACTTTCTGGCATTAATTTGAAACGCATGTTTAGAGATGAGTTAAGCATGTTGGCTCCCAAGGAGGACACCAGTCTCACCAGTTTGTGTGCCTGCATGGGATATTTGAAATTTGATTCCCCTCTCCCGTGTCTTCTATTGATAATACAGTCATGAATAGTAACATTTTTATACATCAACAAAAGAAATGTATTGCAGTTTATACCGCCAGGAGATTTAAGTTTTTTAGTGCTGCTGCATTCATGGATTACAGCTAGCACTAGACTACATGGGCACGGCTGTTTGATAGAAACCTTTACACCTCCTATGAAGCTCATTTTGATTACACAAGAGATGCTAAGGGACTCTCCTGAGCTGAGCTACTGCTCTTGGGTTATGGACGAATTGTGTTGGCTTATTGGGGCCTAGTTTGGTTGCCTAGCTTACCTTCTGTATTGTGGTTGCTGCTGTTTATCAATGACCACAGGCAGCAGTGTGACTGGCTCTTCCGGACACTGCTGCCAACACACATCTGTTGTTTTTTTTAATTAACATGTCTCTCTCTGGACCATCTGGGATCTTTACCCCCTCACCAAGTTTTAGAACTTCTATGGAAAAAGACTCATTTAATCTTTAAGTAAAACCTTTATATCCCATGTGATTGGATGGCTCTCTCTCTCTCCAATCACAATTGATGGCGCTGCTGTATTTTCAATCTCAAAGCTCTGAATTGCATCCTCACTGTGCAAAAAGTACTCTTAACGCTCTACTGCCAGAGACTAAAACACATTCTAGGATATTGAATGGTTTTATTTTGCTGCTATTTTTAACTGGGAATGTGCAATCAAACCTTGGCCCTATGAAAAATATTACCACTATTAAAAATATAGTAGATCCTGGCTTTGTGTATGCTAATGTTAGAAGAACTCTCCATAAAATGGACTTGATCAAGATCTCGGCTGCCCCAATTAACATGGATATTATGGTGTTATTATAAACTCAGCCAAAAGAGTCAGTACCTGATAATCTGACAAGATTTTTTTCCTAGAGTGTTTGCAGCACTGATCATAACGGTGGTAGAGTTGCAATGTTTGTCAAATCAGTTTTGTACCTCCTTAACAAAATCTAACAAACCTAAAGCCAGACAGTTTGAACTGCTTGCAGTTAAAATATGAGTAGGATGATATAAAAGATGCCATTTCCTCTCTGCCATCTTACAAAGTCTGAGAGATTCAAAATTAATTGTCCTGTGTGACTTAAAATGGGATTTGGTCATGTTCTGCATCCAAGTGCCTGCAGGAATCTTTAAACCTAATGCAATTTCTTAATGTTCCTATAAGGGTTAACTCAAAAGATCCAAGACCCTACAAATCCACCCAACAACTATTCATCCACTGCAGTACTTTTAATGACTTACGCGAACATTGTGGTAACACTTCTGTAAGACATACTAGTTCAAACCTTGTGTTTTTAAAAGATATTTTAAAGAATCTGATGAATAAGCTCTTTTAAATTACATGTACAATAGTGATATTAGCAGAGTTAATGTAATACATTATGTTGAGTTTGCATGGGAACATTTTTACAATAGGCAATGAATATGCTCCTATAAAGAAATTTGGATTATCTGTGAAATACATGGTTCACAGTATAAGTACTCAGGGAAATGAATGCCAATGCTAGGTCAACAAATTCCCCTGCAGACTGAACTTCCTACAGAGGGGTAAGAAATAGACCTCAGATGGAAGTTTTACCATCACAAAACTACATTAGTTCTATATAGGAAAACTCAGTTAAAATCAAAAGTAAAACTGATATTCAGCATTTTGATGAACAATTTATATCAACTAGTTCTGTTTTTCATCCAAATGTAGCAAAGTCTCAGTTTTCTAATTTGAATTCTCTCTGGATCCATTTCTTTTGTGACAATCAATAAACCTTTGAAATCTACTGAGCCAAAAAAAACAGTCATCTGAATCCCCATCTTCTAAAGCTTACAGTGGATTTTTTTACTCATATTTGAGTCAGACTAATATAATCCTTAAAAAAAAAAGAGAGAAGAAGAAAAAAAACAAACTGTAAAGCATCCCATGCTCTGCCCTTATTTAGGGTTGGGCATCATTCAGATTTACGAAATTAGCATCATATATCTGCAGCTTCTCATATTAAGATTCTACATTTTGTAATAAAGTCATTTGAAAAAAACTTGACAATAATACCTTACACTAAGTAAAACTGCCTTCTGCCATTTGTTTGTTGATTCTGTTGACCATGAGTAGTCTCAGTGACATTGGGGCTATAGGGTGGTTCAAACACTACAGATAGGAAGCAGTGCATTTATACATCTGAATACAAGTCAAATTGTCTCAGGATTTTAAAAGGAGTTAAACTTTAGGCCCCATTTCTATTAATATTAAGACTAATATGTCTACAGCTAAAGTGTGCCTTTATGCAAATTATACTGCACTTTACTCAGTAGTACTCTAATTTAAGCTGTTCACAAACTTCAAACTGCCTTTCAGCAACTACAGGCATCACTGCAAGGTTTACAGTTGGTTCTCAGTGCTTAAAAAAAAAAACATTCATGTTTTCCAGAAATGAATCCAAATCTTAGACAATGTTGGCAGTCATACCCTAGGAGCAGACTTGTATCATCCTACAAGTATTTAGTGTGCAAAATGAGCACTTAGTGAAAAAGATGAAGGTTACAATGTTTGTTTGTTTTATTGCTGAAATAAGGCCGGTCTGAATTTATTAAGTGGGAAAATCCTTGTACAAGTTTCACTGGGTTTCTTAAATATTCTTAATTATGATGACATTAATTGCATGCATGCTTCCTCCTCTGCACTTTGTCTAGACTATCACAGTTCTTTTGATTTTATATCAGCTTTATTGTCTAGTGCACATCACTGTCTAATTGATAATTTGGTTTACTGGCACAGTTTTATATACAAAGCCTGTATGAACTTCCAACACCTTCAGACAGTTGGATTACTTTGTTCATTTTTAGGGTAGCCATCTGATCTCATTACATGAGCAAGATGCAACTTAACCTTCAGAGAACATTAGAGCTGCCCATTTGATTTTCTTGATTTATATTTATATAATTTACATAATGGTGGTATCCTCTTGACCAGATCTCTGGTCATGCTAAAATAGATATAAACATAACACAAAACACAATAGCTGGTCATCACACACACACACACACACACACTTTAGGTGTGGGGTTAACTTGTGATAAGGCCGATTTAACTTTAGCAAAGCTTTGTACACCTGTATGCATCTGTGCGCACTGGTTTCGTTTCAGCTTAAGTGTGGAGTTTTTGTTTATTCTTTCCTTTGCTGTTTAAATGTGTGAATCTGTGCCAGTGGATTTCTGACTGCTACTCTGCTCCCTCCATTTGTTACGGTCAATCAAACACAAGAGAGACAGTTGAAGGATTCATTTATTTAAATGGTATGATTGTGATATGCTTCAAGAATGACAGTTTGTTGTATTTTAATGTGTTTTGTGACATTTCCTACTCCTAAGTTTCCACTTAATAAGATTTTGATTGTTTGATTTTAAACTAGCAGATTTAAAACCTCTGTACTGAGGCAAGATTACAAGGATTATGTCATCGTCTAAATAACTGTGGAACTAAACCTAATGCATTACATCTGAATATTCTTAACTTAGCGATGGGACTGTGCCAACTCTCATGCACGATGATACAAGCATACATTTTTACATAAAATATCAGTCATGTAGCAACACCATGAATTTAAGCTCCCTGGAGCGCACAACAGCCATGTTCAACAACCTGCAAAGCAACACACTGCTTTAAAAATAAGCAAGAAAACTGACCAAGATAAAGGTAAAAACAACAAACTTGTTTCACCACTTATGGCAAAAACACCACTGACTACAACCACGCTATGAAGCAGGATATAATACCAACTAGAGCTGGGCCATGTGACCGCAAAAAAAATTGGTTCAAAATTTTACCTCAACTTGGATGAAAAATTATTTTCAGCAACACAAATATACACACGCACACATACAGACACAAAACACACACTCTCTCGTTTCATTTGCTCAACTAAAACCTGGGATTTTCTTCTTTTGTTTTAATATGACGGTGCTTCAAATGTTGTAACAGATTGTGGCCAAAAGTAATATCACCAATTTTCACTCTGATTTTTTCTTTTGTTTGATGTTGTCTTTACTTAAGTCAAAAATGTGTTGAAAGAATGTAAATGAAAATGCGGTGTCCAAATTGCTCGAGATGTGCAGTCAGCTCAGCATTTGAGTTTTCCTCCATCATGTTTCCATGTTGCAGATTGTTGTTATGAGTCTACCCAGCCCAAAGTATATAATAGGGGAGAGTCTAAACACAATAAAATAAATAAATAAATGACATGGACAAGCTTACATTGATCAGAGGTTCTGAATGTCAGTTTTAATTCATTTTGGATCAAACCCCTAGCCCTATTAGCAACTGGTGATGTGTGACCCAGAAGTAAACACATGACTCAACCAGCACTTGTTAGTTGCACTCCATTTAACAGGAAAATGTGATTACACAATGATAGAGGAGGGCTTTAAGGAGCTGGTTTAAAAAGCTCACCCCAAGATACGTCCCACGGAGAAAATATTTTCTGTTTTACTTTGTGAAAATACTGCACAGCTCCTGAGGAGGTACAAGGTTAAATTATTTTAGTCACTGTTAAGCTATTAAGCAGTTATGCTATGCTATATGCTATATGCTATACTTAAACTTTCCAGAAAAACACCTCCTAGAATACTTTTGTAATTACATTTGACTTGTGCTGTGTCACTGGACATTATGCTGATAGTGGCTCAATGGAAAACGAAGACTGAAAATGTTCATTTTGTTTATGCTAACAAACAAAAATATAATTGACATTGATAAAGATATTTCAAGAGTTACTTGAAATATTGTGATATAATTTCATCAGCATATCGCCCACACCTACTTAGCAGCTATATATTCAGAGTTGTTTTGATAATTAGAGGCCAAATCCGACAAGTGATTATAGAAACGCATATAAAAACACACTTTATAACTGTCTGATTAATCTACTAAACTGTGACTCTCTAGGACAGCTCATCATTTCCTTTAATATCCTGATCAATCCTGTCCTCATGTCAGGGAGAATTTATTATGTATTGTTAATGCTATTGTGTTAGCTTATAGGTATGACACACTCAGTTAAAAAAAAAAAAATACAATCATGACAGGTTTGTGCTGCTATTTGATACCTCAGGTATATATCAAACTGGAAATAGGGTTGGGCGGTATGTAAACATTTTCCAATCGGCAATCGTCAGTCCAACAAATGCCGATGGCCGATATATTTGCGCATGCGCAGACTTTTTGATGGGCGGGGCAACGTAATCATGCACGGACTGATTTGCGCGTTTACAACACAGAAGCAGTCCAAACATGGACAAACTAGTTTCCAAAAAACAAACAAACAAAACAAAAAAAAAAAAAATGCTGTCAGCGTTAACGCCGCTTAAACGCGGTCATCATGATTAAAAAAAAATTTAACGCTCAACCCATCTGGAGCGCAGAATGAACAAAATTTGGACAAACTGCCAAAATGCGTTGACAGAGACATTTCAGGGAATTTGACTTCCCAAAAACTGCTTACATTGTAAGTAACTAGAACCCCAAATTAAAACAAATTTAGAAATTCCTCCACAAATGCAGAAAAGCATTTTAACTGCAAAATGACATAGGTACTTGGCAAAAAGGTGGTAATCATTTGAGTTGAGTCGCCCCATTGAATCGCAGATGCAGACCAACTTCCAGCTATTGCAACATGTTGGCAATCTTTTCGCATTCATAAATTAGACACTGATTATTTGCAAATCTTCGCCAGTTTGAGTGTGAATCTGAATCCCATCAGCCAATACGTCCAATCACCTTGCATTCAAAAGTGGTTCCTGCAACTGCTTGCAATTGGATAATGAACCTGAAAGAAAAAAAAACAAAAAAACAAAGCTACCAGACATTTTCTTCTAGTTGCAATGCGGTTCTGTCCTGTTTTACTCTAGGAAAATCGAGTCTTCTTCTTTAAAAAGAATTAAAGGATGAGCTGTGCTACTAGGCTCACGTGTCATATTTACTAACAGCTATAGATTTGTCAGATACCTAAATCTATATTATTTTGAAACATCAAACATAATGTGACTGCATGCATTCAGACTTGTGTTGTATTAAAAGTGATGCTTAATCAGATCTGTTACTAAAACTCCTGTTGTGGCGTTTAAGAGAGACCAGGGTACATATTCAGACAAATTAAAACGCCAGATTACCTGAAACAAGTGGATAAATTGGAAGGGACTTTATGCATTGTTGTTATTAAATTTGCAGAGAAATTTAATAACAACAATAACAACAATATTATCAGTATCAAGCTGATCTGTGATCCTAGGACAGGCAACTAAAACAAAGGCTTTCCTAAGATTTCTCAAACGCAAAATGAAATTTGAAGACTGCGTATCTGTGACATTTTATGAATAATTCATAGGATATTATGAATAGCTTCTTTGTATAATTAGACTTGGAGAGTTGTCCCCCTTCAGCCACTTCTGTCATGTAAGCCTGGGGGGGGGGGGACAAAACAAAAAAAACAACAAAAAAACAAAACAAAAACCTTTTCCACTCTAATTATAAAAGTTCTACAGGCCAATAAGCTACGTTATAATTCACCTATCAGTTTTTATGTTTATAGAAACTATGAAGTCTGTCAGAGACTAGGCTGTTTGTTTACTTGATTTAGATAGGATACTTTCTTTTTCTTTAGTAATCACTCAAATTGCATTTGACACATGCTATAATTATTTTATGCCGTTTAACTGTAAAAAGCAATTCCCGAGATACCAGAAAACAATTAGATCACAATTAGATTTCTATTAAAGCAGCATCAGCAAAACTACAATGTTACATTACCATTTTATGTTCCCACTGTGTGTATTAAACCCGTGTTATAATAATATTTACCTCAATTAAATTTAATAGTCAAATCTTGTTTTAACTTAATTAAATCCATTTCAAGCCAGGCAGCTCATTAGATTGGCTGGCTTAGTTGTAAACATACAAAGAAACACATGCACACACAAGTTTTTGGCAGATATGACAAATATGACATAGGATATGCAACACTGTAAATGTATGTTTATAACCCTATACACACATTTTTATCTTTTTATTTTTTTTATTTCGTGGATTTGACAGAAAGCATGTGTTTTGCTTTTTTAGTTTGCTCTGCACTGGAACCTTCCCGACCTGGCTGCACTCATCTGAGGCTTTCACTCTGATGTTGCTGTTAAAGAGAGCTTATCAAACTCCTTTCTGGTTCTTTCTTTCTTTTCAGAGATCTCATTGTTAAAGCCTGCAGAGCTAGAGTGAACACACCAGGGAGGAAATACTGGACACAGTTCTAATGCCTTTCATCTTTGCAGACTGGGAACAGCTTCCTGTTATTCAATGGACACACTAATTAGCATGAATACAAACATTTACTTAGCCTAGACAAAGATGTGAACACACGCACGCATAAACGCACAAAACCACAGTACAGTGAAAACAGCGACTCGATCGTCTTGATTCATTTTCACCACGCCAGGTCTTTTGCGCAGTTCTTCCCAGAGCAGCGTGCCACCCCGTCCAACAACGATTTTACGTAATACTTCCTTTTCTTTGAAGTGGCACAGCTAAATGAGTTTTCAAATCTCCGTAGGTTTCACTACCAGAGAGAAACAACCACAACTTGATAGGCACCACTTACATTCAATTATTTTTCACGCACACACACTTTTTCAATAAAGCATTGTGACTCATTACCAGTCCATTCTGAATACTGAGGCACTGCTTCAGAGCCCTCTATTCTAAAATTATGCAGATACAGTGCTCTGCTGCACTTCACATACATCAAGTAAAAAGATACAGTGAAATCCTGTGAGGGAGCAGAAACAATGATGGAAATGAAATGCTTCATTAAGCAACAGCTATGGCTTTTGTTTTGACAGGCTGATGAATTCGGAAGTTCCTTTACGTACACAGACTTGCACTGCCTCAGAGCTCTTCTTTGTGTACAGAGGTCTTTATCATTTTATTGGTATGAGTACAATAACGAAATTATCAGCAGAAAACAAATGGATCAGCGTTTTGTGATTTTACACGGTTTATGTTGGTGACCTTATGAGCCTACATCTCAACCACATTAACCTCCTAGGACCTGGCGTCCACATATGTGGACATCACATTTTGGGTTATTTAGACCAAAATACTCAATTTTGCTCTACAAGGGCCTGATATCCACTCATGAGGACATTATACTGCTACTGTTCTATCAAAATGTTAAATGAATATCCTCATGTGGCCCTTATTTTTCTTAAAAACAAAGGTAAGAAAAAAAAATCTGGTAATTCTTTGTTTTTACATTCATCGGGCCCCAATATGCCCAAATATCAAAGAGAAATTAAAAATGCATGCCGTGGAAGAGTTCGAGTCTTAGGAGGTTAAATAGCACATTTTAGCTCTCCGTTGCTCCGTCTGAAAAGTGACGAAGGAAGAGATGCTGTACTTTTGAGACCTTTTCCCTCATCTCACTGATGAGATAGTTCTCAATTATAAAATGCTTTACAAATCCAAACATCACAGGTAACAGGTGGACTTTGCCCAGCTGCACTGAAACGGGAAACAATGAAAAATAACTTACTGCTTCAGAGACAGAGTGAATGTGGACAGTGTATCCTTGGGTTCTTAACATAAAACTCATTAATGTTAGACCGATTTTTAGTTTTAGTGTCCTTATTTTCCACTGAGTTACTGGTTCTGTTACTAGAAGCCTATTAGCAACAACCAACCAACCCAGTGACGCCATGTTCTGTACTGACAAAAGATAGCACTAAACATAGTCTACAACCTTTAAACACTTCTTAAATGCAGCTGCTCAGACAGTCTTAACCTCTTTAGCCCCAAGGGTATTTGTTAGGTGCCTGCTCAAAAATGACAAGCCCAAAAATGAATAGCGTATTTCTCTGCAATTACAAACGCTGTGTTGACAATCTCCTGAGGGATTGTGGGAGATTGAGTTATTCAGGAAATAAGCCGTAGTCTCGAAAGGATGTTTGGTTTGGAAGCGACTGGAAAGGTAAAACTGATTTCATGTTATTATTGATCAAGCGTGAAAACATTTGTGATCTTCTGTTGTGGTTGGTTCAGTGAACTTTGGTCAGAACGTGACAAAACTTTTATCTCGGCATTTAGACAATGTGTCGTTTGCCTGGTTAGACACAGTGATGTTAACACAGGGTTTTGGTTGTTTGTGTTTATGCAAATTATGCAAAAATGTCGCAATTGTGCTTTCAATTGTTGTTTTTGCTGTGTTTGATGGTTGTAGAAATGGTTTATATGACCTTTAGGTGAGATTGGGAGGTTTCAGTAATGTTGGGTCATAGACAAATACATGACTACATATGCCGCAGACCTGTGTATATACAAAAAAGAAAGAAAAAATACACGTTTTGGATTCAATCCATAACCCAACCTCATCTCTTTACCCACCCAGATGATGAGCATGTGGACATTTCCCTCCACAGCTGTTAAATTGAATTTAGTTCACAGCAACTCCAGAAGTTCCATCCGCTTCCACCATCCCCACCCAAATTCATGTGGCTCTTGGCACAGACTGGGAACTTAACTGTAGCTGTTGGATTCTGGACAGTGCTTCATCACATCTGTGCTGCCCAAACTCCTGTGGCAGCCCAGAGGGGGACACATCTATAAATCTAACCATCACATTACCCTGACACTAAGTTGGCAGCAAGATGCACAAGAACAGTGAAGAACAAACAACATGGCCAGTAATGGCCTAAACAACTCCACGTGGTGGAGGATATTTTGCCACTCTAAATCCATCTTTCTCATCAGTTTCTTTCACTCACTTTCCATCCAACTCATTTCTCCCATTTGCCTTCCTGCCTGTCTTTCTGCCCATGATATCACTTTAGTTTGTTCTACAACTTCCAAAGAAATAATTCCAATCCAAATGTGGTCATTGAGTCATTAAGTGCAATTACCATTTCTGAAGTGAGGAGTGACTCATCTGGGTTTTTTGCAATACATCTGCGCACTTTGCACAACTGCCAGTTAATGTCAACCCACTGACTCATTCTGCACTCTACCCACTCACGGGGAAAAGAAAAAAAATTTAACTGCTGTATCCAGTTCCATGTTATATGACAACTCTCATGGGTAGCTTTCACATGTTTGCCCACTGACTGAGTAAGTTCATTGCATACAAGATAATGTAGCTGACTGACTTAGAAGTTGCAGTTTTATTTTTACGTGCAAAGACGGCACCAATTCTACACGTGCATGCATGAACGAGGTGTCAAACATGTAAGCCAACTGATGCACAGTGCCTTCATATTATGTGTCTAAAAGCTACATGCTTAGATGTGTATATGCACACTTTACCCAACAGTCAAGATGTGCAAATGTCAAGACCTTTTCTTCTCCCAGTTGTGATCATACCAAACAATCTTTCACTTTTAGATCCTGCCTGATCCTGTCATCACGTCACAGATGTTATATAATTTTAAATTATTAATGAAAGGACAACTTTCATGTGTGTGATGCTGGTGCTTAATAAACTTGGAAGGAAGACCATTAGACAGCAGGAAGCAACAAACAAAACCTCAGCTCTGTTGACATTTTGTCAAAACCTAGATTTGGTTACACGCTTTGAGATTCTCTCTTATTTGTAGATGAACAGCACGTTCTGGGAGCGTTTTCTGTAGCACAAAAAACACCCTGAGATATCCATCAAAAAAATATGGTGCATTGCGTTGATTTGGCGTATTATTTCAGATTATACCTAAATGAAATGATGATTGCTACAGCAGCACTGTTTCTACAATGCCTGTGTGTTCATGGTCTATGCAAATGGTTGGCATTCATTCAAAGGTTTGAGCCTTAGGCATTCTTAGTAGGTAGTAGTGAAGCATTTACTAAAGACTATGCTTTGTTCTGACCCAAGGCAGGGGTCAGTTGTAGGGTATTAAAGGCCTGGAGGCAATCACTGAGCAGAACTGTGTACAGATCTTGATACCATTATTTTCAAAACTACTGGGCTATCACTGCTGAAGTATGCACGGATGTGCATTTCACACACACATGCACGATTAACACTGAGTGAGCCAATCAATAGTTTGCAATTCTGAGTTTATTAACAGCCACCATTCATGGCGAGCCTTGTTTTACATCTTAGCTCCAGCACATCACAGGGCTAATATAATCAAGAGTGTTCCAGCATGTACTTAGATTACAGACCAGTGTGTGTTCTCCACAGTGTCCATTTTTCACTGATGACTTTTTCGCCTTCTCTTTTTGCAACCATCTCAGGGAGTTCAGGCAAAGACAAATAAGAGAAGATAAATTGGAGAGAAGGAGCAGAAACCGAGGGAGGGACAAACCATGATAGACCCACAGGAAGAAAGAGAAAGGTTATGATAGAGAAGAGAGACAACAGAAGAGAGAGGGCAGAAAGTTAAAGATAGGGAGAGAAAGGTGTGTGTAGGGTGTGATGGATGAAGCTGAAACAGATGAGGAGAGGAGGGAGGTAAGTACGTTCTCCACCAGCTACCTCACTGTCAGACACTCAGCTGTGCAGCATGAGTAGGTGGCTGGTGAGAGGTGTGTGTGTGTGTGTTCTGCATAGCATGTGTGTGTATGCCACATGTACCGTGAGTCTGGGGACCAGTGGGGGGTTGACAGATTATCTGTCGACAAGCAAGCTGGAGGGTTCCCTCTCTCTTTTCCACTCCTCATTTTCCTGAGTTACTCACAGGCTGTTTTCTGCAGCGCTCAAGGTCACTGCAACACAGTGAAAGTTTGGAAGGCACGTGATACCAAGAGCTCAGTGGTGAGACAGCACTTTTCCACTCCTCTGCTTATTTTAAATTGCACAAGAGCAAGTGTAAAAGCTGTTAATTATCAAATTGTATCTCCATTGCATGACACTGCTGGTGGCATTATGGGTAAAAACTATTCTTTGTTAATAAAATGTCAAATCTGCTGTTGCACCACAGCTTTACAGATGTTTTGGCCATGTTACTTCATGCTCTTTTGTTCACATCCAGTTTTTACACAAACTGCCTCTAATTCTGCTTTCAATAAAAATAAATCTGTGCCGTACTGTCACAAATTATAGTTTTACTATCCGCACTTAAAGTGTTTACTCACAATTTGAGTCTCTCTTAGCTTTCCTCTCTGCATTTTAGAAAGCTTTTATATTGAGAAAATGGGCTGGCAGAAAACAGATCTGATTTTACAGATCGCTTTATCACCATTAATGAGAATCAACTGACAAATTCACAAAACTAGTCTGTGGGTAGGCATGCAGCCAGAAATAAAGCTTGAAACCCCATTCACCTGGACATTTCAACTTCCATTTGTGTCTGTTCAACAAACTGAGCGTTTACAGCATATTGGACTTGAGCTGATCCCAGGCCTGCCTCTAGTTCAGCTTGGCAGGATAACAGATAAAAGCCACAATGTCAGCTCCAATCACAGCACAGAGTCAAAGGCAAAAAAAAAGACAAGACTTACATGTTGGATATTTAACATTTAAGCCATCATTCTCAAATTAGTTGCGGTCTTGTTGCACAATGACCTTAAGTCCTTGCTAGAGAAGACCATAATGTCTAAATTACGCTGTAAATGTTGTTGGTGTTCCAAAACATTAAAACCACATCCCCCAGAAGTCTTTGGCTTATTAAGAAAGTATTGGTATCTCCTTCCACAACTAGGAATTGCTCATTTTACCATCACTAACCGAAAGAAAGCCAGATATGCACTGGAATAGCTGCAGCCTTTTCCTTCTTTGTGCTAGAAACCGAACCAAAGAGCACAGCTGAACATGACAAAACTTACAAACTCTTTAGGTTACCAAATAATGAATAAAGTCAGAGACGTAAGGGTGTTTTCACTCCTGTGCTGTTTAGTCCATTTAGCCAAAGTTGTTCAATTGCAGGTGTAACCATGCCCCCCCCCCAAAAAAACAAAAACAAACAAACCCTAAGCTACTTTAGAGGAGGGCGCCTGAATCTGGTTTGTTTATGGTGAGAACATGATGCAACATCAATCCTACCCAAACACCAGGCATAAGCTGCAGGTGTGAGATAAATGCCTTTACCTAGCCAGGTATGCTTTGTGTATTTCCCAGCATCCCAGAACACAAACTGTGACAACTAGCTGTAACATGAACGTTATTCACTAGTCCAGAACATGGCCCCCTCTTCATGCATTTATTTTTGTTGCTCCTGACAGAGTTTTGGTTTGCTTGGAGTTCACTTGGGGTTTTCTCTGTGTCAATGAAAACCAAACCACAGGAAAAAGCAAAAAAATGTCAAACTCATCAACTGATTCAGACCCGAGTAAACAAACTATAGTTATGAAAAACAAAATGATGCATCTAGAACCTAACAAACACATCTAAAGCTTAGGCTGGAATAATTCTGGGTTGCTCACTGTTACAGTCAGTCATGAAAGGTCATAAATTATTCACTGATGCTAATGTTACATTTGGTAGCCTTTACATTACGGTAACTTTGCAGAAAAAAGCAGCAGAAAGCACATGCTTAAATGAAGGCGTCCATACTTCCTCAGTGATATAGATCTGACACGTTATTATTGAACATTAATATCTAATGCACACAAATACATGAAACATTAAAGTACTTATTTTAATGGACTGCTAAACTGAACTAAAGGAAAGTCACATTAATAACAGCCAAAAATAAAAATGACAACTTCAATGACACATTCCCATGACTCCCTTTCTCCTTTACTTCTCCTTGGCTTTTATACCACACCCACACACACACACACACACACACACCCACCCACACCCACACACACTTCCTCTGCCTCCCTCTGTTTCACTGTATCTCTCTGTCTATGTACTCCAGCCAACCACTGTGGGTTTTCTGGGATTCCTGTGGCTGAGTCATCTTCCACTCCGTATCATCCATAATATCATCTTCCCAAAAGTCTCCCCAGTGTTGGATGCAACTGGCCGAACATGAAAGGAGTGTGTGCATGTGCATGTATGCGTTTGAGTGAGGGGAGGGAGGGCGTCAGAGCAAGAGAGACCCTCTTCTTATCCAGCCGTTACTGAGCCGGGAACAGCCAAAATAGCATCAAATGACCCTCACCCAACCCTCCAGACCAATTTCCCAGCCGGAAAGCCAACAGCACTCACACATGCTCCAACTCCATTCGAATTCTTTGTATTCCAACTAATCCATCCATTCATTTGCTACAGCTTTAGCGGACACTTTTCAACATTAGCTTCCCTTTGCAGTCCTTAAAAAAAGAAAAAAGAAAAAAAAAGAAAAAAGCAAAAAACAGAAAAAACACCCAATCCCCTGCCCACAAACCTCAATTCATGGACCTTAAACCAGCTCCAGAGTTATGCTTCACCACGGTTTCCACATCACAGAAACACAAGCCTCTTCCTTAACCATGTAGGCGACCTAATTCTTATTGTCTCCCTTACACAAAATCCCTTAGTAAAAACATTGACTTAGCATTATAGTAATTTATTCTGTTCAGTATTTGAAGTGTTTAAGTAAACATCTATTTGGCATATTTATTGCTATTTTTAAAAACACTGTACAGCTACAAAATTAAGATCCCTTGTCTTTCCAACAGCATTTGTCCCAGCCTTAACCCCAGTTTCTCAAAATTCACCACGCCCTTCCCCCTATCCAGGCTACCCTGATACACTCCATCCTCTCATCACCTAATGCCGAACTCTCAAATTTGGAGAGCTAAATTCTTAGCTCTCCAAATTTCCCAGCCCAACACCCTTACCCCTCACCTCACCTCACAATCCTAGTTCATAACCCCAAGCCAAGTTCCCCATTACCCCACCCCAGAGATTGCATATTAGATCCTAAATCCAAGTCTCTGCAGCCTCTTATTCCCAGCCAAGACCACAGATGTTTCAGCCCGCCGCTCTCACAGTTTGGGGTATGAAGGCCAAACTTTTGACAGGGTGGTTTCTTTAAAAAGGCAGACTAAGGCTGCCAGACAAAACTACATATGAAAGCTTACTTTAAAGCTTAGCTCACAAATGCCTATACGTGATGAACTGTATAAATAAATACACCAGACAGATGTATATGGTAAAAATTTAATACCTTAGCATGAGAACTGCCACACATGAAGTCAGCACACCAGAAACCATGAAGGCGGCCTCAGGAAGCCAGGCAAATTAAGATTATTGGCAAAGACCAAGGAACTGATCGTGGACTTCAGGAAGACCAGGAAACACTTGACCCCTGTTTCAATCCAGGGGGTCAGTGTTGACATTGTGGAGGACTATAAATACCTTGGAGTACACATTGACAATAAACTGGACTGGGCTAAAAACACCACAGCACTTTACAGGAAGGGCCAGAGTCGTCTCTATTTTTTGAGGCGACTGAGGTCCTTCAACATCTGCCAGAAAATGCTGAGGATTTTCTATGAGTCTGTTGTGGCCAGTGCGATCCTCTATGCTGTTGCATGCTGGGGGAGCAGGCTGAGGGTCGCAGATGCCAACAGACTTAATAAACTGATCCGTAAGGCCAGCAATGTTGTGGGGATGGAGCTGGACTCCCTCAAGGTGGTGTCGGAGAGGCGGATGCTGTCCAAGATAAAGACAATGTTGGATAACACCTCCCACCCACTCCATGACATGTTGGTCAGTCACAGGAGCTCGTTCAGTGAGAGACTGAGATTACCGAAAAGCACCACTGAACGACACAGGAAATCATTCCTGCCTGTGGCCATCTCCCTGTACAACGCATCCACTTAACACACTGTTTGCTGCTACAACTACACATGTTTCTTTTCCAAATATTTATTTATAAGTGACTTATGTATGTATGTATGTATATATATGTATATATTGTACTATTCTTAGTTAGCGTATTGTCTGTCTTGTCTTAATGTTGGTTTAAAATGGAGCACTGTAACAAAAAATAATTTCCCCCAGGGATCAATAAAGTATTCTGATTCTGATTCTGATTATTAGTCAGAGGAGAAAAAAAACAACCTTAGCCGTAACTGGCCCATTTGTGATCCAAACTGCTATCCACACTGCAAGCACACGAACCTGCCAGCCAGTGGAAAAGGCCAGGGGCTCATTAAAAACAACAGGTCCTCTTCTTTGTTCCATGGAACCTGTCACCACATTCCTTTTTCTATGACTTGGCTCTTGACTCATGGAGAGGTCAGGTTATAGGAAGTTAGTCATAACAACACAGAGGACTTCAGATGGCCTCCTAACCATAGCTCAGTCTCAACACAGCTGCAGACTATTTAGCACTACTTAATCGCAAACAAAAGAGATTTACCACAGGCTCGCTAAAAGGAATTCTGTTTTATTCAAGAACCCATGTCTTAAAAGCTCCATGAGCACTTCAGACCCATGTTTTCCTGCGGTGCTAAAGGGAAAAGAAAGGGTCAAATAGGGGGTTCAGTGGGTGTATTTGTCTCAAACCATTCAGCTGGGTGGGAAATTTTGCCAAGTTCGGTATAGAATAACAACCAAAAGATCATTGTCATATGTCAAACTTGCACTTTTAACATAAAAACTAGAGCACCAAATTCCATCAGAAGCATTACACTGCAGCAGTTTGTCCATCAGTTATTCCATACTGACAACATTTACCTTGAAAAGTCAGACATTTATTTATACAGCTAATCCTAGTGAGACTGTCCTAATTGTATTAAATGTAAAACTCAAAATCTGCATTGAGTTTAAATTTGCAAAATTTGCCAAATTCAAAGACTTTGTTGTGTGTGAGATGGTTTTCTTGGCCACCGCTGATACTATCAAGTTTGGAAATGTTGGATTTTAAGGTTGGAGAGATTATTGGAAAACTCTCAGCTGCATGTCTAGCTAGATTATTTGGAAAACCTAAGAACGTATCAGAACCTCCACAGGCAGGGTAAACAATGATTTGAAATCCCAAAGAGTATGACTGCCAGTAAGTGACTCAGTGCGAGTGTGGTCCACAGAGCTCTTGTGCGAGAAGGAAAACAAACAACTAGTGATTTACAGTGATGCAGGCATGTGTATAAGACAAAAAAAAGTGTTATAATCTACACAAACACAATATAAAACAGTATAAGAACAATTTATGACTCAATATTAATCTTGTTACTTTTTTTTAGCTGTATATTGTCCTGTCATAAGTTCTAACATAGCTCTAAGAGCACAGAGAGAAAATTAAATCAGTGTATCAACACAAACTATGATAATTAAATTTTGATCTCTGTATCTGGATCTCTGTATGTGGTAAATAAATGAATTACAGATGTCGCTGAATGCATGTTTTGTCCCTGTAAGAACTAAGCAACACTGGTAACCTCAAAAGCCAAACATTAGTGGGATTAGTAGAAAAAAAGAAATCAAATACTGTAATAAATTTTTTTTTAAATTGTTTTATTTTACATTTTTCTTAGTTTTATAAATGACAAGTCGCTGCTTTTAGACGAAAGTTGACTGCAAAGAAGCAGGGAAGAATAAGAGGCATAGAGAACAAGGGAGAGCCCTGCTGAGAAGAAAGAGATATGGAGTAAATGTGAATGCGAGAGGGAGGAGAAGTGAGGAGAAATGAAATCAATAATGAACGGCTCCATAACAGGAACTTAATCAGAACAGCAGGTCCCTATATTGCTCCTGACTAGCACACGCATCACCGCCGTCGATTCAATTTACTCCCCAAACCCTGAAAAAATAAATAAAACATGGAAAATAAATTGAGACGCTCATTCAAATTCATTAGAACTCGTCCCTGTGTGCCTACAGTACATAATATTCCTTGAAGAAGCAGAAGAAGTAAAATGGAAGAAATGAAAATATGCCAACAGCTCGGTATTGGTTTCTAGGTGAGAATGAAAGTGATGGTACAAAGTCATAACAGCCTCCTCAAACACCACCGCCTTATTCTTCCTCTTGTACCCACACATTATTACTGTATATAAATACACATACTGTATTTACACACAATAATAGGATATGAGCGCACACACTGTGATTAAGTACACAAATTTGCAGACTAATATCAATGCTTACGCCTACATTTAACTGTGCAAACAATTTGGGTGCTGAAGTTGATTTGAAAAATGTACAATTTCTAGCTACTTGGCAGGTAGGTTACTGCAAACATATTGGAATCATATTGGAGTGTCATCTGTCTCTAGTAATCCCACACAGACTCAGTGATGTTAAGATCAGGACTACAGGTATATGGGGGGCCGTGCCCATCTGTTGCATGGTGCAAAAACTGATGTATCCACAATGATTTGCAATCTTTTCGCTGTTCCACTTTAACATCTTTTAGAGAACAAACATACTAGAGCAGACCGTGTAAGACTATTCAGCCAGTGTCTTCAAACACCATCTCTGACAATTTAGAATTTCAATTTTTTTATAAACACAATGAAACTAACAGCGCTGTATTTAGTTAAAACATGCACAATGTTTCTGAAACTCAAACCCTAAGAGCGTTTAGACCAGGGGTAGGCAACTTTTCTGATGGCGAGTGCCATTTAAAATTTCCTCAGAAGTCAGTGTGCCATATGATTACATTAGCAATAAATTTAATAACACTATATGAACAGTTACACACTATATAGAACCACTTTATAGAATTATGTTGGCAGATGTTGGCAGCTATCAGCGAATAGTTATCAGCCATTTTGGAAAAAAAAAGAAAAAAAAATACACTTTTTATCCATAACAGCAAATGAACTGTACAACAGAAAATGCAAATGCTATTTATGGTCTCACAACAATGATAAGAAAAATAAACTGAGCCAATATGGCATGTTTGTTAATACACACTGATCTCTGATCTCTTCATGTGAGAAGAATTCTGCTCACACAGATATGTAGAGCCAAATACTGTCAATAAGGCCTCTGCAATGTTCTGAAGACAGTTAAACTTGTCAGGTAGTGATGTCCAGCAGGTGAAAATGCAAGCTCCATGAACACGCACAGCTGTGGATTCCAGCTGCTTCGATGTTGCATTAACTCAGCCAGTTAATGCGAGACAAATCTAGCTACTCATTAAAGATTTCTGGTTTGATCAGAAAATAAAACATTGGTCCATACACCTGAAAGTCCCAAAAATGCATTGTGTCTCGAGTCTACGGATGTATCCGTGTATTTCCGTGGTGCTGATGCTGTGCTGAGCGGACAGCTGCTGAAGCTTTTGAAGTGTCAGAATGTGGAAAGCTAACAACGTCCCTTTTTGTTAGCTTTATTGTTATTTTTAGCCAATTACAAGTTGAATCTGGTAGTTCGGGTTGTTAGTTAAGATACCATCATTAAGAAGAGGAACAACTAATGTGTCTATGCGAGCTGATTTGCGATGTGCACCACTGGCGCGGCCATTTATTTTTTGGATGCACCTTCTCAGATTAATTCACTGCATGTCGTGCCCAGGGCTGTACTGGGACGAAAAAAATCGGCCCGGGCATTTTGACTAAAGACCGGCCCACCGGGTATTAAAGCCATAAAGCCTTTGAATAAAAACAAACGCTGTTGTGACAGTGATGTACAATCTTGTTGGTATATGTATGATACATTTTATGTCAGATAAAAACTTTGGTTGTAAGATTCACACAATTATTTAATAAAAACTAGACATTTTAAATGAGAATAAGAAAGTATTTCTCTGTGCCCCCCTTTCCCTGTTAATGCCCTACCTGGCCCCCTGGCAAAACTTTTCTAGACCCGCCCCTGCACAGTTACCAGCTGTCAGCTACATTAAAAAAAGGATCCTGGGGTTATTTGTCTCTCAGAAACAGTTCATAACTTCCCTTCAACTCATTCATGTCACCTAAAAGGTAAACCTGTTTCTCTATCACCTGTTCAGTGCTGATGATTCAGTAAGGACATCTCCTGGTTTCATCTTCATGTTTCCCTCTCACCAGATAACCAAACCGATATCATGACCACGAGCTTTTACAGCTGTGGCTCCAGCAAACATCAGCTGATACTTAAAATTAATATTAAATAAATTCTAACAACAGCTGATCAAGCTTAAACGTGCTGCTGCTGTTTAGCGCGACATCCGGCGGTTTCCTCTTTCTAGCGCAAAGTGGGCGATAAACAAACAAGAGAGAAAAGCCAATCAGCTGATCATTGATCAGTCAAGTAGCAACTGGAGAGGGAGGGGGAGAGAATAAGAGGAGAAGAAGAGGCAGCTGTGCAGCGTAACGACAGAATAAATCCACCTTTGTGTCTTTTTCCATCCTAGACAAACTGCGTCCCTTCTCAGCTCAACACGAAACGCGTAATATTTTCTCTGAATGCGGGACGATTCCGTCTTTTTACGGGACGGTTGGCAACTCTACTAACTAACCTTATGAATAAAATAAAGTTCACTATCAGTAACATCATAGCACCCACCCAGCTGTATAGAAACTCCGTCATGCTAGCTAGTACGCAGTACGAGTTATTGTAACTGACGGTAAAAAGTCAGCACAACGAAAATAAACTCCACCTAAACTTGGTTCATATCTGACCCAGATAGACTGCAGGTCATAACTTCTTACCTGAAGTTCAGTTCACCTGACACTCTCGGACCGGCGGCCGCCTCGGGTCTCTCCTCCTCCTGCCTCCCCTCTCCCTCATCCACCTGCTGGCCTCCACCACTTGTTAATTTTACTGAATCTGTGGAAGCTACGCCATAGCCACCACCAAACAACTGAGTTATTTTTACACACCAGCCAGCATTTGGCCAATCCACCACCTTTCATTGTTTATACCATTACAAAAAAATAAATAAAAAATTAAAAAAAATCATCGGGCCACCAAGCAAATGCCCGGTATGCCCGATGGCCAGTCCAGCTATGGTTGTGCCATCAGTTAACCCTTCGCATGCCAACTGTGGCACGCGTGCCTAGGGTTGCCGACCCATGGTTTAGACCAAATCAACAATGCTGAAAGATTGATTTAAAACTGTGTTGCACAAAGCCAATACAATTTAAAAAAATTTAAGTCCAACCTGAATGACAAAGTGCTTTGTAGAACCCTGTGCATACAATTTAAGCTTCTGTAATTTCTTATCAATAATGGAGCAGTACCAGCCGATTCAAGTGCATATTTGATCTGGCAGATTTTTAACAGCAGATGCATTTCCTTTACGCAACCCTCTCAGAGATTTGTGGCTCCTCCTGGTCTCAATCCAAGGATCTTTTGAATACACATGTATGTTAACCACTATACTATAAAACCAATACGAAGACAATTTAATATCTTTAAATAACTAATCTGGTGATTAATCTGGGTCTGAACTCCACTGACAACATGTGGGATACACTGGAGGAGAAGACTTGACCCTATCAATGCAAGAAAAAAAAAATTGCAATTTTAGATGAAAATAAATGTTCTGCCATTACATAAGCTTATTAAAACATCATCAAAGCTAAAGTTATTTGGCTGGGCAGTCTATCACCAAATTAAGAATGAACCATTGAATAGAGAACTCAACTCAAGAGCTACTTTTGTACTCATTTGACTCAAGTTGTTTTACTACTTTTTCCAAAAAAAAAAAAAAAAAAAAAAAAAAAAAAAAAAAAAGGTTTTAGCATTTATATAGCTTACGAAGTTTTAATGTGATAGATAACAATCTAAACAACTAAAGTGGGGGGAAAAACAAACCGCACACACACACACACACACACACACACACACAAAAGAAACAAAGGGGACAAAAACACAAAATCAGTGAAATCCAAAGTTGTGTAAAAGTGCAAACCACGGTGGGGATGATGGAAGGGGGCAGGCTTTGGATGGTCAGCCAGGCATGGGAGTTCTAATCTGATTGATGTTTTAATAGTTGGATGTGCTCCCTCAACCAATGCATTTCTTCCCCCATGTACACAGAAATCTTATTTTGTGCTCACTTTTTTCCCCACTCAGTCTTTTACAAACACCTATCTCTGTCCCTCACACCAATGCCATAACTCACTCTCACCCTTTTCTCCTCCTCCCTTCTTCTCTCCATCACTACCTTAGTCCCAGTCTTCCAGACAGCTTCATAATGCCTGGCACCTCCTCAACACTGGCTCTAATTGAAAGATGAACAAGTTTATTTGGGATTAATCCATCACTCTGTCACCTGAGGAGAGAAAGAAAGACCTAGAAGGAGAGGAGAAGAGAGACCCAAGCTGTGGGAACTCATGATCTAAACAACATTTTAAATCTCATATTGCACCACAAAGTCTTAATGACCTTGTTTCATTATAAAGACACACACACACACACACATTGTGAATACATGAAAATAATTATTAGAATGTAATGTGTTAAATTTGCTTAGATGAGAGGGTCCAGCAATAGGTCAGAGGAATAGGGAAGGATTTGTTTGTGTTTTAGTTTGGCTTAGCTGTAGCCTGAGATTGTGTGTAATTGTTTAGAGAGAAAGGAATTTATGGACACTGGGTTCTGCGGTCATAAAAGGAGACAGGAAGCTACAGTTGGGGGTTGCTGATGCTTGTACCTTTAATAGAAACTCATAATTGTTATAACTTAGAAGTAGGTTTGCAGGAGACTCTCCACATGATCTGTAAATGTAAGACAACAAGAGGCCACTGGCCCAGTGGATGCAGAGTGGGGGTCTCAGTGTTTGTAATATGTTAACTCTGTTTTGTATGTTGTCTAAAGGAATTTGGTGTAGCTTGGGTGAGATTACTTTTATGACCCCCAGGAAGTCTCACACACACACAGTGCTTTGACTGTTATGACGCACCCACACCTACATGCACAGTCACTCACATAGACACACGGGTACGCGCACACACAGGCACTCACGTGCTCGTGCATACACACACAGACAGAGTTTGCAGCACACCATGGGGGTTTTATGATGGGGTCACTTCTATAAAGCTGGCTGTAACAAACAAAGGAGTGGAAGATCTGCAGAGGGACACCGGCCTTGCACGTCTTCCCTTCTAGAAGATGCATGCTTAAATGAAGATGAATAAAGGTTTTGTGAAATGACTACTGAGTTCCAGTGCCGTCTCTGGATGCCCGAGGAATAAAAGAACCGGGGTGAAACTGATTTCGTAACAATATATATTGTGCTTGTATTCCTGAATTGGACAAGGTTTGAAGCTGTAATAAAATAGAAAAATGCTATACATATATGTTTGTGGAACAAACAAGTACTGAGAGACAGAAGGGCAGATGGGATGTAGGAAAACTGACAGAGGACCCCTCTCCTGACAGAACAGACAAAAAGTAGCATCAATATGATCAAATAACTGACAACTACACTGTAATTGGACCATAGACACACATAGGCAAACTCACTTTTAGTGATAAATTTTAAAATACTACAAAAGTAAAATGGGACAGGTGAAGAGTTAACTCTGAATAAAAAAAGCAGCTGTGCACATGGGTATTAAGACACCTCGGGCAAATACAAACCTTTTTTGCTGTTTGCCTCAGCCAAACTGTGTTCTTGTGTTTAATACTAGTGGCTCCAATGGGAGCATAACTCTGAACCCTGACAGAGGCACGGGTATTCCTCAACTACTTACTTATAAACAAAGTGCTCTTTCATGCTGAGGGAACCACAGAATCTGCCTACTGTGCACACTTGCTGCATCATTACTACAAAAGCCGATGCAGGTAATCGTTTACACAATGCTGTAAGTCAGTACTGAGCGGGGATATTGCAGCAATTTGTGTCTCAGATGGCACGAGATATTCTTTGCATGCCTTGCAGATATTCTGCCCTTATGGGATTTGAGGGGGAAATAAATTTTTAATTACTTAGCAGATCATTTCCAAAAAAGGTAAATTATAGGAAGGAGGCTGCTCTCAGTCAGCATGGGAGGCTGAAAACTACTCATCTGACATCAAGTCCAGTTCCTTTCTTCACCAAAGGCTCCCAGATCACCCCACATACTGCCATCAGCTATTACAGTACATAAGCTACAGTGTAAATGAATTAGGCTAGAAACTGCAATACCTACTTTTGTTTTGACGAGCTGGATGAATGTGTGCTATCCACGAAAGCATCCAAATCTTTTTTTTTTTTGGTCTCTTGATAAATTGTCATCACAAACAGCAAAGTCAAGCTTAAATGATTTTGTAACAGCAAGTCTGAACTTATTTTTGTCATTTTCCAGTCTCATCAAAAAGACAGGTATTACACTGCTTCACTGCAAGACTAAGGAGACTAGCATGACTTGAAGTGGTTCCCTTTTTTTCCCTTCAGGCGTATCTCATAAACAAACATTCTCCAATTGTCATGTGACCATAAAAGGCCCCCTGACACTGGGTGAGTCATTTAGAGCTGAAAATAGAGGTCAATTCAAGTACTTTATATCCTGCTGAAAATTGTCTCAGTGACCATCTTTGTTACTCTGTTGATGTCCCTGTGCCTGGAGCCAATTCTCCTGTGTCATGTGACCTGCTGAATGCAGTTTGTGTCACATGGATGGACTGAATTTTATTTTTACAGCCCAGCAGGCTCTCTGAGAAGACTGAACACACCCTAGGTTAATATCCTTACAGCAAGTCAGAAAGGGAGAGAAAAACAAGACTGGAGGATTTATTTTTGTTCTTGTACAACAAAAAATAAAATTTACAATTTGGCAGTTACCAACAACCAGACAAACAGAATGGGGGCGCTGTAGCCCCAGCTAGGAGCTGATTGTATCAGGGTGATAAAACATGTACAATTAGCTAGAAAATAATTAATCAATTAATATGCTCGACTTATCACACACACCCCGTCAAAAAAAAAAAAAAAAAATCTTCTGAGAGCATTAATGTATACCACAACACAGCACTTGTACAAGTGGGAAAAAAAATGGCTGGAGAGCAGTAGGCCGGGTTCGAGTCCAAACCCGTGGCCCTCTACACCCCCACTTTCTTGTCCATCTTCACTGTCCCTATCCAATAAAGGCTGAAAAAAGGCCAAAAAAATAATTAGAAAAGGCTTTTTCATGACAACTCATTCAAACAAGCCATATTTGTTCAGTCTTTTTCCAGTTTTAATGTCATAAACATTTCAAAAGCTAACCAAAGTCTATAGTTTGAGATGTAGCTCTTGTTTTTGTATTTAATTTTCTAATTATTGTATGGTCTGACCTTGGTGTAAATTTGCTGACATATGTCCACTCTTGGGAAAACTGGCATTGTGTTGACTCGCACTCGAATACTCCACACCAGCAAATTCCCAAAACATCTGCTTTAATAGAGGTGATCACACTCGTGGATGCTCTGTCAAGTGTATTTGATTAACAGCACCTGATTGCCACCCTCTTAATTCTTATGGAAGTAGTAAAGCTGTGAAAATGGTCTTTTTCACATGCCTGTACACAAAAGATGGATGTAACCACTATGCTAAGTCAGCATTTGGTTTGTGCTCTTTCGAAGTCTTGGGTTTTGCATTTTAGCCAACATGGCTTTAAGTTCTAAAGTTGTGACAAGCAAGGAGTGGATCTGACTAAGAATGAGAGGATTCCACACCCATACAGCGGTGATTTGTCAACCACAAGGTAGCCACGTCCTAAAGCATATCCTGCTGTATCATCAAGTTTACTGTAAATGGGACTAAAACTTTAAAAATACACATTATGACATTGTATAAAAAAAGACTGTGAGAAACAGACTTCTTTGCATTGCTTCAATTGTTTTCAAATAAAGAACATGATGTCAGCATCACTCATTCTCTCAGAAGTTAACAGGTACCCATGAAAGGATGCTGCAAAACAGAAATACAGCCTGTCAGCATGGCAAGTTCTAGTATGATTGTTTTGCTGTATAGATGTATAGATAAAGATTTTCCACAGACTTGCCCACTTCCTAGAGGAGAGTTCAACATATGAAACTTTAAAAGGCACATCTCAAAGAATGGCTCATGTCAAACCAAGTCTGTTATCACTTTCAACTTATTTTAGTATGGTAAATTGTTCATATTTGTTTACTTTATCTCCACTAACGTGGACTGTTCTTGTTGAATGGAAAGGAAGAAAGAGGTGAAAGATTTTAGACAATGCAGCTCCCAAAGGAACTGCTGAAGTCAGTCCTTATGTACATTTAAAGGAAGCCATCAGTACAGATCCTCAGATTGTGACCAAAAAAAAAAAAAATCTCACATTTTCAAAAGTCAGAACATCAGCAACCAATTTTAAACGCAACACTGAGTTGGAGCATCTGGCTAGTGATTGATGATAAGAAGTAATCACTACCAAAGGATAAGATCATGCAAACAACTAACAGCTGCAGACATTCTTATAGAGCTGAATTACATTTGTAGGCTGGCCTGCTTTCAGTTGTTCTGGTTTATGCAACATTGTTTAAATGCTAAAAGACAAAAACACTTAAAGTCCCCTGTCTGTGAAGCAAGGGCTCACACAGAACAATAAAGAATAATAATAATTTGAACTAGTCAGTCTTTGAAAATTTAGTTCACTGTTTATAAACTAAGTGAACTGAACTTTAAGTGTTTTCCAAGTGTGAATTTAAATGGCCATAAAGGTGATGATAATCCATTCTAAGTAAAGCATGGAAATGGGGCCACAGTACACAGGCATGTGCTCAGTGTTAACTACATGTCCAGGTGTGCCCCAAGAGTAATGGGTATCCTGCTGCTAATGGCTGAAATGACCATGTGTGTCTCTTCAAGAGCTATGGCTGCAGACAAAGTGGCATTGCTCCCAAAAATTACTTTTTAGAGGTAGACAGTGAGATTCTTCAGTGCAACCTCAATCACTGCCCACCTGTGTCAAAGAGGGCAAAAAAGCCACTATCCTAACACTGGCTGCATCACTTCACAAAACTGTGCTTTTAGCCCTGTTTCACCAAAGGAGGACAACCAAGCATTCTTCTAGGGATGTTCTGGTGACTATTTCCTTAGTTGCATAAATGAGAAGGATTCAAATCAGGTTATGTAAGGAAAACTTTTAAACAGTCCAAAATAAAAAAAAAATACTGTCCTCTGTGTCCACTCTCCTTGTCATTGTTTGTTCTAGTATAATGTGATCACTGTTTTTGTCCTTGTCACATGACCTGTAAATAGTGTCTCTGTATGTTTTTACTAACTTGTGTTTAACACCAACCTGCCAGAGGGTCTGCAGATGGAAATTAGCCCAAGGCTATAATCTGGCATATTTACATTTGTTAAAATGTTCATTAATATGTATTGCCCCTCTTTCTAAAAAATAAATAAATAAAAAACAAGAACAATTTATAGTTAGAAAATAGTTATCCAAACAAATACTGCAGGAGAATTTAGGAGCCAAATGAAAATACACTGTCTTCATCATTTCAAACAACACTGCATGCACACACTGCTGCTGCCACTTATTGAAAACGCACTATCATAGTGTGTTGTTGTGTTGTAGTGCAGTTTGCACACTGAGCTATTCACTATAAACGACATGGAAATGCCACAGTGTGATACTGCGTTTTGAAATCTCAATGTTACCATTTTAGTCGTCACCATGTTTTATTTGTTAATAATATTTGAAGTAATATGAATATGAAGTAATAATATTTGAATGAGAGTGTGAAGTACTAAGTTTAGCTAAGGCTATAGTGTTGTTAGCGAGCAGCACCTGCTACGCATGGTCGCATATACCTGCTAATTAGTGCAACATAACAGCTACTAAAATACTAGAATTTCACTCACCAAAACCGAAGCACAAACTTCTTGGACAAGCTGTTGAAGATGACAAGTCATATTATTTTTCAGATAATTCCAAAAGAATGCACCAAAGCTGCAGCAGCACCACAAAGGTAAGACACAGGTCCGCTTCAGTGACTTCAATCAGCCCAGGTGTGGCGGCAAACCTGTCCGTGAGAGAAGCCACGCCCCTAAAACCTTTATCGAATCTAAATGGATGAAAATTGAAAATTGTAAATTAGGACTAATCTAATGAATAATCTGGTAGGCTTAGACCCCTGCTAAATAAAGCTTCCAAGAAATTAAAAAGTGATCATTTGGATGTATAGAAAATACAAACTTTGCTTGGCCTACAAGCAGAAAACCAGAAAACTTCCAGTACCAAAAATCTTTATCCCTGCCTACAGCGAAAAACTATGCAAAATCTGTTCCCAGAAAAACAAAAGAAAACATTGATTTTTAATCCCAATACAGCAATCAAACATGTTTATGTACAGGACTGTGTAAAGGTCTTGAGCCACCCCTCATTTCTGTATATTTTGCTTCTAAGGAGTTGGGCTTTTTTTTAAATCATTTTCCGAACTAGTTTTGGATATTAGCTGTTTTTTCATTCGATTTTAGTTGAGTCCTTGAGGTTGATCATTTTCAGAGAAGTGTTCTCTTTCTTTGTTAAGCCACTTAACACTGACCTTTGAATCACACAGCCACCTTGGTTCACTACTTTAGTCCTGAAAAGTAATTTTAGATGTTAACCTGTAGGCCTAGCACTGACACACTGTACTGCTTCTTTCATTACATTTCTTTATACTTCAATGAAGCCAAACGTCCTTGAATTTTTTGTTTACTCAAGGGAAGTGTCTTTTTTTTTGTTAAGTCTCTGATCAATGCCAAAGATAACAAATTTGATAGGAATAAAATAGTATTTTTGGACCAAAAAGGTGATCCCAATAGAGCCATTAGCCTCAAAAACTGGCATATCATGGCATGGTATGTGATGTGGGTTTAAAAACATTTGACTACAAGTGGAGGACAAAGGAAGGAGGACAAAGGAAGAAGTGACAGGCAAACCTTCAAATGAATACTAACTTAAGATCGTCATTTGATGTGCATTGTATTCATAAACTGGATTATTCGATAATATGAGCTTTTTTGTTACAGATTTCCTAACTCAACTTTCAAATAAATGTTAAAATAATAAATATAAAGCTGTCTGGATTCTTTTTAATTATACATAAATAAAGATGTTCTTGAATTACTTCTTATCATGCGCTTTATAGAGATAGACTGAGATTAAATTTTGAGAGTCAGTGCTGATAACATATTTATTGTCCAATAATTGCCAGGATAAAGACTTTCCAGTATATCCTCATAGCCATTTATCTGTGATGGGCCAGACTTGTCTGATAATACTGGCTGACCCATAAATCAGACTCGCTCTGACCCAAAACAACGGTGCGTGCATAGCCATAAAGAAGACCATTTTTGTCAAAACCTCAGCTAGTGTTTTGTTCTATGCTGATTGTGAATATTTCTATGCAAAACACATAATTTACCTTGTGCCTGTGCTAATGCCCTGTCTTTGTTGATGTCAAGTTGATAGTTCAAAGTCTTGGGGGCGTGCGTGCCCTTACCTTGTGCGTGAACATCTTTGCCTGTTTGTTTTGGCTGCAAGGCGTTTTTCTGAATTTTATCCCTTTGAAAAAAATCTGACTAACTAACACAAATTCATATTCATGTAGCATTGACTTAGTATTCAGAAGTGGTTGATGTGAACTTTGTTGAACTCCATCCTATTGTGTATTCAGCAGCTTAAGAGCGAGTTGGAAATCTCTTGTGTCTCAGTTTATCTCATCCCTTGCCTAGCAACCAGTTATAAAACACACACACCCAAACAGCAATGCAAGCATAAGCACACAAACTGAATTAGACATGCACCTGCAGCCTCTCACACACACAGACACACACACACCATTCATGTGCATCCACTCCCCCAGATGTGTAATTGCATACTAAACATGCACGTACAACTGCATCCCCCTAACCCTTAGTATTTAATTAAGCTCTCAGGCTTGGACTTAATCAAATGTTGCTTTAATTGAATTAGCCAAGCCAGTTGGATGTAAGGGTGTCTTCTCCACTTTGAGTATGGCATTTTTTCCAAAGAGATGGACAAAACCTACTAATGTAGCAGTAACAGAAATGATGTCTTTTTCTCAAGTATCACTTGAACATCAACAGTACCTTGTAGCAAGAACCAGTGTGAACTTTAAAACCGAACTTTTCCCCAAGCTTCCCCAGAGCATTATCCATAAGTCCTTTAGGCATTCTTGTTCCTCATCATGAAAAGACAGTGGGTAGAGGGAGGCTGCTGCTTCTGAGTATCAGCAAATCTCTTGTATCAGTAAGAAAGTGCAGAATTGTGGCAGGAAAACAAAACATCTGAAAGCTGAAAGAATTTTAGACTCTCATGCCAAATAGTTCCTTGATCTGCATGTCATGAGGAAGTGACATTCAAACACAATTTTCTACATAAAACCCTCACAATTGCTGATGACAACAAACAATTTAAAACAAATTTAATTAGCAAGAATGATTTTTTTTCCAAGATGATTTTTTCGGTTTGCTTTTTGCTTTTATATTTAGCAAGCATTTTGGTCACACCTGGCCTATTCGTTCACTTGCTTGTTCCTGTTGTTACATGCTTGTTCGATTAAGATTTATGAGTTTAGTTCAAATCAAATCAAATCACTTTTATTGTCACATCACATGTGCAGGTACATTGGTACAGTACATGTGAGTGAAATTCTTGTGTGCGAGCTTCACAAGCAACAGAGTTGTGCAAAATACAATAATGTAAACAAGCAGTTTATTATTATTAAGCTACCAATGAAAAACACAATTACTGAATGGCACCCTCCTAGGCTTTTATTCAGGTGAATTAATTAATATCAATAAAATACCAATTAACTATTAAAAAAAAAAAAACACCCCTTATGACTTCTAAAAGCATTATTGTATCTTTTTTGACTTTGCAGAAAAAATGATCAAATACTCTATGTAACACTTGCTAAAAGTTAGATTGATTGATATTCCTTTTATGGAGTCATGTTGATCCTATATACAGTATATCTTGAGACAACAACAAAAACAAAGCTGTTCCCCTTTAAATGGCTCCTTTCCATTTTTTTGTTTTATTTTAAAAAACCTAATATTGCTGTGTGAAAAATTTGGAAGTCTTGCTTACAGACATTTTCTACTCTCCTTAGATAGCTGTGGGACTTCTTAACACCTCTGCAGGATTCTGTCTGATCCAGCGCCACACTGCATAGAGCACCTGCCAGCAAGAAGGACCGTGTCTGCTGTTTGAGTTTGTTAAGCCGTTTTTATGTGCCTTTGTTATGTAAAGGCACATAAAAAAGGATTCTTCTTTTTTTAAACTGTAATATGTGTTACAATAAAGCACCAGGTTATAAAACAAAAGGCTTCCTTTATTGTTTTTTAATGATGTTAGCTGCAGCATAACGTTTCATAATGGAACATCAAACAGGACATCACTGACATCACTTTGATATTTAAGGAAATTTTGATACATAAGGTCTGTCTAAGGTCATCAAGACTGAATGACATTAGACAGGTGAAAAAATTGAAACCAAAATGCTGGTCAAAACTCAGATTCTTAGCAGGTCATTTGATATTGGTGGCATGAAAGCTGATGTAATGATGAACCTTCTTGGAAAAGCTGTCAGAGCTGAAAACAGGAACCCCTGTTTTGCCAGGGTTAAGACGGAGGAAATTTAAAGCCATCCGATTAGTAATAGCAGTGAAGTCGTCGATGAGGTAAGAAAGGCTGTTGAGGTTGTCTTGCTTAACAGAAAAGTACAGTTACACATCATCATAGTAGTGGTAAGAAATACCATTAAAGCTGTTAAGTAGATGACAATATAAAGAAAATAGAATTGGCTCAAAAATATATTGTCTAAACTCCTTTGTTAAGGAAACAACAAGCAATTGGTCCACTGGCCCATTTTGCCAAGTTCTAGCCAGTGTTACTGGCAAAGCGACAATTGTGTTCCAGCAAATGGGATAATGTACAGCAAAATGATCAGTTGGCTCCAAACACTGTTTACCTAATCCCCTTTTTTTTTTAAAGGAGGGGGGGGGAGTGTTGTTCACAGACCATAAATCCACTGGTCCACAGTCTGTGGCTTTGTGCATCAGTAAATGAGAAGGGACAGTGCACACAGTCTCTGTGTGTGTATGTGTGTGTGCATGCGTGTAAAAGCACCAGGGGAACTTTTATGTCGTGCACAGCAGCCGCCATGACGGAAACCCCACAGTTGGCCTGGTTGCATCAGCCCTAATTCCAGAAGAAGGATTATAAAAATGACACTGCTGTCATAATTTCATGTTATGCACCAGGCGACTAGCAATGCAGCCTGTGGAACATATGAGTGTGTCTCATCTGGAAAGTGGGGGTCAGTGGTGGCCTCGTTGTGGCCCATTTGTGCTTAGTCAAGGTATGTATTTGACACCACAGGGAGCCAAAGCCAGATATGTGACCCATGTATTTCCAGGCTAGTGGAGTGCACACATCCTAGTTAGGCCAGTGATATACTACATCCTTTCTGCTATACTAGTTATCTTTCATTTTACTGTATTAATTTTTTTAAAAAGCCCACGATAACCTCTTTTTAATAAAGTGACCGTGCGACAGTACTTATGCAAATGTAATAGCCTATAATAATATTTTATACATTACGGTTCAGTTGAGCTATATGCTGCACAATGGATAAAAAACAATAACTGTACTTTGAATGGATCAATGGTGGTCCATGCGAGAGTTAAACACACGCTGTTTATTTACTAGCGAATTTATTTCACCCTCCTGCAATGATGCACAGCTGTGAAAGTATACGGTACATCAAAACAGCTTTAAAAAAGAGAGACAGAGACAGAGAGAGACCACATTTAAAAGTTTTTAATACCCTGATAAATCTCTCTGACAAGCTTTAAATGGAGTTTCGCCCACATGTCAAGTGACATTTATATAGCTATGTAACTGCGGCAAAATCATTTAATAAATGGAGGGGGGCATCCCTGCAGACTTGAATACCTCCTCAGGGTTCTAGAGACTGAGTGGTGCTTCAGGACGAGCTTTGTCTGCAATTTATCTAGTCAGGACTTCAACTAATGCAGTCTCCAACTGTGGCAGTTCCTTTGTCTCACTTAAAATCCACACTTCCACTGATGGCCATTTCCACAGTTGTATTTCTTGTGCTGATCTATAAGCATCTGGTATGGGTTGGAAATCCAAACCTTAACTTAGTGGAAGCAATTTGCTAATTCACACAATTCTCCACTAAAGCCTTGCAAGAACTCTGGTCCTTGGAATCAATGAAAATATTTGAAAATACTAATTGACATTATATAAATGTACTAGAGAGACTACCAGTATGGTCTTCAAGAAATTTACTAGAACAGCACCCAATGTAAGGTTTACATCACAGCTGCCCTGAATTAACAGTAACGGTAATTACAAAAATATGTAATTTAATGTAATCTGTAATAGCTAATTTACTAGTATGTGCAAAATATTTACTTGAAATTATATATTTAATGCTAAAATATAAATAATGTTATCCAAAATTTTTCAAATGTACTATTTTACCCCCCAAAAAGCTGAAAAAATAGTAAAGCACATTATTATATTTGTGATTAAGATGTCAAATTACAGTTGTTTACTTACATTCCTGAACAGAAAAGTGTGTTTTACTTGATTTGAGTCTGAGAATGTGCTGGCTCAAATTTAGGCATAAAAATGTGAATTAATTTTGTTATTTGCCAAGTAAACTGCAATTTTTAGTCTTAAACAAGTTTCCGACAGATTTCTAAAATCTTTGTGTATCTTGTTATTACTAGCTGCTCTAATCAATTTGCTTATTATTGTAATTTAATTTGTACTATTAAAGAAACCCGTAAGAATCTATATTAAAATGACAATGAAAATTTTATTCAAAAAAGCTTCATCTTGAAATGCAGTTTTATTTGTTGAAATCTGACATTAAAAAATGGAAAAGACATTTCTTATTCAATTTTCAAAAACTTGCTCTTCAGTGGAAACATTCAGTGGAAATAGACGAAAACACTCCTCCAGTTTAATACATTTACATGTCAGTAGAATCCAAAAGAAAAAGCAGGTTTTAACAGTTTTAAAGTGAAAATGCTATTTGACATTTTACTTAACCTTTTCTGTACTTGACAGTAATCAGTAAGTGAAACAGTGCTCCCCTTGCATTTACATGTCACCACATTCTTTTCATGTCAGTCCTCCCATCAAGGTGCATTTTCGCTCTTTCTTTAGAGACTCGGTTAATTAAGGTTTACAAGTTCGCCTGGTTAAAGTACCAGCCATGCCAGCTTCTTTTCTGTCACTGAGGCTGATGGCAACAACTTTGGATGATCAGTTTGTTACTCAGGCTTGTACTCTTAATACTACTATCTCAGGACTACAACTACATACAGCAGTTCATTTTTTAAGTTTTATAAGCTGCAAATACAACTTCATACCATGGTCCCTCCTGTCCTCCAGCACCTCATTTTCTATCTTTCCTTCTCCATCTCTCTTTGTCTTTCACCTTTCCCTTTCAGTGAAGGTGTGTCTTTCTCCAGGTCTCTGCATTCTGCTGGCTCCCACACTTGCAGCCAGTCTCCCCTCACCTATAAGCGCCAGCTCTTCCAGGGCTGTACCGTGGAGTGAGTTCAACCGACCTCAGGAATCTTTATGTTATCTGGATTTACTTACGCCACTAATAAAGTTATCAACTCACCAAATTAAACCAGGGTTTCCCTCGTGTATTCACACGAAAGGTGTGTTGTTGGCAAATCAACTCAACTGCTGGAGACAAATCAGTGTGCGTGAAAGATCACTGTACAGTGAGTTAGTAGGAGGATTTGATCAATTCTAATTGAGTATTTCATTAAATTGATGTTTAAATCTGCGTTAGACAGTTGTATTTTTCATTACGTCAGCTGCAGGTCCACTGGTGTTTAACGGTCTGAGAATAAAGAATAAACATAAAAACAGAATTCAAACATAGCAAGTTTGATGCAAGGTCAACAAGTACAAACTGATCCTCTGTTTTCATGATATATTAATGCATATACAACAATATTGTTGTAAAGTAGTTTGTAACCAATGGGGGGGAATCAAGTGTAATAATAATAATTATACAAACGCATTAGACACTACTGAAAAATTTTAGACCCTCATACTCTCCCTGCAGAGGTCTGTGGGATCTTCCAGGGTTGGCGACGCTATTTTCTGGAGAACTGATCTGTCAGTAGGCAGTGATTTCATGCTTATATAATGCAAATAACCCACTCCAGAGCAGGTTAGATTTGCATTTAGTTACCATGGTGGTTCACCTTTGTAGTACAGAAAACTGAGGGTTAACCCTGAAGTTACCTGGATAAGATGAAATCCTGCTTTGTAGTTCAGTCGTCTGTTCCTTACCAGATATTTTGATCCACTTGAATGGTGTTGAGGCTCCTTGTTAATCAAGGTTCTTGTTGATGTTTGCCTTGTAATCGGAAGGTTGCCGGTTTGAGCCCCAGCTTGGACAGTCTCTGCCGTTGTGTCCTTGGGCAAGACACTTCACCCGTTGCCTACTGGTGGTGGTGGCGCCAGTGTCAGGCAGCCTCGCCTCTGTCAGCGCGCCCCAGGGTGGCTGTGGCTACAATGTAGCTTGCCATCATCGGTGTGTGAATGGGTGGATGACTGGTTGTGTAAAGTGCTTTGGGGTCCTTAGCGACTAGAAAAGCGCTATACAAATACAGGCCATTTACCATTTTATACCTCGTCCAGTTTAAACCCCGTCAGGTTTTTTTTTTGTTTTTTTTTTAACATTTTTTATAATGTGCTGTCTTTTTGCTTTAGCCTGCTCTTAATCAATTTTGTTGTGTTTGATTGATGTCATGTTTTATTTATCTCATTTTGATTTTTCTGAACTAACTTTTAAAAAACTTTGGTCACCCTTGCTGCTTTTAAATCCGCCATTGAAATTAGTAAAAAAATATGATTGTAAAAGCAGCCAACACTTGCTAAACATAGCCGGATGTATTTATACGTTAGCATTAAAAAGCCATTAAACTAAAACAATTCTCAGATTTCACTTTTATTCCTAAGCAAATACATCCCAGGCCAAATCCCAAATCAAAGCTTAATTCTTTGTCACAGATTACTCATCTGCCTTTTTCTTCTATTTGTTTACATTCTTCTGTGTTCCATCTCTTTATGCCCAAAAAACACTCCATTTAAAGCACTGCTGAAGTTGAAGGGGAACAGCATTTCTGGCGCATGCTGCTATTCTATGTAATTAGTCCTGTCTGGAACTTGAAGTGTTTTTAGTTGATGTTTAAATGACAAAAAGTCTGTAATTTCACTTAATTAAAGACAAAGCAAGCATTAAGAGGATCATTTATCTCTCACTGTCTCATTTTCCAAAAATGACACAGGACAGTCAACAGCCAAGATTAAGTATAAACTCATTTTTATTTTATTTATTCTTTTCTTTGTCTGATGATTCTTTCTTAGCCTCCTGGCACCAGCGTGCAGAGGAAAAGCTTTGCCGTTCATTATCCTTGTCAGAACGCTGACACAAAGTCTGACGACTCTTTCTTAACTTTTCTCTTTTCTTTCATTTTAACTTTTTAGAAAAGGACCTGATCTCATCTCTGATGTGTGGTCTTTGTTTTCATTAGCTGACTGAATGCAACGACAACAACAGACAAGGCCAAAATAACTCTGCAATTAAGTTCTTGAACAGCGAGGGGAACGAGTGGGAGGATCGAATGATGATTTGGCTACAAATCCCGTCTGTACTGGAAGTGAATTGGAGTATATGTATTCCAAGTGAGAATTAGCAGCCCACAAATTCTCCTTCATCCTCCGCTTCATTATTCTTTTTCTTCAAATCTTGCGTTTTTACCCCATTGTCTTATTTCTTTTTTTATCCCCTTCTTTTGTACCTCCTATTGTTTCCCCGCTCTCCACACTCCTTCTCTTTGTTAGTTGTCGAGCGCACACTTTCCCTCCCTCTTTGCCACAGGCTGTATTACTGTTGCGCCATGCACTCTTTTACCTCTCTCCCATGCATGTCATTCCATCTCCTCTGTTACCAGCCAGCAACTCTGTCCAGATTTCAGTGAAGCAGCAGGTTCCAAAATACAGTATTTACCAGGAAAAACACAAAATCAATACCCACCCAATGCAAACACAGCACACAGGCAGTTCTGCAGATCTGCCAATGACACTCACTCATGCTGTGCAACTGAGTTTAGTGATTAGAGAGCTGAAAAAAAAACAACCACCCTTTGTTTCTGTCAGAGCCATCAGAAATGCTTCACTCGTTGTACTCTAAACACAGTGTTTTCCTTTTAATACAAAGCTACATGACTGGTGATATTTGTTTTATGGGGTTCTTGTTATTCAGTGCATTCAGAGTCCAAGGCAAGCTGGCTGTGTAGTGCATAAATAGATCACTGATATTAACATATTAGAAGAGAGTAAAACTTTAGTGTCTCTGCAGGGCAATTTGATTTACATTTTTGTAATACAATATAAGAGTTGCTGTGAGATTATAGGTTAAAGTTTGTTTTAAAAGATGGGACTATCTATTCATTGCACCTGCATCCCTGATATTCTGGGTGCTTCAGTCAGAAATGACTGAAGCACCCAGAATATCAGGGATTTCAACATGTAAAGGATGTTGAGGGTCCAGAGCAATCTGTGACCCTCAGTTGTTATGACAGCTTGAACATTTCCAGATTGCTTCTGTTTTTCGAGAGTAAGTCTGTCAGAGCAAGACATCTGAACAGATGCACTCAATAAGAGACGAAAGCAAAAAAAAAAAGAAACATTCATTATAATATTATTAAAAGTGTACTAACAGTGATAGCATTCAAGTAATTAAAACAAAATGAAATAAAGCTAGATGAAAGACGGAGTTTCCCCAATATACTGTCACGGTCATATCTAAGGTTTTGCATATCAGGACGTAATGCCAAATATGGTACTGTGCATTATAGCAAACATCCCCACTTTGGTCTTCTCTGTCCAAAAGACACTGTTTCAGAGGTTTTGTGGATTGACAGTTTAACATTTAACATGCAAACTGAGGCCCGAAGAGCCGAGACATAGCTCTTGGGTGTTTTGCAGTTTCTCTCAGCCTTGTACGGTCTGACCTTGGGGTTACTTTGCTGGGCAAGTGTTCTGAATATTTTCCACTTCTAAATAATCATCTTCACTGCAGAATGATGGACTTCAAATTGTTTGGAAACGGTCTTATAACCCTTCCCAGATTGGCGGGTAGCAACAATTGCTTCTCTAAAATCAGTGCTGATGTCTTTCCTCTGTTGTATTGTTTTAACAAACACTTGGATGCTCTGAGACCAGCAAACTGCCAAAGGTTCTGCTTTTATAGAAGTGCCCACACTTACTGACGATCGGTGAACCACATGCGTTTGATTAGCAGCACCAAGCTGCTTCTTACCCTCATATTTCCTATGGAAGCAGTAATAATGTACTTTCTGTATTTTGGCTTATGTTTTGTTAAATAAATATTTCACAGTGTGACGTGCCATGTTTTGCAGTTGATCTGAGGTCATATTAACCTCATTTTAGGGGTCGGATTATTTTTATGATGTTCTCAAAGGTAAAACCCTAAAACTGAAAGATTATTAGATCAAATAAAGAACAAGACGACATAAAAAGCGCATATTTGCAAAATATGAATACCCATGACTGCAAGTCTAATGAGCCTTTAATGAGATTTACGCTGTTTTACTTATTTAACCCAAACTTAAAAACTTCCCTAGTCTTCTAAAAGTCTTCTGCTGTCTTCAACCAAACATTTTTCCCCCTGTAAAATTTAACTCAGGTCCCCTTGCTACCCTCGCTGTTCCCTTCTCTGCATGCAACAGTCAATACTTCATTGATACTTCAGCTCCAGCATTGTGAATCCAGAACATCCGTGGGGGCCCAGAGCGAATAAAATGTGCCTGTTTAGTGTTTCTCCAGCTGGGCTGATCTGAAGCGACAGAAATTTAACCAACAGCCAGAGTGTCTCTCAGGAGACAAGAGGCTACAGATGTCGGCAGCACCGCCATCGCTGCAGCTGTTGAAATTATCTGGATGAAAATGGTACTAATCTGCTACCCTTCATGGGGACTTCACACAGATTTGGGGACATAAAAGGAAATAACATGCATTCCTCTTCTCACAGAAGGAGGAATGATAGAAGAACGCAACACAGAGGAAGGTGAAAAGGGTAAAAATTGAGGGAGGCAGAGGAGGAGGGAGAACAGACATAAAAGCATGATCTCGCCTGCCGCTCCCAAAAAGGCAAACTGATTTCCCAAAATTGCTATATTGTTAGTTTTCCACTTGACGTGTGCTTGCACATACTGGCAAATGCAGCTACACAAACCCACACACACACCTCTCAGCATAAAAAACGAGAAGCTTTCAGACACTCTCGTGGGAAAGCATGTCAACTAAATCATTTTTCTCATCACCTAAAACTGATTTTCCAGGCTGGTGTGCAAGCTGATGTAGCAAAATTTTCTACTGTAAGTAGGACACAAAGCTGAAGCCTGAACTCGATTCTTGGTGTTCTGTTACCTCAACGATCACATGGTTTGCTTGCACAACACGCACGATAGCTCATTTTTCATAATTACGCTTGAGGTGTATTATAAATCTTTCTATATTATCCTCTGCAACTCTTTACGTTCCTTTGGCTAAACAATCTGGTCGGATAGCTGATTATAACAGCTCACTGTCATGGTTCATCATCTTGACTAGATGCGGTATATTTCCTCACGTATAAAGCTGAAACTGCGAGCTGACACAGAAAATGATTTGACAGAAAATCTGGCCGCAAACATCAATAAATGCCAGGCATCACATATTTATGAATAATATTTAATCTCCCTAAACTCTGGAGCTATATGGTGTATTATTGCAAAATGTCATCTTGCTTTTCAATAGCTCATCAGACTGAATGGAGGAAGTGTGTCATCATGTATGCTTTCAATGGCTTTTTCCCAGACGACCGCAGCTTTCCCTCTTTCTTTCTCTGTCTCTCTCGCTCTCAGGCTGGCTGACATTTAGACTGGAGTGAAGACAGAAGAGGGAGAGGAAGTTAAAGAAAGGATTCTCCCCTGAAAAGGGACAGAAGGAGCCTTCTCTACCCTCGAAGGGCTCAACCCGGTCAACCCCATCTTAAATCAAAACGGCCAAAGCTTCTCTATCACTCACAGGAGGGGCAATTTAAATCACAGGAGAAGCAGTGGGTCTTTGTTATGTATGCAAGAAACATTCAAAATAAATGGCAGCTTATGGGAAATTATACGCACTTGAAATATAAAGTACTCTGCATGACTGCGGCTTATCAAGATAAGAGACAGAGTGTTGTGTGATGTATTTCACACTAATTAATATGTGGTGTCGTTTGGCAGTCCAGGCAGGCTGAAGCTCTCATCTTTTCAGCGTTTCCTGTTGTTTCGATAAATCACAGGAAAAAGTAAACAGCACATAACTATCATTCTACTGCTTTTCTTGGACCAAAACAGAGAAAAAGTAAAATCAAGAGGATCTTAATTAGATCCCAGTCACGCAGGCCTAGAGATCAGGAGGGAATTGCCTGGCAACCACTGGTTGCTAGGGAAAATGTGCATTCCCCAACCGGTTTCAAGTGGTTGCTGAAGGCCGCTAGCAGTCGGCTGAACTCTACGCTGAGCCACAGTCACACATGCCTGTGAATGTATGTGTGATGGTAACCAGTTGCTAGGGAAAAATATGTATTCCCTGACTGATTTGTGGATGGCTGCAGGAGGTTGTTTACAGTTTCTAGGTAAAGTATTTTGCAAAAAGGCATATCGGGCTGTGCTGAAAACCTCCTTGTGATCGGTTTTGATCACTAGCAGACTCCTATAGCCACCCACAGGTTTTTGGGGCAGCACCACATACATCTTTGTGACCAATCACACCTAGTAGCAACCAACAACTACTCACCAACCAGTCAGGGAACACACATTTTTCCCAAGTAACCAGAGGTTCCTGGGGGTTGCTAGTTGGTCTTTAGGCCTGTGTGTGTGGTTTTAGGTGGCTCAGATGCTGACACAGTTACTGTTAACATCCACAACCTGGTGTTTCTAGCTATAAAGGCACATCTTCATTTTTTTTGTTAGATGTTTTTCTATTCTGCCTACTAAGATGGCTAACTGAGGCCTCACATCCTTATCTTCACGTGAGCTTGCTTATCTTAGCCGCTTTAGCCTCAGAAAACCAAATACCTGTGTTAGCCCTGTCTTGCCAACAAGCATAGAAAGAAAGAAAGAAAGAAAGAAAGAAAAAAAGATCTGAGTGCATTGCAAGATAAAGTAATAGACTCTTAGTCAAGGTACTCCCTTTTGCCAGTTTGTTACCATTTGGTTTTATCAAAATGTGATAAACAAAACCTGAAGACAACACTTTGATTACCGCACGAGAAAATAAAGGGGCACATTGTGAAAACAGACTGAATAAATCCTGAGATTTGCTTTTTAAATGTTTCAGATGTTTGTGAAAAAGCCCGCAGTGGGTCTGCATGAAAACAAGATGCTTGGCACAAAAGTGTAAGCAAGAAGAAAAGAGACAGGCAGAGAGCTTAGAACTCTGAAAAATTACACATGTAATCACCATACAAGCTCATATTTTTCAGACAAGTAGAGAAGAATAGCTTCAACAGAGTGGCTTTAAAGGAGGTGGATTTCCTCTAATTGCACTTCTGCAGCATGCCTATGGATAGAAATATGCTTTTTGGGGTGACACATGAGCCTGAATGAGGATATCTCACATATATACTCCAAAATACAGAAAAATAGGAAGCTTAAAATACATACATTCTCATCAGAAAACACCAACAATCTTCCCATTTAAGTAAAAGATTTCAATAAGTTGATTCAGCACTTTTCCAAAGACATCAAGTCCCCTATAGGCACATTACACTGCATATAAAGTGTGTGTAATGTACACGTGAAGGAAAGCCAGAAAGTTTTAACAGACTTTTGGTTTGCACAGCCTTCAACCAGTATTGAGTCTCTCTCGTACAGCCACTCCTGCTAGCTTTCCTTCCATCCATCCATCTTTCTGTCTCACTGCATGCTCTCTCCCTCCTTCTTCTCACGCTTCACTCCTCACCCTTTTCTGCTTCACTCCCATCTTCCATCTTTCAGTGTCCTCCCTACATCCCTCCCTCCACAGCCAAGAGACATCCAGCTTCTCATAAGTCTTCATTAGAGCATTCCCAGGGATCCACGGCTGCATCGTGTAACAGTGCAAAGTCCGACAGCAACCAGAGAGAGAGAACTGAGCCCCAGAGACAATTAGCTCAGCCTGGAAAATAACATCATACTCCAGTCCAAAGTCTCTGTGTGTGTGCTGGGTTCCGGCAGAAGGGCTGAAGCTGGCTTTGATTAGAGCCTCATATAGAAAACATGAAGAACTGACGCGCCCGAGCACTTAATGACATACAATCAGCACAAGGATGTGCCGATATTTCTGTGTTCACAATAGGACTCTTTTGAACACAGCAGAGGCAACACTACTACAAAAGTTTCTTTCTCTAACTTATTAAGACTGGTGTGCACTTGGGTCCATAGGTTTTTGGAGAACTACGCATTTTTTGGTAGTTTTGCCTCTGCACACCACGAAAGTGGATTTTAAATCAAATAATTAAAATGTGACTGGAGTGCAGACTTTTAGATTTAATTCAAGATATTTAACAAAGTACTACTTTACTTTTCAGACAATAGAGCATTTTATATTTATAGTATGCTGTTTTCAGGAGCTCAAAAGTTATTGGACAAACTAACACAATTTTTTTGATATTTGAATATTTTAAATACTGTTTTTCGTAATTGGATGAACATTTTTTGGACATCACCTTTACTGGAAACATCTTCAGTTGCTGTTTGTTTGTGAGTCTCTTTGCCTTCAGCTTTGTCTTCAGTAAGTGTAAGGCATGCTGTATTGGGGGAGATCAGGTGACTGACTTGGCTATTGAAGAATATCCCATTTCACATTTTGCTGTGGATCATTGCCAATTTGCTTTATGAAGTGTCATCTAATCAGTTTTCAGCATTTAGCTGGATCTAAGCAGAGAGTATAGCCCTGTACAGTTCAAAATCCAGCACCTTGGTTGAAACACTCTGTATTTTTACATTCATGAAGACAATTTTTTTCATAGTAGAAAACTGTACATCTACCTCCTTGAGAGTTTTCTTGACTTTGTTAGATTTATTGAAGGGTTTTTCTTAACACTGGAAAGAATTCTGCCATCATCCACTTCAGTTGTCTGCGAAGGTTCTCAGTCATCCAGGTCATCGCAGTCTAAGGAGCTTGGAAAGATGTTCCACCTCTCATCCAAGAAGCTTCTTCAGTTAGAGGAAGCTTAGAACTGACGAAGCTTCTCGGATGAGTGGTGAAACGTCTTCAAGAAACTTAAAGAAGTCCAATTGCTTTTCTTTCCAAGCTCCTTAGACATCCACTTCAGTTGTCTTCTGTGGACCTTCAGGTCATTAGCTCATTAGTGGACCTTATTTGGTAGCTGCTGCCAATTTACCAGATTTTCAGAAAACCTCAAACTCATCTTGAAGCTCGTCCGAGATTTTGAATAGATGCACCTGTGATATCATTTTGAAAATACTACATCACTTCATGTTCATGCAATCATTTTGTCAAAGTTCAATTTGAATTTCAATTTTGTTAAAGTCACTTCAATCACATCTTGAATGTTTCATTTAAAACCCCCATGATGTTGTATGAAGGCAAAAATTACAAAGAAGTGGTGCCATGCTAAAAGCTACTGCTTTTAGAGGTAGTATAAGTCTATTTACAGGATTATCATTATGTTTTTTTCCCCTCACCTGCATGATCTAAAAGAAATCAGAAAACTTCTTATAAGAAGAGAGTAAAGCCAGTAGACTAACAGCAGGTTCTCCCCTCTATATTGCTTCATATTAGTGCAATATGTCATATAGGTATGACACATGAGAGAACGGCGGTGACCTATCAACACCCAAAGAGACACCAGACAAATAAATCCCTGTCACTTTGACAAGGCCTGCTGAGTGTGTGACTGTTAGACATGTTAAGAAGCATCAGGTGTCCTGAGGGGTAATTCCATAGACAGGAATAGAAGGAATGGGGAAATTCCATTGCATACTCCATCACAGATAAGAAAAAAAAAAAAACACATACACAATAAAACGGATTAGTTTTTCATTTTCAGAATGCCAACATCGCCCACATAGGAGTTCCCCACCGTGCAGCAATGAAGGCCTCTTTTGTCATCAAAGATTATATGTGACCAAATCTGTCATCAATACTATGCTAATGTCATGGTTTTCACTCTTATCTGTGGCCACCCTCTCATTCCACTGGGTTCATGTGCCTCCGCGTGTCTTTCTGCCAGCTGCTTTATTTCAGCATTTCACATTGAAATCTTGTTGTTTCTTTTGCAAACGTATCCACTTGACATCATCGTTGCTTTGTGCCTGCCTGCAATAACTACAATTACAGTAACTCCTCACAGTTGAATGCTCTGAATACCAGTCAAGGTGCAGCTTACATCCATGTCTGTCCAGATTCATTTATGTGGAGAAGATTCTGAAGCAATAATAAAAGGCATTTATGTAAGTATACGTTTGCTTATAACGGGTCACAAAGTGGAAAACATGTACACAAATGTTTTGCATGGTAAATGGACTGGTATTTATATAGTACTATTCTGCTCTAACTGAGCATTCAAAGCAATACAAGCGCTTTCACCTAATCAAACACATTCATACTACTGCGTCACGTGATGGATGCGTAGCTGACAAATCTCCTGCAACTGTGCGACGCTGTCACATCAATGCAGACAGATATTTCTGATTGTTTCCAGCACCTCGTTAAATCTATACTACAAAGAATTAAGACAGTTACGAAGGAAAAAGACAATCCAACCTGGTACAAGTAATAAGGTGTACCTAATAAAGTGACCAGTGAGTGTACAATTATACACTGAAACCAGCTTATGCGGAGTACTACGTCATAACAAATACTTATCCATCTCACAAAGAGACAAATTACTGGAGACTGTCAATACCCAAACTCTCATAAGCAAAAGTGAGTATGCACCAGAACATATTTCATACACAACACATAAGCACACCTCCGGTATCCACACGCAAGTGTCTAAATCACACAACCACTGACACGCACCCACACACTGAGCAATCAGTGGTGCCAAGACAGACATCTCTCTCCTGCTGACATCCCCACACAAGACTGAAGATGAACCGCTGTCACACTGTCAAACCATCAAGAAGAGACAGAGGAAGACAGACAGGCAGGATAAGAGAAAAATCAAGAGTGCACTACAGAGAAGGGGAGAAATGCAAAGACTTCTTCCTGAGATAAAAATGACAAGCACAACAACAGTCTGTGATCTTCTGAGGGCAGTTAAGTCATGCTTGCTGTTTGATGTTTTGATGCTTAACGGGGACGCGCTAAAACAACAGCTGGCCTCACAGTCCCTACACAGGCTGCAGCAAGTGAAATAGTCCTGCTGTTTTAGGATGAATCACCTACTTGGTATCTGGAGAAAATGGTGTAGAATGCATACTAATGAATAACAGTGAGATGCACACTGGACCCCTCAGAATTGTGCATAACTAACACAAAAGCACACATAAACTACTATTTACAGATTATTTTTCCTTCTTACAGTGCTCAGACCTACTCCCCTGGTATATTTTATACTTTTTCCCTCATTTATCTCCAGCTACTTTAAAGGAGGAGTGACTCATTTCAATCAACCGGATTTTGGCCCAACTATGAATAACCTTGGTTCTGTCAAAAAAAAACAACAACCTCCGCTTACCTCCGCCCATTCAGTTCAATTTTCACCACAGCCAGCTATCAAATGGGTCCATTCAATGAGATCACAAATCCCTCTCCATTTCATCCATGCAGATCTTTAGCCAGGCTTAGCGCAGGCTGTGTCTAGACCAGATCAGGATTTTTCTGCAATGCTGAGATGATTTTTCCATTTTTTTCTTTCTTTTATAATTTATTCTAACAAAATTACTGCAATCAAAATCTGAAACTGAAAGATGATGATTGCATTGGAAAAATATCACTTCATATGCTGCACTGAGTGAAGAGAAAGTAAAACAAAATAGAACAAATCCCCCCACACAGGTAATTATTTCACACTGACACACTTAGCTCAGGAAACAAAACTCATATGTTAATCAGAGTGTTATGTGTTGCTGATGCAGGAGAGCGTTTCTTAATGATACATCATGTCAGAAATGTACACTTTCCTTTTCTTTTATGTAACAATGAATGATGCATTTCTTACACAGGAAACTGAAAGCATAAACATTACAGGCCCAAAGAAATGTGCAGTTTCGCAATTATTTTTGACCTACATGTTTGCTGTTGTTTGTTTGCAAAAGTGTTGAGCCACCTCTCATTTCTTTATTTTGCTTCTAAGAAGCCAGATTGTGTGTTTTTTCAAAATAGTCTAGAACAGTAGTTTACTGCCTTTCATGGACATTGGCTGCTTATTTCCAGTCCAGTCCTTCTATCTGACCATTCTGAGAGGATTAAGGGTTTCTCTGTGTGTTTGTTTTTCGTGTTAAGTCTTTTAACAATGACTTATGAATCATTCATGCATAAAAAAGGCACCCACCTTAAGGGATGAACCAGCGTTGTGTCTACACATGACAGACCTCTTAACAAAGAACCAATTTTAAGTTGTATCTTCAGGCGCTTCGTTACTAACAGCCTTTTGCAAAAAGTGGTAATTTGTTCCAATTTCTTTAGCTGAATCTATGAAAAATGACAAAGATAACACAGTTTGACAGCCATAACATAATATTTTTGTACTAACAGGTTATTTCTAAAAAAGCTATTAGCTGACTGTTTGGCATAACAGTATGTGAAAGTCATGTTCTGGAGAAATAGGGGGAAAAAAAGATCATAGACCTGGCACAGGAACTGAGAGATGTATCTGGCCCTTCAGTTGATCCATCTAGTGTTCACTGAAGCCAGTGAACAGAAATGGTCTCAGTGGGAGGGTGGCTATCAAGAAGCCATTCTTAGGGTAGGGAGAAAAGGTTGAAATATGCAAAATTGCACAAGAACTTGACTGAAAATCAGTGGCAACAGGTCTTACGAAGTGATGAATCGAAATTTGAAATTTTTAGATTAGATTTGTGCAGAAGAGGTCAGGGGAGAGATAAAACAGTGAGAGTCTGGAATCATCTGTAAAACATAGTGTGGGCTCTCTCGTGGTTTGGGGCAGCATTTCAGCCAGTGGTGTTGGAAATCTTGTCCAGATTGATGGAATTATGAACAAAAAGTACCATCAGATTTTGAGCCACCATGCAAAACCACTAGGAAAGCATCTGTCTGACAATGGCTTCATTTTTCACCATGTCCCTAAACACACTGTCAATGCAGGAAAAGCATAAATGCATTAAAAACACACACACAAAGGAACACCATTAGTCATGGATTGGTCTCCCCAGAGGTTCAAGAAGCCTGCAGAACTATTCCTACAGATTACTTTAAGACAAGAAATCTTGCCTAAGAGAGCTCAGGCTGTGCCTGATCATACCAAATATTGACTTTCAAGCTCATAACATACTCCTGTGTTAAACTGTCCACAAATGTTCGCTTGTTGTTTCATCCTTCGACGTTTGAGCGCAATAAAATTGTGTATTTAGATTATTTATTTTTATATTGATGCAGCCCTTTAATGAGCCCTCTCCTCTGATGGATAAACAGCTTGCTTGTAGTGGAAAAAAAGATTAAGTTAAAAGGGGTTGGACATTTCATTTTACAGCATTCACATCCAAAATTAGAGTGGACTGCGGTCAATTGTCCACAGCACTGTAGAGGTGAGGCAGGTGAGGCTGAGGCACCCAGCAGTGCTTCTGCACCCAGCAAGGGCAGTCTTAATGAATAGCGAGATAAATGATAAATGTGGCCATATGGTGGAGCCGGCTGGCCAAGACAGGGGTGCTAGCAAGCTAAACACGCACACATTCACACATCCTCAAATATCTCGCTTGTTAATCCGTACCTAGAATTGAAGAGCCATCAAACTGCATAACTCAAGATAGCAGCAGGTAGGGGTTAAGGACCTCTAGGCTCTTTGGATAGATGGGGGTGTTACGGCCGACTGTGAAATCATCACCGCACTTCCTGTCAAAAAGTTTTACAGAAATTCGAGCGAGGACACAAACTGACTGCGCGTGAGGCAGACTGTCACTCAGCAGCAGTGACTTTTTAATTACAAGCATTGTATGTGCCTCACTCATAAATGCAGGAAGTCTTCTCAATTTATATGTGCTTCTCTGGTGATTTGCTGTGTGTGTGTGTGTGTGTGTGTGTGTTAACTGAATCAAAGTAGATGAAGCCATATGCTGTCTGTCATACTTTGTAGGCAGTCACTTTCTTGTTTCCTCTCGTCTGCTGTATACAATACTCCTCTCTCATTACTATTCAGCACGCCACATGCTCATATAGTGTAGCTACACAAACACACACACGCACTAACTAGCCTACAGATACACCCACACAAACTTTATTCACACACATAAACTCAAACACAGTGAACAAGCCATTGTTCTCCTTTCACAGCAGATGCTATCTCTCTCTAATTGGCTCAGCAAAAACAAAGGAAGGGCCTTGGATGCCCCGCTGCAGCTAAGCTCTTCCAGTCTACAGGGATGTCCTCTGCAGGACCAACACACATACAGGGTCCTTGGATATGGCTGACCTCTGCGCTGTGTAAAGAAGGCCAGTTTCTGATTACATGGCACAGTTTCAGGGTCTGTGATGAATCAGTAAGCAGGCAAGTACACTTCAGTTCAGTGCACTTTTGAAACACAATATGAAAACACCCTGTGGGTTGCCAAGAATGCTCCAAACAATCGAGGTCCCCTGAACGCTACATGCAAATGGCGATTTGGAGGCTGAGCATCACATCACAGAATACGCAATGTTTGGTCAAGCCATTTTCTCATCAAGTGTGTTTGTCAAAATCCAGAACTCCTGCTCAGATCTCGCCCCCAAAAAGTTTACACCAGTTCTGCCAGTGCAGCTTCACACATAGCTGATGGGCGATAAGCCTTCACTGCATGCAATCCACAGCTGTCAAACTTCCTCAGTGTTGTGAAACACAGAGAGAGAAAAGAATAAGCGGGGTAAGTGTTGGTGCAGTTTAGTTCAGCACTGTGAAATATGACTGTACTGCTGGTATCATAGATCTTAACTTTAACTGCAGTAGTGCAGTGGTACTTGATGGGGTGTTATATAGCAGAGAAAAAGATCAGAGAGAGTCTACTGTGACCTACCATCCACACGCGTTTCACTGGTGATTAATAATAGGTGAAATTGTTCTTTTTTGCCAAGGGACAAAGATGAATGTATTCTGCATACCTTACTCTCTACTATTTCTATATCAGGCATAAAGACTGTAAAAGACAACTGATTAAGGGCCCAGCCTTCAGGCACATTACCTCCACAGATGCTGCCATTCGCTGTAATCACTCGAGTGCCTAACACACGGGGACAAATGACATAAAATCACAAGAAACGGCATCCCCTTCTGGCAGAAAGTGTGCATAGCAGGCAACTGCTGTTGGTTCAGACCTCGTGGTTTCATCAGTGCAGATTTATTGAGAGCAGATGTTTATATGAAAAACAGACATGAGAAGATCAGCCGACAACAAACTGCAACTGCAATCAAAAAGACACGGAGCAATAAAGCACCATGGCTCCTTTACAAGACGTTTTAAAGAGGGGGCTGCAGCAGCAGCTGCAGCAACAGTTTGAAGAGGTTCAAAGTCCCGAGAGTTAGAAAAATTTATTAAGGACCACACAACTGATTAATACTTGTGTTCTCCTGGTCTGGTATTTTTTCCCCATTCTTTCTGTTGTTGTTGTTTGTTTTCCCACCAATTACGTGGGCTGAAACATAAATAATTCATGCAGCACTTAAGGATGAAAACACAAGACTGATAAACAACAAAGTAACTTCAGTCATCACTAATTCAGCATCTGCTAAATGCTTTTTCACCACTTCTTATGCCACTCAGTCTGATTACAGGATGCTTTCGTCAGCATGTCTGCGCATCGCATGTCCAAACAATCCACGATTAGATTCTGCCTTCTATTCCTCTCCCTAGCTTCAGTCGCTAATTTTAATTCAAGCTTTCTTCATGTTCCAGTGACTAATACAGCTTACAATCAAATGTAGAGCTAATTAGATATTTCAAGTGACCATTATTTCTATAACATGTTGTCATAGAGCTGGTGCTTGCAAACATATCCCGAGTGCTCCAAAAGAGGACTTAATTTGGGCACTGAACTAGCACATGCATAATAATGACCTTATTTGCATATATTATGTCAGTCTGTTTAGTATGTTAATGCTTGGTAAACTTCTGGGCTTAATCGTTCATCTGACATTCTAATTGGGAGTTTGTGAATTGGTTACATTGATGCTCTGACACTTTTTATTCTTCTGCCAGGTCTTGTTGGTTCACGTCGCAGCCAAACAGCCTCTAGTCCTTCTCGACCACGAACAGAGCAATGGATTCACCAGCTTCAGAATATATTTGACAAACTGCAGATTTTCATGTTTAATTCAATGTCAGCATAGTGATGGTGCTTCTTTTGAAAGAAGTTACGAGGCCGGACTGCAATCCTAAAGCCCTCGACATTTTAGGGGATTTGACAAGATAATAAATGGCTGAAGCGTATTGTTCTGCAGGACACTGCGCTCTGGTTTGTCCGACGCAGTACAGTCAAACAATATATAATGACCTGAGCTGTAACCTCATTTGCTTCTGCAAGAATACTAAGGTAACTGTAAGGTAAAACATAGATAACACAAATATTTAAGAATAACCAAGTGAATAAACTAATTTTAACAATTATCTTTACAGCCCTTTCCCTTTTGAAATGAATACAATGATGTTAATATATATTTTAAATTATTACAGACAAAAAGTAGTAAAACAAGTTTATAAACTCATCATAAAGGTTTGTAAATACTAGTTTCACCATGGATTAAAAACACACAAAAATATGACTCTTAGATGTCCAAGAAAGGCAATGTAATATTTTATTTATAATACAGTACTTTGTTAAGCCAGCTGTACTAGTAAGCACAGTGAGCTATGAAACTTCACTATAATAAAAGCACTCACAAGCTACACTATAGTATAAACAGGAAAGACACTGAACAGCCTAAAAGCTCCGTGTAATCAGAGAGCAGACCATGTCCTCCCCTCAGCTCTCATTCACAGCGTGTTGTTGTATACCGGGGAAAATGTCCAGCACTATAATTAAATGCACCACAGTTGAATACAACAAGCAGACAAACTACTAATAAAAGATATTTTTTTTAAAACCAACAATAAATGGAAATTTATAGTCTTACAGAAAATATTTAGAAACACTTTTCCTTAAAATAGTAAGTATTCTTTATACTAGATCATATATATGGCTTCAGAGATATATATAAGAGTAAACATGTGTTATGTTGGTTTTTTTTCCTCTACCGCTGTCAGTCATGCGACCTTGATCAGCCTGCATAATGGACTCACAAAGTTGGAAGTCAGTCACGTGTCACCCTGGCATCCTCCTGCAGCAGCCTGTGAACTCAGCCTCTTCAGCTCCTGCCTGCTTGCTGCACTCTCAAACCTGAAGCCCTCTATGACCAAGGTCTCTCCGTCCTCCTCTATGCTGGCCCGACACTCCTGCTGATTCTGTCACAACAACAACAACATGCACACAAGGCTGTGCTGTGCACACTATGCCTCAGCACATAAAATAATAACAAGGTCATTTGTGCATCCTTTGTGCTTTGTTAACAGCTGCAATAGACAGAAGCTGCGCATTCATTTATGTGTTTTCTAGTGTGTGTGTGCGTGCGTACACACACTATTATATCTGTCCTGTGAGAAAAATTATTTATAGGGAGTCCTCACTCCTGCTAATTAGGTTCTAGAGGTAGAAACCTGGAGCTCAAATTTTATTTTTGTGAGACTGAACAGTCTCTCATGGATCGCTGGTCGTCTTGTTTCCTGAAACGATTGGGCCAATCGTTACATTTGTAGGTGGGGCTGAGGCTGGCAACACGTGCGGATGAAATTGATGCAGCTGTCAAGGCTGCTGTAAATCTACTCACTGAAATAACAGCTCCTAAATCAGAACGACATGCATTAAAGATATTATGGTTTAGCAAATAGAATTCTTTTTCTGATTCTGCCCAGTGGTTCTGGCAAAAAGTTTTATTTATCCGTCACCCCCTGTGGCACTTTGGGAAAGAGGTCAGGAGGGTCTAGTCTAGTGCTTAGAGTGCATGGAAGGAATGGAAGACAATGTAAGAGATGTCCAGAGGCTAAGCCTAAAGTGAAACTAAATGGACTGAAACGGTTAACGTCTGTGTCAAATATATTTTATATTAATGGCAATTCAGATTTACTTTGCATATCCTTTTCTTGCAGCTAAGAAGAGAAATTAACTGGGTTGCTATGCAACTATAGGGAACTCATAACCTGACCACTTGTGACCTTGTTATAACAGAAGTATAGTATCAGCTTCATTAAGTATGATAGAGACAGGATTAAATTAATTAAACAAATAAACCCATTTAAAAACAGAAAGACAGTGGGTTAGAAACAAAGAAGAAAAACATTATGTAAACTCAGCCGGGTAAGTTTCCTCAAAGGAATATGGTTGAGATTTGACAAATAAAAATACTTGATTCTGGGCTGACTGTGGTCTGCAGCACAGTCACGTGGTTCACTGTAAACATACCATTCTTTGCTGTCTCTGGTTGGAGAGATCTAACGATGCACACCAATTCATCATCTCTTCAATGTCTCTCATAAGTAACTGAGCTTCTGACAACACTGTAATGACATTGATGCAAATACTCAATAATAGATACCACTACTAATACCCACAATGCTTTTACTAGTTGATTTTTAACAATTTCACTTCGGAAGTCTTTCTAGTCTTACTGACCACTCAGAGCACTTTAGACTACAAGCCACATTTAATCATACAATCATGCAATGCTCTCTGTTCTGTACACTTTAAGCATATTATCTGCCATTCATCTCTGTCTAATTTAGGCTCATCAATTAACCTGACACACAAGTCTTTGAACTGTGGGAGCAAGTTGGAGTATGTGAGGAAACCCACTCAGGAATAGGGATAACATTCAAACGCCACAAAGAAAAAAATATGTAACTGTGTTAGCCTCAAATAAATCCTGATCTCATGGACAGCAAAGAAATCTTTATTTCAATCTAGTGGCCTGTAATAAAGAGAACTCTAATTGTGAGATGTATTTATGATACCACCTCCACTCACGCAGTTACAAACAACACTTGTGTTGCATTATGACAGTTAAATGAATCTTGAGAACATTTTCTTCTTCAAATCACAAAAAAACAAATCTAAACAAATGTTTTTCTGAAAGCGAGTAAAAAATACTGCTAATATATGCAATTGCTGGGCTTACGCTGACGTGTCTTTGCCATGGAGATCTCAGATTTCTCTTCACATGTCATGTCAGTGATCTTTGCAGCTTCTCTTACACTGCAAAAGACAACATAGCACTTTTAGGATATCTGTGATACAACTGAGCTGATACAGTGAACAGAGAAAAATATACACCTTAATAGTTAATAGGATAATGCACAGTGGAGTATGCCCAACTTCAGAAATCATGAAAACAATTCAGTTAGAAATAAATAAATAAATGGACTGGTACTTAAAAAGCACCTTTCTACTCAACACTTCAAGTACTACTGCAAGTCTCATCCACCTAATCACTCACACATTCGTACAGCAATTTTATATATGCCTAAGCACTTTATAACATTCACAAACACACTCTGATCATGAATCAGAGGTAACTTGGGGTTCAGTATCTTGCCCAAGGATACTTCAGCATGTGGGCTACAGAAATCAGGAACTGAGCAATCAGCTTTCCAACTGATAGATGGTGCGCTCTACCATCTGAGCCACAGCTGCCCATACAATATGTTGATCAAATTCTTATTTTAATCAAACACGCTTCCATATTGCAGCCTACACATATACTGCTACTAGCTTTAGATAAAACTCATGAGGGCTAAAACCAATGCTTCTCTCACTTTCCATAAAGCAATTTCAATGTTTACTATGGACCTATTTAAGGTTAAAACCTCTTGATCAGCTTGGCTTAGTCTTTCGGTATGCAGACTGACTAGATCTACTGCTTTAAAAGTATCATGTGAAGGGATTATGAATATCAACCTGTTAAGCCTTGTTATGTAAAACTTTTAATTAGCTGCACTAAACCTATAGAGAATGACTAATATTTAAGATACCTTCAGGACTACACCATCAACTTACCATCAAGTTACCATCAACTGCACTGACAAAATACAAACATCAGTAAGGACGGGCTGCTAGGCATTAGGGAATTGCTTTTTACTAGGTTAACTGCTTGTAAAGGCATCACTTTATAAAGAAGTAAATATCGCTATAATTAAAAGAAACACCCACATATAAAAAACATGATGTATGTCACAAACGAAAACTTAACAAAAGGTTATCAAGAACCTGAGCAATAAGCTAATGGTAAGTGCTACATTAGCGCTAGCAGCTAATCAGTTTTAGGTACTGTGACAAAAAATGAACCAAACCTGTGTTTTTGTTAACATTAAATATTTATTATTAGTATTATAACTATTTGATTTTCTTGCTTACCCGTTATATTTGGGAATTGTCACTGGAAGATAATCCTAATTTAGGCAAGTGGCAACTAAGGGATACCACAGTATAATGCGCAAAACTGATTTCTATACTGTCATTGGTTTGTCCCTTACTCGACCTTAAATGCCCCGGACCGTTACTGCAATGTCACTTTCTGACCAACAGATGGCACTCTTACAAATACCAAATCTGATTTGACCGCAATCGTACTTCGCGTTCCATACAGTGACGGCCTGTCCCGCATACAAGTGTGGAGTAATACGTGATTAGTGAAAAGAAGGGGTCGTTTGTTTGGTCTGCGTAGTAGAATAAGCTGGGTAAATGAAGACTGTATTTACAGTATTTGTTTCCTTTTTGCTTATTTTTCAAAGGAAATGCCCTTGTGACTTCTGTTATAATTTACTGTATTTGTCTTTATTGTTTTACATGAGGTATTGATTAAACTGAAAACCAACATTTTACAGTATTTTTGTTATAAGATTATGGATGGACAGTGCATATTTACGCTATGCCCAGCTGACTGTGCATTGTGCTATTTGATAGTTAAAGATTCGGCAACCCTAGCTATAACACTCGTGCTACTCGTGAAATAATTGCCTGTTCACTATTACCTTTAAACATGGTTCAGGGCATTACTTGTTTTCTTGCCTGTTTCTTAAGTCATTCTTTAGCTTAACAAGTAGTCCCTGTACTCTTTTGTCCTTTTAACACAAAAACACACACACAATAGAGAGCTAATTTTTAATCAATATAAGGACCACAAGTAAAAATATGTGCCAAGTTTTAGCTTTATCTATTAATATAGTGCCATGAAAAATATACACACACTACCTGATTTCTTTCTTTCCTTTTTTGACATATCTGTGACACTTACCTGTTTCAGATTGTATATATTGCATATTACAACAAAAGGTACCTGGAGCAAATACAAACCACATTTTTTAAAGAGTGATTTTAGAAGAAGAAGAAGAAGAAGAAGAAGAAGAAGAAGAAGAGCCACTGGGGGGGAAAAGTCGGCAGGTCTTTTTTTCTTCTTTTCCAGACTTCTGCGCGGGAAAAAAGTCAGAATTCTAAGAAAAAGGTTAAAATTCTGAGATTAAAGTCAGAGTTCCATCAGAATTCTGAGTTTTTTTTCTCAGAATTCTGAGGTTTAAGTCAGAATTCTGAGAAAAACTAATTCTGGGGAAAAAGTCAGCATTCTGAGAAAGCTTCTGACTTTAATTTCAGCAAATTTTTTAGATTAAAATGTGTGTGTACATGCACAGACCACATGTGCATACTGTTGTACACATAAACTCACAGATGTATATGACAACTCAAGTTTGTGGCATTAAATTTGTATTCAACTTTTAAACATGTAATACATTTGTACTTGAGCATCAGCACATGAACTGATGGACAGACATTCTTCTTCGGGATTTTCTGGTAGAGAACAGAATTCATGCTTCCATTAATTACAGCAAGATGCCCAGGTCCTGAAGCGGCAAAGCACCTTCTAGACCAAGCCCTAAATCTCAGTTTTTCAGATACTTGCAGCAAATACGTCATCATTTGCTGCTGGAGATTTTAGGAGGGGAGAGGAAGTGCCTTCTGCCCTCGACTGTGACATGTGATATGTTTAGACTCAGCAGTCCATCTGCATCTTAAGGATAAAGGACACTCTTTCGAGGATGCCAATGTTCACATTTTGGACAGAGAGGACAGATGGTTTGAAAGAGGAGTGAAAGAATCCATCTATGTCCACTGTGAGCGACCATCTTTGAACAGAGGCGGCGGTTTACGACACCAACTCTCTGCCATCTATAATCCAGTTTTGAGATCCCTTCCCAGACGCCTTAACGCCCACTCACATCCTGGGCCATCTGACCTCAGGAATTCGCATGATAAGGTGGGGCCAGGTTTCACAATGAACACACCCGAAACTCTGGCTGATTGGGACCCACGCCTAGTTTCCCACCTTGGCTCAGGCGATTGGAGGATCATCAGGGGGTCCTTTTGTCCCTCTGTGGGGGGTCACTCCCACTAGGTTTATATCTGGGACTCTCCACCATTTGACCTTAGAACTGAAGAAGCTTCTCGGATGAGAGGTGAAACGTCTTCAAGCAACTTAAAGAAGTCCAGACGCTTTTCTTTGCAAGCTCCTTTGACTACGATGACCTGGATGACTGAGAACCTTCACAGGTTCATATGTTTAGAGTTGCAGCATTTGGGGGGGGGGAGTCATATGAGAAACATAAAAGGTTGGAAGTATAGAACATGGAGCAAATATTTATATTTTTATGGCAGAATTCATGAAGCGTGTGGTATGCATATACCGAGGAAAGGATAATGGGAGCTATGGTGATCGTAACAGTGTGTGAGAAAGTGCACACGCTCTTTAAGACTGTGCTTTTACTTTGAAAGGACTTGAGCAGCGGAGTGACTCCCGGAAGTTTTTGTTTTTCTCACCTGTCAGTTCGGTCGAGACACGGCACCAGTGCCGAGCCTTGTCTCTTTGTTTTCTCCTTGAACCAGCTCTTGTTTTTTCCAAATTAAATGACAGTCCTATGTGGTCAGTCGATACCTAACTGAGGACAGCGTTTAACACGGTAACTGAAAGTCGAGAATAAAAAATAATCGTATCCTTTTTCTGCACCTAGCCAGAAGACGTTAGCCAAGCATAGCTAGCCGTTATCATCATAATAGATCAATCATTTTGATGCGCGGAGCTGTCGATATGTATTTATGTTTCTCTAAAGACCGTTGCTTAATTGTTGTGTTATTCTTATTGTTGGCTGTTTCACAACCGGACGTCAGGGTTGTTTGGTGTTTGTCAGCACTGTTCGCGGAAGCTAACGGCGTAACGTTAGCTTTGTATACACGCGAAATTCATTGATTGTTTTCAGAACGATTATAGATGTTTTCTGCTGTCGCTTTGTGTGGAAGATTGTGTTTTTTCAGCTGAGATAAGATTTTTAGCTGTTAGCTTTCCTGTTTTAAGTGGAGAAGTCTTAACGGAATTACGTCGCTCTTCTTGCCTTGTTTTGGATTCACGTCCACTTTCGTTTTTAAGTACTTGTTGTGGGTCGCTTTCGCTTTCATGCCGACTGTCGTCAAAGTCAGCAGTTTTCCTTTTTCTCTCTATTTCTCCGTTTCTATTCATCTCCGCGGGTCTATCAACCTATTCGGTAACTCTGCTTAAACTTATTTTTCTAAAGGCTTAGGCCTTTAGTGATAAAAACTTGGCTCCTGTGTGTTTGCTGCATCATTGCATGCTGACATCATCAAGAAGCTGCACCGTCTCTGAAACCGAGCTACTCCGAGCAGAAATTATCCAGGAGGGTGTGGGGGAAATGTCAAGTAGCTTTACTGAAACACTCATATCGTTCCTGGAAGTCAGCTCTGCTGGCACTTCCTTTAACAAAGGCATTCAAGTCAGTGTGAGATATTTCTTTGTAAATGTGCAGAGTTAAAGTTTCTTTTTGATAAATTCTTTTTCAGCCTCTCATTCAAAGCCATAGGCCAGAAACTTAGTGTACACAATGTTATGTACATGTTATGGAAATCACACATTGCAAATTGCCTTTTTTGGGGGGTAGATCTTTTGTAGACTATTACAGATCTGACTCCTTTATTGTTCAGTGTTGGTAATTGAAGAGGACCTACCTTCCAAGTACATTCATCCCTGGTGTTAAATCAAAATCATGTAATTCCAGTGTCAAGTGCCCAAGGGTAATAGGAAGCACCAGCACAAAATTGCATGCAATATGTGAACAAACTGATTTTGCATGCTAAAAACCTCTCGTTGTCTTTAGGGCTTTTCTGATGTCAACCTCTGGCGGGGCTTTCTTCTTTTGTGAAACTGTGGTTTAAAAAGACCATTGACTGTTAGGAGAATTCTACTTACAGACATTAAATGCCTTATGAATGAATAGAACAAGTTGACAGTGTAGACTGTTTGTTGGATAATATAGAAAATATTTATTTCTTAATATGATAATAAATCTAATATAGTTTGACTTTGTTTTTCTTCACACAAATATAGGATATTTAAAGAAGTTCTTCATGTATCCCCCAGGTCTTCTATCTGCCTCAGAATATGGCCTGTGTAGGTATGGATTCCCCAGCAGTGGATGATGACATTTGCATCCTTAAACATGAGACAGCCTACACCACTGCTGCTGAGAGTCCTGTGTCGGTGTGTGCTGGTGACGAATCGGTCGCCTCCCACTTTGCCCTGGTCACGGCATACGAGGACATCAAAAAGAGGCTGAGAGAGACAGAGCGAGACAATGCCCTGCTGAAGAAGAGAGTGAAGCAGCTTGAAGACAAGGTATAGATGGAAGAATAGAGTAGGAAAGAGTAGGAGGATGGCACAACAAAGGGAAGATGGGGATAGAAAAGAGAGAGAGAGACAAAATTTAAGAACATAGAGCTTATCATGCTGTCTAAACAACCAGAGAGCAATGTTTACAAAGGGTGACCTATGAACAAAGATGAATGATTTTTCTATTGTGCACGACTTCAGAATGATGGACAAACACAAAATACTAATATCTCACTGCAAAAAAAAAAAAAAAAAAAAAAAAAAGGAAAAATAACCTCTTGGAGTGTATGCATGTCAGCATCATTAATATTGTTTGTCTGTTGTCAAAACAGAAAAAACCCAACAATGAGAAATAAATGTGCTCTGTTTAAAAAAGAAAGGCAGTCTGGAGAAGTATGTCTTTGGCAAACACTGTGCTCATATTCAGCAGAGAAGAATGCTCTTGAAATTGGAATTAAGAACAAAGGATCCAGTAAACGGATATAGTGAGAGAGTGAGTTATTTGAACAGCAAAGGTCTTAATACCGATTGCAGACCGAAGCGAAAGTTGGGCACAACATGTGGGCAGAGCACGAGCTTGTTTGTTTAAAATCTGTCAGTTTTAGTTTTATGTGCTGCAGCACTTGGTCCATCAAGATAGGATGTGGTGGGAGGAAAGTGACTTCCTACCGCAACATTTTAAATTGAACATTTTTTTTCTCCTCTACTTTCTTCTCTGTTATTTCTTCTTTCACCACTGTAGCTTTTCAGGCCAGATGCTCATTCATCAGAGGGGCCCCAGTACGTGAACAAGGCCTTCAGTGCTTACCGAGGTATCTATATAGAGAAGGAGGACCTGCAGATGGAGCTTAACAAACTGGTGCGTTTTACTGATTAATCTGAACATCTCATAAACTAACAGTGCAGCCAAGCTTAAAGGCTTAATGTCTTCCAAACCTGACAGTAGCTTATTTTCAAGTATAAGGATAATAAAGAGAGTTTGGTTTTTTTGCCCACCTGGGACTGCAAAAGTAAGAGTTTGAAACATTGTTTTAAATACACTGACTCTACCTTCATGCTCTTTGGCTCACTGTCTGTTTTGTTTTTTTGTTTTTTTTCCTCTGTCAGAAAAGGGAGACGAGTGAGAGAGAAAGGATTCTGATGGAGCAGCTTCACACCAAAGAGGTGGAGCTGCTTCAGCTGAGGACAGAAATGGACACCAGCCAAGGTACAGGTAGAGTACACAGGCCTGCTGTCTCTGAACTGTTCAGTGGAAATGGTTCTGTCCTCTGATGAAACAGATAGTGTACATTTAGAGCACATGAGATTTGGATGAAATACAAGGAAAAGAATCCTGTTCCTGAATTTTAATCATATTAAATTCAAGGACTGAAATTGTTTGATAATTAGCTATGTCGGACAATCGAAGTAATAATCTACTCTTTAAAATATCTCCATCCATCCATTTTCATGAGTTAAACCATGGTAGCAGTAGAGTATTTGAGCTAGTTCAGACGTCCCTCTCTCCCACATGTTTTCAGACCATAGAAGCTATATAATGTCTTCTATGAGCTCTTGGTCTACCTTGGGATCACCTACTAGTTGGGTGTGCCCATTATACCTCGAAGCGACAACCTGATGAGAAGTTTGAAAAATCTCAGCTGGCACCTGTTTGGAGTAGAGTTGCAGATACTCCAGTCTGTTCTCGATCTGGATGTCCCACCTGCTTAACCAGCCACCCTTCAGAGGAAAGTAACTTCTCTTATTCTGTAACGGAAGCTTGCGGCCATTAGAGCGCGTTAACAGTCATTCATATTCCAGCATCCCCTGCATTACATCTGACACAGCACCAGCCCTTCTGTCAATCCATTTTATGCTCAGTCATGAACATGGCACGGTTCTCAGATTCTTTACTCAAACACCAGTTGTTTTGGTAGCCTCTTATCCTACCCACTTCACACTGAAAACCATTGCAGGCAATGTCGAAGGTCTGACGAAACCAGCAAAATCGTATCATTTTCAAATAATGAGAACTAATTGTAATATCCCAAAGGGTACACTTACATCCTCCTAAAGCTGAGAGGAACCCTTGACATCCAGAATGTGATTAGTAACAGAGTAACAATTACATTTATTTCAACACTTTTATCTAATACAGTACTAGAAGAATAAATAGTGTCATATAGTCAGTAGGGGAAAAAATCCAGCAACCTGATTTATATGATATGATAACATTTTTATGTTGCAATACTCTTAAGTACATTTGGTTTTTTTGTGGTTATATATAACATATATGTTGATTCAAGTACAATTTAAATACAGGACAGGCTCGAGTATTTTGACTCATGTGCCATTCTCCTTTACTTCCATACTACCTATGATTTTCTATGAAAATGTAAATGTAAAATGTTGCTCTATGATTAAACTGATGTTAAAATATTTGGTTGCTAAAAGTGCAAAAGTCAGTGTCTTTAATTAATTATGCCTTTTGTACCATTTGTAACACAAATTCCATCTGTTTTTCTGCGTGCTTGTCCACAGTGATGAAGAGCCTGAACAGCTCTCAGGACTCCTGGCAGGTGGAAAGGATCAACACTGAGCTAAAGATCCACAAACTGCAGGAAGAGCTGGAGAGGGTGACACTGGAGAACAATCGGCTACTAGAGAGAAGTGCGGTGAGTGAAACAGGGAAGAAGGAGTTTCAGAGAACAGGATAGAGGGGGCGCTTGAGATGAGAGACGCTCTTGTCGCATAACAAAAGGAGGAGAAATCGGTAGAGGTGTTAGGGCAGAGAGAGACAGGGTGACACTGGGAAACACAGTAGTGAAGACAAAGCCAGGGTGGGTATGCTACATCTTTAACAGTTGGGAGATGAACTCTTAAAAGACAGACGGACATAAGTGTGAGTTGTTGTGGAGTGGAGGATGCAGATTTGTTTGGTTTTTTTGGGGGGGAGGGTTGTCCGAAACAACCAAGAGACTGCACCTCCACTCTCTGTTTTGCATAACTTAACTCTGTTTTAGGGGGAGCCGCATGGCCTTAACGGACCAGACTTGGACCAGACCTGTGATGCAAAGTATAATGCAAGGTATAGTGTTTTATGAATATCATTAAAAAGTGCCCAACCATAATTTCTGTAACCTGTAGTTACGAAGCAACTGTAAATAGATGGGAAGTCTTGCCTAAAGCACAGTCTTAAGCAAAAAAATCAGTTTTAAATGATCCGCCCTGATGAAACTACAGAGAATCAGGTAGGAACACTGTTTACACGAAACTACAGAATATACTGTTTTTATGTCTTTGCTTTGAAAGCTAAAGCTTGTGAATGCAGTGCTCTGTATGGCCACAGTTTCAATTGTACTTGTCCTGTTTGGCCACTAGAGGAGGGTGCAGCGTTATGAATCTGCTCATCATAGACTGCATGCATGTCTGCAGCATGATGTGGAGGTAACCTCAAAAGTATATGAAGAGCTAGACCCTAAACTTGGGTGCTCAACACAAGTCAAATTTAAGTCCAGAATTTTGACATGCATAACGTCTGTATGGAATTTATTTATTAACATTTATTAAGAAAGAAAATGTTATAATTTGTCTACCTTTTTAATTATTTTAAGCACCACAAAAACCTAGTTTTTCCACCATAGGCTTTCTGTTCATGTTTTTTGCTGTGTGAGGCAGGTGTTAGGACTCAAAACAAGTGCTGATACATTTTGCATCTTTATAAGAGTGTTTTGTAGGTGTTGCCATCCTTAAATACATCACTGTTTTTATTTATTTTGTCTTCTTGTTTGTAATACAGATAATGTTATTGGCTGATTAAGCATCAAATCAACCAGTACTTGTTGTTGTTTTTCCTCTTAAGTATTGTCTGACTGTAGTCACTGATATTAATTGTGTCAGCAAAGAAGCACATGATCACCTTGGTATGTCTATAATTTATTTAATAGATTAATCTTATATGTACATTTAATCCACTAATTTTTGACTAAAATTGACATAATGGGTGGCATTTTGGCATTGTGAAATTTCAGTGAACAGGTGAATTTGACTTCAGAATAAGATTGTTCTAAAATATTTCCTTTTCCTGAGCGTACTCTATAGCTGCTCATGATATTTACCACAAGATCCTGTCTGACAGTTGGGTGTTTCTAACACCAGCTTTGAGGAAACTTGCATTTAAGTGAAATGCTTTGTTTATTGTGTAGGGAGAAGAGCATGCAGCAGACATACAAAGCTCTGTGTTCTGAGGTCGGCCGTCTCCATTCAGAGCTGAAGCACCAAACAGGCCTGATTAGGAAACTCAGGCCACTGATCAGTGAGACGCGACAAGGTGAGGCACATCTGCAGAAATGTGAGTGAGCTCAGGATTGCGCCACAGTTGGTGTCTGAATACAAATCATCCCATGCTTAATGTTTGTTTTAGTGCGTGTGATAATCAACTGTGCTCCACTGTGTCCTTTTCACACCACCTCAGCTCCTGTACAGTGAGGAGTCTCCTTTATAGCATTAATGCATTGTTGTGTAGGTCGCCACCTAAATGAACCTCCTAAAAGCAACCATACAAAATGTATTCAGTCTCTTCATGTCTTTACCCTAAAAATAATTGACATTTATATCATTCCCTTTAGGAACCAGGTAATATTTTTGTTTGTTTTATTTGACATTTTCTTGAATGTTTATCCTGTTCTTATCATATTTCATTTTTTCCCAATATTTATATATTTTATTTAATCTTTTACATTTGATCTGCTTTACATCTGATTTAACCTCAGTGTGTTTTTCATTCTTTTCCCCATGCCATTATATTAGCAAAGCAGAGTCCACCTCCCATAGAGGGCTCTTAAAAAGAAAAACTCAAACCCTACGTTGTTGTTGTTGTTGTACGTCACATCTGCACACACATGCAGTTCTTACCCAAGCCCCTGAAAAAAGCTTGCAACTTCTTAAAGAAGTGAGGACAAATGATGAAAGATTAAGAAAACAAATTGCAACAATTGTATGTAGATGTAACTACAGAGTAAATTAATAGAGAGACAAACACATTTAGCTGATCTAACACTGTTAATGAGTACTTGAAGTAATTACAACAGGGAAACGAATGAACTGCTTCTGTTCAGTAACGGGAGTGTTTTTTTCCCCCTCCCAAGAAGTTTTCTCCTCCTGCTTCTTTTTGCAGTTTGTATAAGAGTGTGATAAGACTGTGGATATTATCAAAGTCCTCCAACACTTTGATAAAGGACATCATGAAATGGTCTATCCTTCCATTCCCCTCCCTCTGTGATGATGTATGCTACCCTAGGAGGGATTACCTCTGTTGTCGATTCCCTCGGAGTGTCAGAAGAGGAGACCAGGAGGTGAAAATTAGAACGAAATATGGCAAGAAAATAAATCTTGCCCTATTTATTCCACTGAATAAGAGGGTAATCCTGTAACTTAGATGAAGCAGATGGAGTGAAATGAGGAAAGCTGGAGCAGCAAAAGAATGGAGCGGGGCAGAGGGAGGAGGGGGGTGTGCTATGTATTTATTCAGTCATACTGTGTATCTGTATTCTTCTAATGTTCCTCCTTTGGAATCACTTTTATTCAAATCCTAGACTCAGGAGACCATCTCATGGAAGCATAGCAGGGAGGGATGGATGGATAGATGTGTGGATGGAGAGAGGTATGGAAAAAAAAAAAGCAGGAGCAGATACTCTCATTTAAACTTTATTATTCGCTCAAGATGATGATTTGAAAGCAAAGCAATGATGTGTCTGTGTGAGATTAGGACATGTGATTTGTGTAAGGATATGCTTTGTATGAAATGAAAGAAAATGTGTTTGTGCGTTCAGGTCTGATTAGGTTTTGTTCTCGAGGACAAAATCTAATTATTGCTTTTGTTATTTACTGATTCCCAAGCGGTGACTTTTACATGGTGCAAAGGTTTCATTGTGGAACTCGCTGCCCGCTGCACAGGGTGCGATTTTTACTCCGGTTCTGTTTTTACACTGAGGTCTATTATACAGTTAGAGATCAGAGCTTAAGATTTATTTTTTTTAACCGCTTTAGAAACCAAAGTTTAATCCACTTGTTAAAAAAAAGAAAAAAAATACAGAGTTGTTATCTCAGTGCTAAATAAAAAAAGAAAAGAAAAAAAGACGTGTTTAGCTGGGTGAGGAAAGAGCATTTCATTTGTGCTGCCGACATCATTTAGTTAAAATGACAGAAAACACGCTATTTTTATTTGCTAGAGAAATTCATTAAAACAAACACCTTTACTGTCTAGTAAAACACTGCTAATAAGTGCAATAAAATTATTATTCTTTTTAAAGTTTCCAGATTTACTAAAAAAAACCATCTTGGAGTCGTGCAGGGTTTTGCAAAGTTATAGCATTCAGCCAAAAATCACCACTTAAGATCTGTCAGATTGATCAATCTTTATTTAATATTTCCAACGTCATGAAAGGCTCACCATTCTAAATATTAAGAACCATTGGTCTAAGTGACATATCGCTTGTAAACATGTCTAACGTGAAGGCAGGCAGCATTTGTTTATTCGTTATGTAAGGCTTTCAGTACTTGGCAGTGATGACTGAAAGCTAGTAGCGTCACTAAATCAACAGTGAAATTTGTCACTGAAGTATCACCAAAATGATAGAAAAGGTAATTGAACAATTGCCTCTAATATTTGTGCTTGTTTTACGGACATTGCCACAGTCCATGCAGTGATTGTCTGTGCAGGTCTCACTAGAAAAATGCAGTTTTGTGCAACCACATCTAACATTTGATTATCTTTTACCCTCGTTTTTCCTCATCCTTTTTTTTTTCTTGCACTCACCCTCCTCTCTTCCTGCAGCTGCCTCAACAGTTCCCGTCCAGTGTCTGGACGACGTGGAAAAGAACAACCACCCCCCAGTTCCTCGGCCATCAGTGCCTCGTCCCCCCAGTGCCCCCCCACTGCCCTCATGCTCTGGCCGCCCCTGCCCCCCCACCGGCTGTCCGTCAGGCACCCTGCTGCCAGATAGTCTGAGGGAGGACTGCTGGTACAACGGCCCATGGCCCCCCCAGAGTTGTTCGGGAGAGGGTCTGGTTGGGAGCGACGCCTGCTCCGTTGTACTTCCCCCGCCTCCCCTGAACCAGGCCTCTCTGGATGACAGTTCACGATCCTTCCCCAGTCCCCCAAAACCCAGTGACGCCATGTTCTGGGAGGGACACTCCGCTGCGTCCAACTCCTCGTCCTCAATGGGTAACTGCAGCCCCAGGAGCCCTCCCCATACAGATTGGGCCAAGCCTTATTAAGTTACAGTGGGAGAACAGATGATTAATAATTTATTGGAAGATAAATAAATGTTAGAAATTTGATGGAACATAAACAAATGGAACAATGAATAAACTCTCCAACCCTGCCACATAGCTACCACCTTACCTGCCTTAATGTGATAAGACCACTTTTGTGGGGCGGATGAGACTGGACCTCCTGGTTGTGGGAACTAAACGAGGCCAGATGAGGCCTTTTTCTTTTTTTTCTGAGGTAAAGACTTTAAACTCATTAATCTGCCATCTCTGCTCACCGCATCGGTGAACATTTCTGACTTTGCAGAGAAAAAGTTGATGAGAAATCCTCAACAGAATAGTTTGTCCATGTTTGTGTCCTTGTATGCGCATGCATAACTGTGTGCAAGTATGCATACAAGCAGTTTAATTTGTGTGTGAGCACATGCACGTGCGTGCATGTGTGTGTGTATATTCACATCCAACAGTGTGCCTGTATCTGTATCTCATCATAGGGCCTCTTCCACCATAAACTGTGGCTGTTGATCACTGGAGCCACAGCATAGTGCTAGAATTTGTATAACTGTACTTCCTCCAATGCAAGTCTTTTTACATTTGATCACTGTAAATTACAGAGGGTATGTAGTTCCATGTTTGTCTAATGGTCATGTGAAGGAGATGTGTTGGTAGGAGGAGTTGATGTGTTTGTTTTTGTACGGTGAAGACAGACATACATACACTGACTGTAGGATAATTACAGGTTTTGGCTCCAAATTTGAAATGCTAATTAAGTTTTCTTTTTACTGAGGTGGATTAATATCAAAGTAAAGAGAGAGAAGGTTCAATGATTTCTCATAACCTTCACAACTCAAGTCTGTCTGGTATCTGACAACACCATCTATTGTGTTGCTTTCTTTTTTCACCTCTGAAGTGACATGTAGATGTAAGGCTGTGAATTGCTGGTTTCTTAGCACGGCATTTATTTTGAAGGACTCGCAGAATGCACCGCATACACTTGGCACATCATTTTGAACATTAGAAAATGTGAACTATGCACTGTGCTGATTGTTAATCCTGCTGTTTAGGACTGAGGGTAGTCTCTCTCTGGTCTCCCAGTAGTGAAAAAGTATAAACTAAGGGCACTGAAGAATCTTAGACCAAATAAACAGAAGAAACTGAAAGAAATGTGCATATCTGTATAAATGTATATGGTGGGCTTCAGTACTCTGCCAAACATGGTTATACACTCCAAAACTTAGCTTTTGCTTTTTCTCCCCCAAGATGCCTGATATGTCTAAGAGCTACCTGTGCTGGGGGCAACACAATAATGTAATAACCTGATTAAATATGAGATGTGACTTAACAAATAGGTGCACAAAGCACAAAGGCCCATGGGTAAGTTTCTTTGTTTTAGTTTTTTCTTATCTGTATCATGATTGTGGTCTTTTGTTCTTAATTTCTAAGAAATGTTATTTTACAGCAGTAGTTTCATACTTCTGTAAACAATTTGCAAACCAAAATGCAATGTACAGTAGATATGGATTATATTTTAGATTTACTGCACTTCCGGCTGTTTGTAAATATGATCGAATAAATGAATGAAAGGAATCAACACCGTGAGGTTGCGCTGTTTTCACTTCAAGCATGATGTTATGTGGTTTGTTAAAACTGAACACTGAACACAAAGCCACGATGATTAAATCATTTTTTTAAAGCTAAATATCTGCAAAGGGGACAGCAAGCCCTTCTCTGTACCACAAAGCCTAAATGATGAATTGAAACATCCATGTTAAAAAAACAAAAGAAAAAAAAAGTTGTTTTTCCTAAATTATCTTAAATTTTAAATCCTGTTTCACAATTTCAAACAAAATTTTAGTTTCTAGAAACAAAATTGTAGAGGGGGAAAATTGTTTAAAAAAAAATTATAGAAAATTTTACACTATCAACCTTAATCCCAGGCTATTGTCATGTTAAACATGCTAATGTTTGTAATGATCTAATTTTATAATTTGTAATTTTGTAGCTTATTATTTAAAGCAGTAGTAATATAGGACCTCTATAGCAACTCTTTCCATCGGTGCCATTAGTACATAAGCAGTTGTAGATTATATACAATACATACTTATGCTGGTTGCTAATGGTAAATTGGTTCTTATTATAACCATAACAAAAAAATTATTAATGCAAAAAAAGTATGCATTTAGCTCAATTTAGCCACTGGAGGTAAAAGTCCTGAACATGTAAAAGAACAAACTGAGTCAGCTGTAGCTTTTTTTCTTTTTACAATTTTTATAGTTCTGTTGATCCTGCTTTCGAATACACTAAATAAACAGAAAGGAAATTTTCACCGTGTGACTCTTTAGTCCCACTGCTGAAAAATGCAAACCATCATAAAAAACACATCTTTTAAGTCTGATGGAGTTAAACAGATATTAAACCTTTATTCAGAAACATTTCATGTTGACTGCCCTTAAAATTTTCTAATATTTGCAACAATCACATGATCACACAGGGTTTTATTATTACCTCCAAGTTATAGTGTACAAATCTCCATCTCTGATTTCCATTACTTTTTTTTCCTCTTCTTTTTTAAAATCAATTCCTTTGTAAGTTATTACACAACAACTTCTGCAGGTGAATTTCAAAGCTGTGGGTCCAGCCAAAGGCAACTGAGCAGATTCGTCACTCGTGCCGTCACTGCAGGAGCAATAGACACATGTTCAAGTGGTTCAACAGGTGCAAAGCATCCCTCAGTTTACAGCTGCGCACCATGTGCTGCCCTGCACTGAAACTCTTCCAGGTGGCTGCTATATCACAGTACAATCACATATTTGTGACATTCTGATCACTCTTTATGATCCAAATAATTTCACTCACCTTTCACGCATAAGCATGTAGCTTTACAAGAAATACAACCACTTGTCCATAGCACTGCCACGTAATCCTGCAGTTCTGGGCAGAGTGTAAGTCTGTGTACACTTTAAAAATAAAGCTTGTTGTGTTGTTATTTTACATGCTAGTCGGAAGTTTTTGTTTCATGTTCTTGGCTGGAATCCCCGTCCTCTCAAATTCCAGCTTCTCTCGAATGTACTCCTGCTTGCACTCTTCAAAAAACGCGGGGTCCTGGTAGCTGGTGGAACACAAAAGGTAGACCTTCATCACTCTGATAGGTTTTGAGATTACTAAGACTTTACAGGCAGCAATTCAGAGAGTCAACAGGAGTGGGAGAGAGTAGGCAAGCGTGTGTAAAAGCTACTGGCGTGATTCTGTTATAACACATGGGGAGCCACCTTTCTATAAGAGTGTTGTCGCACAATACTCACTGTCGTGTCAGACATTCCTTCAGGGCTGCGTTCTCCCCTCGACACTTAAACACCATGAAGAAACCAGACTCTTTACAGCAGTGGCTGAAGGCTGGAGGGAGGGAGAGAGAGGAGTGTAGAAGTCAGAAAGGACAAATCAACAACAAAAAAAAAAGAAAAAGGGAAACTGGCTCAATGCGTACAGTAACCTCAAAGCAAAAATCACAATTAAGAGCCTACCTTTTTTTACCGCAAACAAGAAAACGAATAGCTACGAGCAAACCGAGACGGGCCCCATCTCCACGAGAAGGAACCCAGTCGGAAGTCACCCTGCCAAGCCTCTTATCAAACCGAAACCCATGTTTCCTTGTTCATATGAGGACTGAACTTAACCGTACTATCCACAGAGTGGTTATATCTGTGGTCGCACTGCTCCCACATTAGTCCTGTAACAGTCATCCCACCATCCTCAAATATACACACGTCTATGCCCCCAAGAATTAAATATAGGTAATGCTACACTGAACACGGTGCCCAGTGAGGCCTGGAGATAGACGAGGTTATTTACAATAACTGAACAAGTAAGTGGAGCTTTTCCAGAAATCAGACTAGATATTATCAGAAATGTTAAACTTAAGAATTGCTGCTAATGGTTGCAGTTTTACTAGATATGTTCAACCTTTGCTGCCTTCCTTCTTCTCTGGCCAACATCAATTGCTGGTGCCTGTGCCCGGAAAATAAAACTGGAGCCCAAAACGAGAAGCCCTTCTTCTATAAAGATGCAACAGTGACTTCATGCCCCTGTTAGTGGTATTTTCCACATTAAAGGCACTGAACAAGGTGTCGACGAGTGAGTCTTCACCTTGTTAGCAAGCTCTTTCTCGAGGCTTTAATTAAAACCGCTGCCCCTGTGTCCCCTTCAAACAGCTGACATCGTAATTACCTTCATCTGCGGCATCAGTATGGTTATCACACACTCTTTCACGAGGATGCAGACTAACTGCAAAACCAATTTAGAGAAGCAGAACTGTGCGACTAATCTAATCAAAGAGCGCCTCATCCCTGTCCCACGGCACTAATAGAGGCTGCGTTTCTGATCGCACATGAATAGTTAGGATAAGGAGACGAATCTACGAGACTGGTTTCATGCGAAAAGAGGCCCTTCTGAAGAAAAGTGTGATGCCACCTTCGCTTTGAGGTCGTTCGGTTTGCCATTTTTACCGACGCAGAAGTGGCAGTTAGTGGAAAGCAGAAGCATGAGGCTTGAACATTTCGGGAGATTTGGTACTTTAGAGGAAGATGTGGTGTAAAAAGACCTTATACATAATTAGTTATGGTAGAAAATAAATGTTAGGATCTTGAGCAGGATTTATTCATTTCTAACCGACAAACTGAAAAATCCATTCATTCATTCATTCATTCTTGTTTCCCCACCTTTTGTCCACATTTTTGATTTTGTGATCCGGACCTTAAATTTAAGGAATTCAATTAGCAGCCAATCACTTTTCTGCAAAAACACAACAGTAATCAAAATGAACGTGTGGGGGTTGTTCAAAAACTTAAGACTCTGAAAGGCATGTGAGTCCTGACATGAATCATCAGCGTAGTAGGAAAACTCATCAGGTGAAACTACAAAAGGAGTTCTGTACAGGTCAGTGCTACATATCTGCGTGAACAACAAAGCCTACAATACACAACTGTGGGGTGTGCAGAGGCATATATGCAGATACCAATAACACAGGAAAACATACTTGTAGATTGTGTTGGTTCTTTTTTTTTGGCACTGTCTTTGTAAAACACAATCACAGACGCACACACACACACACACAGGAGCCCAGTAGTGCAGACACAAACAGACAGAATAGATGATTGAGGGCGGAGGATGAAGGTGTGAAAATGAGTGGGACGAGAAACTTGTAATGTGAGGGGGGTTTCCACTACCCACAGCCCAGCCATGTATGTCCCATCACCTCTGTCTGCCTCCTCGTGTGAGCAGTACACCCTAGCTCATAGAAGCTGTCATCAGATTTCTAAAAACCACATAAAACCGTGACTGTCGGGCTGATGTGTTGCTGCAGTAAACGGGGCACATTGGAGCAGAGGTGTAGCCAAGTGCATGCGTGCGTCTGTGTAGATAAAGAGGCAACTGCTGTAATGCCAATTAGCCTGCTACTCAATACCGGAAAGAAGAAGAAGTAGAAGGGTCTGATTCAAGAAGGTCAAGAGTAAAGTAAATTCCTGAGGAAGGAAAGATGCAATGTTGCAATATGACACAAAAATGGGGGCAGCAACATGCAGCGCCACATGCAGTCCCCATTTTGAAGAACAACGTTTTAATAACGCTTTAAGTTTATGCTTCCATTCCTGAAGCCTCTCTTAGACTCTTCTATCAGTCTGATGGCGTCTAATTATTTTGCTGTCATGTTTCAATGAGCTCCCCAAGGCCTGAAATATAAAGCAACATACCCCTCTCATCTGGCTTTACTTAACATAAGCAACAAGGCTAAGTGGTCACGCAAAGGTGATTATTCTCCAAAAGTTGATTCTGTTCATTGGGACAGAGCGTTTTCAGTGCGAGAAACGTTTCGTCACTCATCCAAGTGACTTCTTCAGTCTCAGCTGACTGCAGGTTTCCCCAATCTTATAAACAGTACATTTGCATAATGACTGAAACCAGCCCACTGAAGGAACAATGCGCTAGGAAGTCAGCGAAACGTTTCTCCCACTGAAGCCAAGGCAAGTTTATTTATATAGCACAATTCAACAACAAGGTGATTCAAAGTGCTTTACAGAGACATTAAAGAACAAAAACAAATAAAAAGCATGATATAAAATTGATTAAAGAAAAACCAAAAAAAAAAAAAACCCGCTAAATCCAGATGAACAGAATAAACTTTTGGAGATTTACTTACCTGGATGATTGAGCATCCAATAATATCAATAATCACCTTCGTCTTAAGTCAGGGAGGAAAGCCAGGGTTTAACAACGAGCGCATTCACACTAAAGGTGTGGCGCTGACAGCATCTGACCAATAAAAATGGAGAGCCTGACTAGCAGGTGAATAGCTGACTTGTGGGTGTAGAAGAATTTTGACCCACTCTTCTTTGGAGAAATTTGAATTGAACTTAAGAGCCTTTAAGATTTGTTAGAGAGCACAATTCATGACTCCATCAATCGCAGTAACTCATCCAGGTGCTAAAACAGCAGCAGGCGCAGACCATGTTCGATGGCTGGTACTTTTTATGAAACGATGTGTTCATTTTTACACCAAATATAACAGGGCTCAAAAAATTAAAAGTTTAATTATGTTTCGCACAGGGCCAGGTAGGTTTGGATAGATTCCCTAACCATGTTACCACGGTGATGCACCCAAGTAAGGAATGATCGCCTTCATAAAACAGAAAACCCAATGTTAACCTTGAAGTTACTTGAACCAGCCCAAATCATGCTTCATACAGATCAATTCTGTGTAAACAATGAAACACCAATGCCCCGGCATGTCTCCTGTGCATACTGCTGAGTTGCTAAGCTAACCACTGTATAACATGAACAGCATTAACTACAACATTTTACCTCACCCTCAGTGTCTGCAATGACATCAAGTCATTTCTCTAAAAGATTGATAGATTGACACCCCTGCTTTAATGTGAACACAAACTCATTTTACACGAGGGCCACATATAGCTCACTTTGATCTTAAGTGGACCGGACAGGTGAAACTCCCTTTTCTATCAGTGCAAAGAAACTACATATCTAAATGTTTTTCTACATGATAAAGAAAAGGCTGCTGTGACATGCTGTCAGCATGAGTCTTTGGACTTAAATTGTAAGAGGAGTTGGGCTTTCTTGTCAGGGGTCATTTTTTTTGGGGGGGGGGGGGACGCCAAAACAGTGGCCAACAGCGCTGTACGCAATGGCAGACTGGTGCCTTATTAGCAAGGAAATAAAGCAGAAAGTAGAGACTTCTGATGGGAAACTAGTCTTGAAGCACACAGGGAGATAGAGCTGTGCAGGAAGTGCGATTTTATCGTGGTGGAAGCAAGACGGCAAAAGTAAGTGAGGATTCATTAAAGTGTTTCTTTAAACATAAAGCAGGATTTTGGTCTGTTTTGCTGCCGTTCAGCTGAATTTTGTTTGGAGAGTGATGAGACCTGCGGGTTCTGGAATCTGGGAGATGTTGGCTTTCAGCACCTGACGGCATGTCCATGTACATGTCGTCGGGTGAACGGGGGGATTCACCCTTTGGTTTTACATCTTTTTTCCAAATCTATTTACCTGCTGTTTAATCGTTTAATATTTTAGCTGTTTGGTGATTGTTGAAATTGTTTTGTAAGCTTTTAGCTGAGATTTTAACATTTCTGTGGATACCACACGGGTCTATATTAAAATAACAGATCTGGTGGCAAATCCCATTAAAGCAGATGCTCTCCTTCTTGCCTCTGTTACTGGGAGCATTGCGGTTTAAGAGGTTAATTGTTTATTGCCTATTACTTTGTGTAGTATGAATGGCCATAAGGGAGGTTTTTATCAGTATGAAAAGCTGTAAAACTTTTGAAAATACAGTTAAAAGTCCAAAATTCCTGCTTGTGCTTGATTGTGGTGAGCAGCAGATCAAACAAGTTAAGAATTATAAATGGCTTCAAGCGCACATTCAGGCCTGTGAAACCCAAGATCGTTGAAATGCAGCCAGATGCTGCTCACTTCACGTTTTCACTCATTTCTTCACTTTTTCCTGACATGCTTGCATTTAAATCCAGCTTCCCTGTGTCTCTGTGTACCTGGCCTGAACCACTACACTTGCTGTCTTCAGAACTTGCCCTCCTCCTTTCTTTCATTTAACGCTATGATCCCAATCTGCCTTTGCGTGTGACTGGCTGCATGGTTTGTCCAACAAAATAAAGTCTCTCTTGACATATAAAATTGTGTTGTGGGCCACATTTTTGACAACCCTGCATTAAAAGACAAATTAAGAACAGCAATGTTACACCCTTCCCTCTTTCCAAGTATTGTAAATTTGCCATTGGTGTGAATGTATCTCTCTGTGCTAACCATCTAAAAGACTGGTGACCTACACATGGTATAACTGGGCTCTCACGCAGGGACAGCTGGGATAGGCTCCAGCCTTAAAAAAAAAGAAGAAAAAACAGAAAAAGTTTGTTGACGTGATGGATGTACAGGACACTAAGCTAATTAGCCTGTCAATGGCATATACTCAAGTCAGTGGTCAGTTATCATTGTGTTTTGTTTTTTTTACTTTGGTTTTGATAGAACTTGAGATATTTTAGGTACCTATGATCACTGTGCAGCTGAATCACTGTAGTGTCACCATGAACCAGGATATACCCAGGGCCTGAAGATAAAGCAGCTACCAGTACATCCATTGGTTACAATACATTTCTATTTTTAACCTATACCTTTCCAACTGTGGCAAATCAAAAATAATTTAGAAAAAAAACAAAAACAAAGTAGACAAGTTAGACTGAATTACTTCCATTTCCATCTTACTGCCAATTGTGAAATTAGGCAAATGTTGATGTTCGCCCTCGTTTTGTTGACTAGCATCACAGTGTTATAGTTAGCAACTTGAATTTTCAAACTTTTCTAGTCAATCCCAATCAAAGCTCTGGGTACTCTGGTTCTTACTGAAGACCAAAGAAAAGTCTCTTTGAGGCACAGATTTAACCAAGATCTCTGCTTTTTTAAAACTAAAAGCTGTTTGACATAAGGCAGTGCACAAACACACGTTTTAATGATGGCTGCTTTCTATTTGGGTTCAGTTGTATGCTGGTTGACTCTAATGGCTTACTGGAACAATTAGGTGAACTGGCATATGTTTCTTGACTGTGACAGTTCAAAACGGCCTCCTTAAAAAGTGACCCTGCTGTGTAAAGTCGATTCCTGAGCGACACTTTAGTGTGGACAGGAGAAAATCCCACCTTCAACCTTGTCAGCACAGAGCTCCTTGGCTTTCTCCCTCATCTTCTTGGGGATCAGCACATCCTTCTCCACATGCCTCAGATGGGCTTCCTCTGACACGGCAGAGCAAAGCAAAGCAAATGTGAGTATCACAAGTAAGCATCACAATAAGCATCAACCGCATCAAGCCTACTGAATATGATTTCCCTTAATTATCATAGGTGTACGTGGGAGACATGCGTGCTTGTGCTCAACTGTCGTTAAACGCGGGTTACCGCACGCAGCTAAAGGCGAGGCATGTTTAGGACCATTAACTGAGACGCTGGGCACAGAAGTTCTCCTTTATGAGTAATTAACTCAGCATTTTCCTTTAGAGTGGCGACAGCCTCTTTAAGTGCATTTAGCTAACGTTATTATAGCGTCTCAGGTCCATTACAGTTCAATACAGCCAATAAAGAACGAGCTAACTCGGACAGCTTTGATTAAAAGTATGCCACGAAATACACGAAAAGCATTTGAGAGCATTACGGACTTTAATACCTGTATTTGTTGCCTCCATTGCGATGATGTTTCTTAAAACATTACCCCCACTGAATCAATGTGACCTAGCTCGCGAACGCTCAAAACACTTCCGCTGACGTAGTATGGTGGCCTGAAAAACTGCAATTCCCAGAGTCACTCTGGGCGGAGAAGCAGGAGGCTACAGGTGACCGAGTGATGCTTACTGGTTTAGCTCCACGCTCATTTCTGTGGAAGACTGAGGAAAAGGATTTCTTATGTTTTATCATATTAAAGAGACAGTCTCAGTTACAACCTTTATTATTAGAAATATCTCTTATTCACTAATGCGATTCAGGGAATACTAGTAATGCTAATAATATTAATTGTGATTAATTGTGATTGCACCAGCCACAGTAAGTTGCCGGTCTAGATGGGAGGTGAAATCAAAACCCTTAAACAAGAAGAAAACAGAACTATATACATTTAGAGCTTCAAAACACTTATTTTTCTGTTTTATTTTCTTTCTTTTCGTTATAAATGATGAAACGAAAGCTTTTACGTTCTCTGTTTTTTCACAAATTGAAGTTATTGGGAGTGTGAAGCTCCATGTAAGTGCTCTTTGTAAACAACGGTGTGCAAGTTATATCATGCAGAAAAAACATTTATTTATGTAATGTGCTGGTTTTTAGGAATTAATCATATGATGATATTAAATGTTTACATTTTACAACTAATTACGTAATTAACATTTTGCACTGTAAAAATAAATTTCACTTTCTTTTAGACCCTAATGCGACCACAGATCATAAACATTAAAACTCCATAAGCCTGTCAAAAAGCCATATACAGTTATGGTAAAAATACAGTAAGTTTTTACATTTCTAAACATATTAAATATAATTCGGTCCTTAACAGGTCTTAAATGAGGTAAATGCAACCCCAAATGAACTACAACACGTAGCATATTACACTGTGTCATTATTTATTTAACAAAAATTGAAACAAAATTAAGATGCAGTCGCTTCTTTTTTCCTGTGAAACCCTTACTGCCTCCATGGAGGGTAATTAAATGCACTTCACTAACTGATCATAAACAAGTGCAAGCACCTCTTTTAACAGCAGTTTTGGCAGTTTTTTTCGCCAGGTGTGTTTTCACACATTAGAAAGGAGAAAAGATATCGGTAATGATTTTAGTAACAGTTACTGCTCATAAATCTGGGAAGGGTTATAAGGCTGTTTCTAATCATCTGTCCTTCACTCTGCAGTGAGAAAGATTACTCACAAGTGGAAAACACTATCTTCTCAGATATAGATGTCCCAGCAAATTCATCCCAAGATCACACAATGCAATGCTGAGAGAAACTGCAAAAAGACCCAAACCCCAAGAGCTATATCTCAGACTCTATAGTCCTCAGTCAGCATGCTAAATGTTAAAGTTCATGACAGCACAATTAAAAAAAGACTGAACAAGTGTGGTTTGTTTTGAAGGCTTGCCAGGAGAAAGCCTCTTCTCTCTAAAAATAACATGGCAGCGCAGTTTGGCTTTTCAAAATTGCATCTGAACAAACCACAATAATGGCCTTTGGACAGAAAAAGTGGAGTTGTTTGGCCGTAATGCACAGTACCATGTTTGGTGAAAACCAAATACAGCACAACAGCACTAACACCTCATACCAACTGTCAGCATGGTGGTGGAGGGTGATGATTTAAGCTTGTTTTGTAGTCACCCGGGCACCTTGCAGTCACTGAGTCAAGCAGGAACTCCTCTGCATACCAAAGTATACCAAAAACTCAAATCTGAGGTCATCTGCCTGACAGTGAAAACTTAGCCAAAATTAATTCATGCAACAGAAAAATGATTGCAAGCACATCAGCAAATCTATTACAGACTAGTTGAAAAAGAAAAGAATCAAGATGTTGCCAGATTGAAATGCTGTACATAAGCAAATGCTGGCAAACTTCAGTGAACTGCAGCAAATAATGGACCAAAATTTCCCCGCAGTGAAGTGAGAGACAGAGAAAGTCATATAGAAAACATATTTCCAGTTATTCCTGCTGAAAGTGTTACTACGCGAATTTGAATCATGGAGTGTGTTTAGTTTTTTTTACACACTGATTCTACAGTTTTGCTTACTTTTTGTTGAAAAAGCAATGGCACTGTGCAATATGTATAAAAATGGCCTAGTTTCTTTTAACCTGCCTGTATAGTGGTGTCTTTTTTTCATGTGTCTAATCTCCTTTTTTGGATCACACAAACAAAAGACTTTTACAGGGATGTCATTGCAATGACTATTTTCAGAGTAACACCTGTACTTCCCCTTGTGTCAACTTTGAAAAGGGCGTATTCAGTTTTAAAAAATGATTATGAAATAACTGTAGAAACACCTTCGGATAAACGTCCCAGTTTGTCTGATGACTGTCTTCCAAATAAAGTAGGTTAAGAGGCTGAAGCTGTAAAAACCGTACTATTATGTAAGCTATGTTGCATCAAATACAATTACATTGTTAGTTTTGTGTGTTTTAACTGCCAGGGCTTTTTTCTGTACTCTCAAACTATGTACAGTGGCTACACATTTTTAATGCAAGCAGTAAGACTTGTTTTTAAAACAATATTTGTACCATGTGGCAATTGTGAAATAAAATCATAGCAAAATAATTGAAAAACGACTCCTGAAAGTCAGCATCCAACCACAGTGTATCTGTACCTGAACCACAGCCTGTGTGTTGCGCACAGTAAGCCTGACCACAGTCAGCTGTGCGGCGGATCGGCTGTCTGGATCCCATGCAAAGAAGGCCCACCTGTTCAATCAAAGAAACAGGTACCCAGCTCACAGACATATACACACCTTTAAGAAAAAGACAGTCTTCACACATACAGACTACGATAAGAAACAGGTGTGAACTACCCACCTCCACATCCAAACCACACAGACACACACCCAGTGCACCTTTACAGCTCACACTCACCCACACACCACCACCGCCAGAGGCGATATAGTGAATCTCTAGCCCGTCTGCCTGTAGTTCTCACGACTCTCTGACCTTACACCGGTAAAGCTGTCGCTTTCCTCTGTGGAGAAAAACAGCCTTTTCATCTGAAAATCAAAGACCAGAAAGTGCAAATCTATGATTTCTACAAGCACAAAAAACCCACTCCTTTAACAAAAAGAGACCACAGGCCATCACCTGTATGCACACGTGTACATGCTTTTTATTTCATTTTCTTGAACCTTGAACTTAAACGAACAGATGGATATACACACCTCCAAGTCCAGACAGCACACTCTTCTGTTTCTACCCCTTCTCACACCAGGTGGGCATCTGCAGATTTTAATATCAGCAGAGCTCCTCCAATATGCAACATTCGCCAAATTTCCACAGCAGGGCCAAATGGGCCTCATACGAATGATTGCACAACCACTGAAGCAAATATGATAAAAATGATATTTTAATATCGCTTGAATTCTTGACAAATACAAGAGCTTTATGTGGTGCGTGTCATCCTGCAAAACTGTTTTGAAAAAAAAAGTAATGTAAGTCTACAATATACAAATATTTGATATTTATGAGCACTCAACAGCTTTCTGACCAAAATCTTTTTTTTCCCGTGATAAATCAGATATCTCTATGAAAGCTTGATTTTCACTGTAGAAACAAATATACAACAATGTTTGTTTTTCATCTCTATACAGTGTGTGGCTGTTTTACTATGATCCTAGTGCTGGCTGTACCTAAACGGGCCAAGACCACGTATGGTGCATACTTTGAATTTTTCAGGTTGAGTGGTTTCCTTCTGACTCCATGTTTTTTTTTGTTTGTTTTTTAATGTTACCAATAGTGGTTTGGCTGCATTCACTATTTAATACAAGGAAGGGAAAAGACAGCTAATGCAGAGGTGCTTAACGATATTTCTTTTTCTTATAGGCTGTATTTAAAAAAAGAAAAGTGGTATTGTGCCAAAAGTACCTACATACTTTTACAAATCTACTTCCTAATTTACTTTGTGAAAGAGTCCCTGGTTCCCCTTTTCTATCAGTGGGTTTTATTTTTTTTCTTGTGAAAAAAGCGGTTGTGGTAAAACACACGTACAAAGTACATATAATGTACTGTTTGTGGACTGGTTACACACTGGAACATTAACTTTAAGAGAACTCCTAATTACATGAAAAATATTTGTTGTCCTGGCTTCTAATTAACTCACTGCTATGGGCCCACATGTTTTTGTTCTGTTATGTGAGAGAGTATTTGTTGTCGGAGATGTCAACAAATCTTTCTTGATGTGGCTTAAACGCATATGAAATTCTACGTTCGAGGAATTTCAAAAACATGAAATATAAAAAAAACATAGAAATTGAATCCTGAACAAGTCCAGTTGGCTCCATAGAGGAAAGCGCTACTACCCCAAGTAGCGTGCTGACTGATATGGCAGGGACATGGCCTCCCAACACTGATCCAATATTACCCAAACAGCAGGGCCCCATGAACCTGGCAGAAGGAGGTTAGCAAAGTTAAACCCTCTTACGACATGCCTCACTGCTCAGGGCCAACCACCAGCTCCTCCAACTGTCCACTGACGGCCACAAAACAAGGCCCCTGTCAGAGAATGTTAAAGGGTCATTGATCTGTAGAAAAGCAATTATTGTAGTGTTTGAACTTTTTTTATTTGTGAAATGGAGCCATTTAACACACGGATATTAATGGAGTGTAATGGCAACAAAGAATTTAATACTTTGACAGCAACAACAATCAGGAACGGTTCCAAATTCATTTAAGGGAGAATATAAATAATAACAATATAAACGTGAATACAATCACAAACCTATAACTAACTGTTATAGGAATTTTGATGTGCATATTTAAAAATCTGTACTGTACATATATAGCGTGTTTTCCTAAAGTCTGCTCTTCTCTGCGGTGCAGAGCCACAGCAAGGAGTAGGAGGCGTGTTCTCATTTCCTCCGTCTGCTCGCCTGCTCGCATCTCCACTCCTTCGACTTCCAAGACATCGCTCAGCCGGCAGATGGGGTGTGGAGATGAGATTTTAGAGAGTGTTTAAGCCCAAGCCGCGGGGAGCCTCTTCAGGGTCGATAGAGAGCACATAATCCAACGGCTCGGGTGAGGGGATTACAAACCTACAGGCAGACTTCTGCTGTTGAGTCCTGCTGTGGGGCACCTTCCACAGGTCACCCCTGTGACATTTGGCTCCAGCAATTATTGTCAATGTCAACTAAACATCATTATATTAGGATGACTCCCTCCAGGATAGCTTCACCTTTCCTGACTTCTAGTCATTGCTGCTAATATATTGGACTCAGTATTTTTGCAGAAATAAAGACTGAGAAACAAATTGATTAATTGAGTAATTTGTAAACTGTCCATGCCTGTTATCCAGACTATATGTATGTATGTATGCCTGGATAACAGGTTAATGCATATCAGGCCTACAGGTATGGAGAATTACTAGCATATTGTTTGTAAATGAACGTTCACATAACTTACACAATCCAATACAGTGTCCAATCAAATTGAAACAAAAAAGTAAAAGAAAAGATCCACGATTCTTTTCCTGCAGCATAACAATATTTAAGTAAAACAGAAAGCCTTTTTATTTTACCTTGGCTCTAGTTGTGTTGGCACCACCTGAGCAATGTCAGGATGCATTTCCTCTCAAGCAAGTGAAGGGGTCTGCCACTGTGCCACAATCTGCACCCGCTTCTCAGGCAGGCTAAACCCTTTGACACCACAGTTTTTAATTAAAATTACATTAGGAGTAATCAGCCAGAAGAGTTGGGGATGGAGGTTAGAGGGACTGAGGGAGGGGCAGGTGAGCGGAGGAAGGGCTACAGATGGATGGTGAAGGAGCAGAGTGTCATCCTAAACCAGCGATCTCTGCCGCCAGGTCAGCAAAGGCGTCGCTGTTGCCCTGTCTGCTTCATCTCTCTTATACTTCTAATAAACACTTTAAACAAAAGAGGTGACGACGGGAGAAAAAAAGACCCGTCGGCCCTTGTTTTGCATAACAGTGCTGTAGTGAAGCACATCACATGTGGTGAATACAACATTTGATAGCTGATACTTCAGTCCTGTCCATTTGTAAAGTGAAATTGTTGAAAGTTTTTTCCCCCCCTTTTCTTTTCCATTACAGGAGACACATCTGGCTTTTTCACTGCATCTGTAAAGGGGGAAGACCGAATGTTAATATGGCTTCCAGGAGAGGGCTGAAGAGAGAAGGGTACAAAGACCCCATTCGTTCTCGCTTGAGGACCTCTCACCAAGATAATTATAAGCTTTATAAAAGTACACAGCAAAAAATAGAAGAAACTCACCAAAAGAATGGATAGACGGGAAAAAGAAAATTACTTTTCCCCTCTGCCTTCGCTTTATGCCCCTTTTAACAAGAGACGAGACGGCAATGGATGAAGGAGGCCTTCTTCAGGAGGCATCCTGTGGCTTTTTGCGGCGAGGCAAAGAGGAACGAGGGAAAGCTCTTCTCTTGTTTCTTCCATTCATTAAGCCAGCACACCTTTGACCATTCTACAATGACCAAAGTTTTCCCTCATCTCACGGTCCATCTTGATAAAAAAGACGGAGAGGACAGACACGAGGACGAGGAGGGGAGCAGAAAAGCAGACCACACTATTTGAATAGGAGTTTGGTATAGAATCCACTAGCACTAAACAACACCAAAGAGAACATCTTGTCTTTTGATGAAGTTTTTTTTTTTTTTTTCCTCCATCTCCCTTTCCTTTCTCTGTTCCTTTTTTCCCCCTCAAATATGATCCTCTCTGGGCTTCTGCACCCACATTGCCTACACTGCGCTGAGTGTCTGAATGCAGTTAATTATCTAAAAGGAAAAGTTTGTACCTGTTGAAAAGCTATCCTTGGCTGCTCGGCTTGTTAATGCCAACAAAAAGCAGCCATAACGGATGGTCAGAGGACACCACATGCTGCGGAGAGCCTTTCAGACATGTCCCTAATAAGAATGCAGTGGTGAGAGCTCCTTTGAATGCACGCAGGGGAGAGAAAGATAGGCAAGAAGGAGAAAAGAAAAGAGAGGGGGGAGGAAAAAAACATCTTTTACCTCTCCATCTATAATTACTCCAAATGAAGAATAGGCTGAAGAAATGGCCAGGGAGACTTTCCATTATGATGGGGGGAAAAAAACCATCAAGCAGAGAAGCCAAAGCAAAAGATCGATAGTTTTTTAATGGAGAGAAGAAAGAGAAGTTTTTGTAACATCTCATAAGTAAGCATGTATGTGTGCTAGCGTGTGTGCGTGCGTGCAAGCAAGTGTGTTTGTGTGTACGCTCGAGGTAAAAAAGAAAAAGAAAAATCCCATTTGTGACTTCTAAATGCACAAAAGCACCGTCTGGACTCTTAAAAAGAGAAGCATTATGTCATCACGCTATCAGCCCCATAGTTAATATTCCTCAGTATCCTGCAGATCCAGTCTTAATCTTTGTATGCATGCACGGACTGGAAACTTACGGAAATGAATACTTGAGGGTGAGTCGTCAACATCAGAGAGAGACGTTGCCTGTCGGGGCTGACAGCTGCCTTTGATCTGCTGACCTGGGAGGAAGTATCATCTTGTGCTGTTAATGGCCTCTAAATGTTTTCACACTTTCACAGGGAGACTCGATTAGTGGTGAAAGTGGGGCCACAGTATTCGTCCCGTCATCGGGACCTCATCTTTGCACTTTATATTAATACACAAATATGCACAGTAGTGACACAATGAAGCGGACATGGTGTTGCATAAAGCAGAAGTATGTACGGAAAAAGGAGGGGTTAAAACATGGGCCAGGTTTTAGAAGTATTGGCGATTTTGGATCCGGGTCCAAATTACTGTGATTTTTAAAAGAAACCCTTTTTTTCTTCTTTTTTTTACTGTTAACTCTTTTGACTTGACTTGTTAGTCAGTGACAGTTAAAACTTGCTTAATCCTCAGAAGATCCAAATGCACTGCCTCTCTGGTAGCCTAATTTTCTCAGCTGCTTTGCCACCAGCAGAGTATGAGTGGGCTATTTTTGAGATTTTTGTTTGTCGATGATCTGCTGTAAGAGGGTGACTAGCGCTGAAGGTTTGGGAGCAATTGACAGTGCTTTTATAGGATCAGAAGGTGTGTGTAAGTCTGTAATAAATTACACCAAAATTGGTGAAAAACACACTTCGCAAAGGATGATGCAAATTAGGAACCTATCTAAAAACAGTATGTTTATTCAATATAGGCTCGTTGTTTCCACGCCGTGCGTGCACGCATTAGAAGGGGACGAGAGTGGGGGTTTAGAAGCACACAGGCCTCACGCGGGGTAGGTGCTAAAATATACAGTGAAAAAAACTCAGAAATTGTGACAGCTGAACAGCAGAGAGGAAAGGGGAGGGCGGACAAAACCAATCTAGTTTTACTTTCAGTATTGATACGTAGAATATTATCATTGGGGAAACAAATATATGTACTGAGATAAAGAAAATGTGAAAAGTTCTTTGCTGATTTTTATTTCAGCCGGTGTTTTTCATCATTTTTCATCATCATCATTTTTACTTCTGAAATAATCAGAGCAAAAATATAAGGATGTGGCAAAATATGTACAGCAAGTGTTTGTCTTTTATGGTGCCGTGAAAAATTTTACTGACATCACCAACGGGAAGCTTTTTCCTCTAAAATACAGCTGAAGTAAGCACACACTCACACATACACACACACAGCACGGGGAGCAAGGAAGCAGCCTCTCAATTATCAACCTCTCCTTGACGCTCTCGACACCTCATGTTTCTCTGTTAATGACTGGATTAAAGCTCTGATTAAGATGCACTTAACCCATAAACAGCAGCTCCCATTCACAAATCATTAAAAAGCCAATTAAAGCAAGCCCAAACCTCAATTAAGACTGACGAAGGCCAGATAATATTAGAGGGGTAAGCCCCTTTCCACTGTATTGAACAGGGGCTAGGAATGTGTGTTACTTTAGGTCGTGGTAAAAATTTGGTTTAGAACATAACTCCATTATGTGATCCTTGGTTTATAATGCTCCTGTTCAGCTAAGAGGAGCAATGCTTGCTGCCCCCCCCCCCCCCCCCCCCCCCCCCGTGGACAGAGAAGGCTGATTAAAGTGAAGAATATTGCTCTAGAAGTAAGAACATGCTGTACAAACGCCGCTTTCTGCATATATTTGAACATATTTTGTGAATTTCAGTGCTTTCAATTTTGAATTGTGTTTCAATTTCATGAATAATTTACACTGATTTGTCATTAAACTGTCTAGTGCTAGTGATTCTTTATTGTGTGCTAAAGTCCGTAACAAGTGGTTTTAATTAAAAATCTGGAGATTTCCAAGATATGGCAAATTTCCAACTTTGGATTTGTCAAGTTGAAAAAAAAAAACGGATAAAGAGGGCTGAAGGTAAATGCAAAAGATCTACAAATCACCCCCAATCTAATTATTACCTTCTTAGTTTTGATCCTTTGTGGTGGTAAACAAGGAATTCTAAGTCACACATGCAGTTTTGTTCCTAGCTGTTACCAATTCCGAGGTTCATTTCTACTTCCAAACTTCTAAACAAAGCCGATTAATTAACTCTCAGGATTATACCTCTGAACCATAAAGAGCTCACAAATTACCTTGGGGGAAGTGATTACAACCATGGAAAACAATAAATCAATCAATGAATCTAATGAAGCCTGCGTGCCGTCGCTGGCATTTCGCCCTTACTCCCAGTCATCTGTGGAATAACAATGGGAAAGACGGGGATCATAGTTAAATTGTTAATCATAATGTGATACCACAGTCAGCAGATTCCCCATATGAGGAAAAAACACGCTCTGGGTCCTGTTTGTCTGTTATGAGAGGGGACTTAATGCAGAAAATATTCTTTCCACCTCGCTGGAGAGGGCCACTTTTCTAAAAAATACAGAGGTTTTTATTTATTTATTTATTTTAACTGTTATTATGTCGATAAATATGGAGATCTCGATGTGCACTCTGTGTACAGAGTGAGTTTGATGAGAGAATTTGTACATAACAGCTGATCGTTAAACCCAATCTTTTCCTGCAGCGCTGCTACGCTCAGTTCGACCTATCGTTGTCTTAATGACACAGATGAGAGATCCGCTACCTTTAAGTGGTTAGTGTGCAATCTTTCGTTCAGCAGCACCCAAGCAGCAAGAACAGTTGTCGCTTTAATATGTGCGGTAAAGACTTAGTCATTCTAACCACTTTCCCTCAAAAACGAAACAAAGAGTGCACTCATCAGTAAAGGCTTCTTTGAGGCCATTTTAATTTCCCTTGTTACTTTTGCTTATGATCTTAAATGCATCAGCCTCTGAGGATTCAGCTCTCGATTGTGACCCAGGACCAAATGTGCTTATCTTTTGGGGCTGCTGACACTGGCAGATTGGTGGGCAGAAATTCTTAACAGTACAGATTGGGTGATAATAACGTTGCACTCTAAACAGGGCTTAATTGCTTTTGGCCTGCGACTTTAAGAACGTCCCATCAGATAGGTGATTTTGGAAGTCATGGGTCTTGGCTGAGGAAAGCTTCTGGGAAGATGAAGCACGCGTGGGAAGTTGTGAATGGGGCGGACTGGCAAGGGCAGAGACTCGGAGCCCTCTTATTCTCTGCTGTTGTAAATGCCAGCGATAAAAGTCAAGAAATAACAGGTGTTTAACTTTTGGTTTGGACACATTTCGCAGACTAGGATAGCTTAGCACTACATGTTCATGGAGACATAACCTTTGTTGACAGACAGCACAAAAGCATTAATAGTATCACCGTGAAGCTGTTACAACCGTTACTTCACTGACTCAAAGTGAAGGTGATAGATTACAACATGGTTCCTGAGAAACACCCGCTTTTAGAAACCAAAAGTAAAAGCACGTCCACTCACATATTAAGATGGTGTGATTTGTCAAATAATTTGTCTCCACTACTTTACCATGCCGGTGTTTTGCCCCCCAAAAAAGACTTCCCAATGGGACTAATTGGTAAATAAAGGTTAAATAAACAGGACTTCATCCACCTCCTGTATTTGTAAAGAGATATTCAGAGAGATAGCCTCCCAGTATAAAGTCATGCAAACGGGATCTCATTAGCAAATGCAAATGAGAACCCACCAAATCTTCACAGAGAGGCAGAAGTGCATCTCCGTGGGATAGCTGGAACATGACAGTTCCCCCAACTGCCCCCACGCTGAGCACCAAATGTGATGGTCCACTCCTGCTGCTGCTCTTAACAGGATGTAGGACCAAACCATAAATGTAAGCAAAGGGGAGGAAAGAGGAAACGTGTAGCTAGATGCCCAATTAAACCCTGCTATAACAATCCTTACTGGTGACTGTATTAGAGAGGACTATCCTCTAGGAAATAGCTACATCAGCCATCTATCTAGTCATCATTGTGCTCAGTATAGCTGTGTCTGCAATATCTACTGTTAAGATATATAAATATTTTTGTTACAGATGGATTTAGATATGTATGTAAAAGTTTACTTTGGATCTGGTGAAAAAAAACTTTTCATGCAGTACTAACTCCCCATCCAATATGCAAATTACATCCCATATGTGCGCGGAGAACATATTTCTGGTTTCCTGTATGATCTGGGAATGCAGCTGATCAGCTATAGAGGACAGAAAGCTGAGATTACATTCAATTAAAGTGATAATTAATTTGATTTCTATGTCTGTGAAGTGCCGAGAGGGCAGTTCCCAGAAAGTGAGAAATACAAACCCTCTGAGCCAATCAGAGCTTTTGTCTGAGACAGAATCTGTCGTGACATCACAAGCCATGGTGGGCAGGGTTCCTGGCATGGCCTCAGACCAGCAGACGTTCTGCTGCCAGCAGGGTGGCAGTGGCCTAGGGCAAGGCAGCAATGGCCAGGTCACCAGCTTTTTTCCTCCCGCATGCACGAGCGCTGCAGGGAGGGGGAACCAGCAGAATGGCAAGATGTCAGAAACAGCCCTTTAGACGTGTCAAACAGGAGGCACAGCTAGGGGAAGGTGTTCACTGAGCGTGACAGAGAGTGAGGCTATTCCACAGACGATCGGCCCAGTGACACATAACAATAAGGTACCTGCATGGTGTAATAAAATCATTGAAGTATGTTTTTGCAATGAGATAAACTCATTTGATTAAAAATACACAAGTAATCTACTTTGAACAACATTTTTAGTCAGTATTTTAACAGTTCTTTAAAATATTCAGAATTTCACTTTATGCTCACTGGCTCGAAATTCATGATGCCACAAAACCGCATTTTTAATTATTAGATTTTTTTAAAAATGCATTATGTTGAACTGATGGTTAATCTGAATGCTGACATGCATTCCTCCTTCAGCGCATGAGTGTGAAAACACCCTCTGAGTATCAAACACTGCACATACACATCGCCCTCCATAAGGTTAAACATCCAACTATATAAAATACATAGAGGCACATTTTTCTTGCCAGAAGGAGAAGATTTTAAAGGCAGGTAATGCCTTTTTTTCTCTCTTCTTTTACTGTTCCTCACACGTCAATGTACAAGTCCCTGCACTCCTGGGAAAAATAGAAGTATATTTAGAAACTTTTCGAGAATCTGCTTTCTCACTTGTGACTCATAGATTTTACCATCAAAACAGGTGATCACATGTGTTGCTGTGTCAGATTGATAGTATGCTAAATTGAGAAAGAGAAAGTAAATGGGAAGAAAGTTCAATTAAGTTTTCTTTTAATTTTAAATCACTACAAAGCGGCACTACAAAGAGAGTGGCCTTTTTAAAAAATACCTTAGAAAATGATCTATTTGGGGAGTAATATATACTAACAATTATAAAAAAATAAGTTCAATCAAGCCTGTTGTATGGCTGGTGAAGATGGAAACAGTTAGCCGGGTGGAAATACTTTAAGTTCAGAGGAAGTTTAGCGCCACAGAAACCCAAGACCAAAAAAACTGTGAATTCTACCTCCATATTCATCGGTTCCGTGAAACAATCAAAACAAATCAATCCGTTTATCAGCACAAACAACAGAAGCGTATTCCACTGTTTGCAGTTAAGATAGTTTTCATTTGTCCTGTTTGATGTGTGGTGAGTTCAGCCGCTTCACTAATCCTCTCACTTTGTCTTTGTCATGTTAACTTCCAACCAAGTGTTGTCTACTGAGGAGAAACGAGTGGGCATTTAAGATGTTGAAAAGGTGTGCCATTGAAAGGGTAACTCAGCATGAGTCAAGGTCTGGATTGGATTTTTTCCTTTGAACTTAAAAGTGGAAAGACAAAAAAAAAAAGTCAAAGAGAGGAAACAATCTTACACGAGCCTCCTCTGAGTTTTATGGCCTTTTACTTTTACAAAGGAGACAGTCAAGAGGTAGATTTGTATGTGAATTCCACGGTAAACGTCTCCTTCTGCAGATATGTGGAATAAAATTACCTTTGGCTCCAGCGTCACTTAGGTTGAAAGACATGAATGTCTTTCTATCTCATATATTTATTTAGCTCAGTTATGACTAAATCTCAAAGCAGCAATATGACCCTCTTCACTTGGTTGCTCTTATAGGTGGGGCTCCTCACTCTCCATCCTCATTAGCACATTAGCGCTGAGCAAATAGAGTATCTGTAACCTCTGCAGAAGTGCTTTTCATACATGCTGTTATCCAGGAGAAAAAACCCCCAAACCAAAACAAAAACATTTATCATGTTCATAGTGGTAAACAGCTTCTTTATACTCTGACATGTTTCATATACCACTGCTGGTTAAAACGTGGACTGCCCGGTTTCCTGAGTTTACTTTTACTCACTTTTCTTGGGTGTTGCTAATTTCATGTATCTCTCATCTAAAACTTCAGTGTGGTATGTTGACAAAGACTCCAAATCCCTCATCTCTTTTCTTCATAGACAACAACTTTCACAATCAGTCACCTTATTACCTATATGACTGTCTAACACACTCAGGTTGCCATAAGCCCAGCACAACTGACTTTGCCCTGTTATTTTATTCTGCTGATGTCTTTGTTTAAGATTAGAAGATGGGAGCAATTCACGGCTGGATTTGGAAGCAGCTTCGCTTTTACACACCTTGGCTGTGATGCTGAGGATCCCCTGCCCCTCCCCTGGTGATCGGAGGGAGATCTGATAAAAGAGGATGCTGTCTGCGCGTCATGGCCACAAGGAGAGAGCAGCGGTGAAAGCGGGACTGCGTCTCTGCGCTCCGATCAGTCCGCCTCCGCATGGCTCCGGTTTTATTATAAACTCTGCTGCCTTATTATTATTTTTCCGGACACAAACGCAGCATGATGCCGTTTGCTGTTTACAGCTTCACCGGTTATCTGTGCTGATTTTGTCTTAAGTTTTTAATACTTTCTTGTCTTGAAGCTTTTTAATTAGAAACACCGGAGGACCCTGGAGGCTTGGTAAGTTTGCAAATACAATTATATATATTTTCAAATGCAACTAATACATTTGCAGAATTTATTATTATTTATTATGATGATAAAGCTTTATTTTACATTTAAATGTGCAATAAATGCAACAAACAACTTATTTATTCAGCCTGCAACGAATTAACCCACAGTAAATAAGTTTCTAGTGTCTGGTTTATTTGCATTTCTTCTCCCACCCACCTCTGTATTAATATCGTTTAATTCCGGTTCTTTTGGTTTCTCACATCCGACTGTCTGATCCAAGAAGCATCACAGGTTTCTTCAAACGGAAAAATAATTGGCTATTTTTCTTTTTCACGTCGGCCATCCCGTTGGGACACAACCTCATTCGAACTGAATGCATGCAAATCCATTACCTCTGAATACTGATAGTATTATTTATTTACACGTAAAATGAATCTTCACGATTTAACTGCTATTATTAGTGTTATTACTCCTCTGAGAAGTAGGCCTACATTAAAAACAATAAAATAAACATGCATACATTTTTGTTCAAATTATTTGTTTTTGTTGGACAGCATTAAATTGAATAAATATTCGTTTCCATCGGAATATATTTAGGTCGGACAAATCTGCAATTTTATTTAGTTTTGATACTGAAAACGCTACGACTTTCAAAACTCGCGGGCGAGTTTCACGTCTACCCCCGTAAATCTGTGCATTGCTTCACGTTTGTCATATGATTTACAAGAAATTGGCTCTTACCTCGAAGCGAGTCCCAGCGAGCTTGTTAATATCGCTCCAGTATTTCCAATAACTGTAAATCCTGAGCTACTCAGTTGCACTTATATCATTTTCTTTTAATTATTATAGCCGAACTATTGAACTTGTGAATACAGTATATCATCAAAGAGCAAATAAAATCTAATAAAACGTGTAGTATATGAGCCGCACTGGAACGCATTTAGGGCTAATTGATTAGCTAATCGTGTTTTTAAAACAGCGGAGGAAAAAGTAAGAGGGGGGAAATGGCAACAAAAAAGAGCCTTGTTTTCAGTAAAGTTACTATTTTTGGGGAGACCACGACAACTGAAATCCAGCACTTTAAGACTGACTTCACATACTTCACAACCACACCCTGGTACGCCCACAAATATCTCCGGTGATATGGAGGTCATTTCCTGCAACCGTCTCACTGTGTATGCGACTTGACAGCTTGAGATGTGTATTAGGGACAACTTCAGGTCTTTTTGTAACCACTGTTTGCTTCTGTCTGTCTCAGTCATTCAGAATCCAGTGGATGTTTGCAGGGGAGCCTGTTTTTAGGAGCAGACACCTGAAAGGAAAAGAAGGGAAGGTGACATCCCTGATAGAGAGCAACATCAGCTGAGCCCAAACCAAGAGAAAAGCAAAGATGCTCGGGAGTGAAGGGGAGAGCAGTTCATATTCTTCTTCCAAAGACACGGCAGATGAGAGGCGCAAGTCTCCGGCTGTGGAGGGGGATGATCCGGTTGTTAGCAACAGGTACACGGAGCACGGGATGAGTGCTGACCGGTACTATATCCCATCCGCTATTTCTAAGCAAAGTCCCGAAGCAGCCAGTCATTGCTCTTTTATCCCCTACACCCCCAGCGGGGCGGTTTACACCCCATCCAGTGCTGGAAGGTATCCCTCATCACTGCACCTGGGCTCCGTGTTGCAACCGGCCGGATTCCCTCCCTCAGCCCCCGGGCGCAGTCACATTAGTCCCACTTACCAGCTCGGACAGAGTCCCGGCTGCATCTACCCTCCATACACCAGCTCGGGCTCCGCTCTCGGTAACATGGCTCTACCCCCCGCCACCACCGGCCCGGGGGTGAGGTCCCAGGTTTATCTCTGCAACCGACCTCTATGGCTCAAGTTCCACCGACACCAGACAGAGATGATCATCACCAAGCAGGGCAGGTGAGATGGCAGGAAAAGTGTGCAAAGTTAGAGCCGAAGCTTTTCCCTTTAATTTCCTTTAACTGTCTGTCAGTTTCTCTTATGTTCTTTTTCTTCTTCTTCTTTATTAGCAAAATATTTATTTTAATGTTCTGTTTCTTTGAATCCTCCCTCTCTGTTTTTTGCAGACGGATGTTCCCTTTCCTCAGCTTTAACATAGCTGGTCTCAGTGTGACAGCGCATTATAACGTGTTTGTGGAAGTGGTGCTTGCGGATCCAAACCACTGGAGATTTCAGGGGGGAAAGTGGGTCACCTGTGGGAAAGCGGACAACAGCAGCCAAGGTACCGAAAAGGGTACATAGTGCCTATTTTCTTTCTTTCTTTTTCTTTTTTTTTTTTTTAAAGAAATATATTTTAAACTGAGTTGAATTCAACATTTCCCCTGCGATTTAAAAGCAAAATTCACCCGGATTTAAGACAATTTCATCCCCCAAAAGACTTTTTTTCTGTTTAAAAACAAACAACAACAAAAAAAGACAAACAAAGAAAAAGAAATTCGCTTATTTTATAGCCTAAGCCTAACTTCTCAACTAGGCCATGGAGCAAAAAATGGGTTCCCCAGCTTTTCCTAATGGAAAGTCCCATGTTTTCAGTAGAATTTTGTGTAATTTGTTTTGGAAATCTTGAGTTTAAATATTGGAAAATGTATTTCTCTTTATTTAAGGGAACAAAATCTATATCCACCCGGAGTCCCCAAACACAGGGGCTCACTGGATGAGACAAGAAATCTCCTTCAGTAAACTGAAACTCACAAACAACAAAGGGACGAGCCACAATACTTCACAGGTACTAAACTCAAAGCTGAAAATAACTAAAGGCCTGTAACCCTCAAAATAGGTTGCAAATGGCAAAACATTTTCCATTACACCAAACCTTCATTCAGTTGTTGTTTTCAATATAGATTAGTCTGTTTAATATAAACTGTAGTGATGTACTTTTACTATATTTTGTTTATTGGCACCTTGATAATTAATGTGGCACAATGAAAGCGTTTTGTATTCGGACTAATTCAGACTTGAAGAGCTAACTATATTGTTTGTTTTATTTTTTTAATTTGTGCTAGGAAGGAAATTAGTTTAGATATTTTTGTGTCTATGCAAAGATGATGTGATGAAATTAAACTACAGTAGTGCAAAAATAATGCTTAAGTCATATAATTGCAGGACACAAAGTTATTCACTGAAGCTTTTACAGATTAGAATTTTTTTTGTGAATAGCGGTGACGTTGGAAATTATAGAGTGCTTTAATTTTTTTTTCAAAATTAGCATTATTTTTTTTTTTTACGCAATAGATGATTGTTCTGCAATCCCTGCATAAGTACCAGCCAAGGCTGCACATTGTGGAGGTGACAGAGGATGGAGTGGAAGACCTTAACAGTGACCTTAAGACCCAGTGCTTTACTTTTCCAGAGACTCAGTTTATAGCAGTGACTGCCTACCAGAACACGGATGTAAGTGTGGAAAAACTCCGGCCTCCCTTGGTGGTTGTTGTTTTTTGTTTTTTGTTTAATTTTATTTTAGATATAAGCTCCCATTAATAGGTCCTCAGAGCCGTATGCATGCATTATATTTAATTATTTACATACTGCATATTATAGCTTTTTAATCAGTTTAGAATTCCCATTTATTAAAACTTGTTCAGTTGGCATGGGAAGCCATTTCTAACTTTAATCAGCCACAGTTTTCCAAAGCAAGCTAAACATGAGGTCTATAGCTACACAAGCATGATGCTCCTTTATTCTTTGCTTTTCCAAATCTAAAATGTAGCTTAACCTTCGGCTGTGCCTTGTTTTAGATCACGCAGCTGAAAATTGATCACAACCCTTTTGCCAAAGGATTCAGAGACAATTATGATTCGTGAGTATTTTCTATGCGCTTACATTGCTGTGCATCTCTTTCAAAGCAAACAAATACATCATACTGTGGCTACACCAACTAATTGTGAAAGAACTTTCACATTGAACTGTCTTGACCTCATGTCTTATAAGTACATTTATTTATTTAATTTTTAGGATGTACACAGCTCCAGAGAATGACCGCCTTACACCGTCTCCTACGGACTCTCCCCGTGCCCACCAGATTGTCCCTGGCACCCGCTACGCGATGCAGCCCCTCTTCCAGGATCAGTTTGTCAACAACCTTCCTCAGAATCGCTTCTACAACAGTGAGAGAGCTGTACCGCAGACTAACAGCCTCCTCTCGCCTCAGTCAGAAGACGCAGCTTCGCAGAGGTGGTTTGTCACCTCAGTGCAGCAAGGGGGAAGTAGCAGTGGCACCACCAACAAGCTAGATCTGACACCCTATGAGGGAGAATATTCAAGTTCCCTGCTTCCTTATGGTATCAAATCACTGCCCATGCCTACTTCTCACGCTCTTAGCTACTACCCAGACTCCCCATTTACTACAATGTCTGCAGGGTGGGGGTCTAGAGCAGCATACCAAAGAAAAGTCACATCCAGTCTGCCTTGGTCCCCCAGACCCAGCCCCACTGCCAGTTTCCCAGAAGACTCAGAAAAGGTTAAAGCACAGATGGAAGAGGAGGTGAATGGTAGCGGAGCCCTGATCAGCTCCTGGACAGACCCACAACCATCAGCTCTTTCCTTAGACAAGACCAATTCCTATTCTCTGGGCTGCAAAAGAAGGCGTGTGTCTCTCAATGGTCCAAGCACGGAGGACTCCTCCAGCAACACCAAGTGTGAGGACTTGGTCTCTGTTCCCACCAACAATGGCTACAGCAAGGAAGCCCCCCCATCCAAAAGCATGGCAGCTTACTATCCATTTTACACAAACCCTTAAACGTTTGTTTGGTCTTCATCTGCTACCATGAATGAGAAATATTGTTTTAGCATTTTTTTTTGTTATATGAAGACCCTTATTTTGTGTTGGCAGTGATAAATGTCTTTTTGTTTCTTTTGTGGCAAGACAGAAAATGATGAAGAAAAATTATGGCATTACAAGAAATGCACGTGGTACGATGAGCGTCTCCGTCTTAAGGCTTTTTGTTTGTTCCCAAACCATATATATATATTTTTAACTCCCCTTTTATTGAACTGAAATTTACAAAGTGCCAAAGCATTCGTTTAAGGTGCCCTGTTTTTTTTTTGTTTTGTTTTGTTTTTTAAAGTGTGTTACATTTCATTGTTGCATACATTTATGTATCTACCCTTACACTGAGATTAAGCTATGTGTTTACAGATTATATATTGAAGGCCTGTTCATATGAAATGTGTGCATTCTTAAATATATGAGAACAATATGCTGTATATACCTTAAATGCAAAGTTCAACTATTTGATAATAAAAGGCACACATGTTATGTTGAGTTTCGATGTGGTTATTTCAAGTGAGTGGAGACTGCTAAGCCTCTGCTTAAATACAGTGTACTGTGCATTTAGTATTTGTTTGGTGTAGGTTGTGAATGCAACTGAGAAATACTTTCTGCAATTACTCACGAGGCGTGTGTAGGAGATGAAAAATGAAGAACGGCGCCACTCAGCAGTGTGATTTTTCTGTGGACTTTGGCGCACTCTAGTGGTCTTTTTCTGTAATGCGGCTATTACAAATGATTAGCCTGTTGAGTTGAACGTCTACTCCATCCCATGTTCACTCCAGAGAAGCCTAAAGCAGAAGTGTTTATAGATTTACCCGTTTTAGAAAGATTTCAGGTATTTTTCCGTTAGTGTAAGCGCGTACGCCGTACTTATCTTACCTATTTCCGCTTCAGATATGATGCCCGGCTTTATGAAGGTGTAAATAGCTGTAGTTTCTAAGGGTAAAAAAAAACAAAAACAAACTAAACTAAACTAAAAAAAACATGCACTTGGTTGAAATTAATGTTAAAGCAAAGCTTAGGCTTTGAAAAATAAGCCGGCCACGTCTTTCTCGCCTGTTTTAGGGGGTTGTTTTGAAACCTGGCAACCCGACTAGTATCCAGCAGGAGCCACCAGAGTCAACGGAGAGTTGACTGGGGCAACAGCACAGCGCATAGCTCACATTGTTTATACAGGTTTGCCCCACATAACGAGAAAACTCTTTGCTTTACCCTTTGCGACTGACAATTCACTCACAAGGCCAGGTGTACAACAGCAAGATGTACAATCAGTGTAAGTCGAAATACTTGTTATTCATTGTTTACGGAGTTTTTCAACTGTACTTGCTACCGTCAAGTTGGCTAGCATCGAGATTAGCACGCTAGCTCAGCCAGCCTCTAGCGTGTACACTGACGTTGGTCAACGCAGATGCTAGCGTCATGAGGTTTTTTGTTTTTGAATATTATATAGCTAGCAAAGCAGCAGAGTGTTTTGTCAGTACCAGTGGCATTATCGACAAAAGGAATGGTTTGCAGCTAACGTTTTCTAAGGTTGGTTGTCGGCAGATTGGTTTTATTTTTAACCAGCAGTGGAACAAAGCGTTATCGGGGTCTGTTCATTAACACAACATGACACGCTGTCGTCGATTTTCTGCTAGCGAAAATGGTAAACACCGCACGACGTGGATACAGGCCTGCATGAAGTAGTTTAGTGACAAGTGGCGGCTACGTGGAATAACGTTTTTATTTTTCTCATGTTAACGCTAGCTGTTGCTGTGAGCTTTAGTTAGATGTGGTTGGTTGAAGCTGTAACGGGGGAGTGTCGTTGACTGTTGTAAGATAGGTTAATGCTGTAGTTATTCATTTAGAGAGCAAGCTCGTTGAGTAATATGTGTTACAAACTATGAGATTATATAACTGTTCAAAGATCAGGTGTTTTTCTTTCTTGCTTTTTTTGTATGCCAAGGTGGTATACTGTTTGTCTTGCTTTGTGATGGTGTCTGGCCACTGGGGTAATCACATGGCACACGCCTGATCTAAGGTGGTGTTCACTTCCACTGGCTGGTCTGTTTACATGATGGATAGCGTTATTTAAATGTACGACAATGATCGCAGGGGATGATTTCACATGTTAAAATGGTCGATATTAGCACACGTAAATGTAGACAGTATTTACCAACTGAATAAATGATAAATCATTCATATATGTAATACTTGTTTATTTTCCACCTGCCTCCATTCTACCAATCTTACTAAAGAGTGAAAACACGTCTGTGCCATATTGCTATTCTAATTGATGAATAGATAACCACGTCATAACTTTGGTATTCGTTTTGTTACAGTTAATAACACACTTTCCCAGAAGACTACCAAAGGTCTCACTCTTATCTTCCTTACTTAGTTTAAAGATTGACTGATTAGAACAGTGTGTCAGACCTGTCCACGGTCTTGACTCTGTTTATATAACAGCGCAAATAGTTAGCTGTCTTCAGTTACTTACTAACCTATGGAATGCTTGGTATTAATGGGAGATGGGGATTTTCGGTGAGTATTCATTCCTTCCATTGCACACATAACTTGTCTCCACCAGTGAGAATTTTGTTATTGGGAAATTGAATGCGTGTTATTATAAAAACAAATTATGCTGTGTCCTGTGTTCGGTCTGCTGCCGCTTACTAAAAATACATAAAGGTATCACATTGCCCTGACGGTCGTGACCATATGGTGCCCTGGTGGAAGCGGAAAGCGGACTTGCTGTGTGCTATTCTTCAGTTGAGGATATCTTGCTTCATAATGAGCCCTGGCCTCAGTGGGATGAGTAGCTTTGGCACAGTGAAGCGGAAACTCCTGGTGATGCCAGAGGAAGCCTTGTCCATCTCTGTGTGGGCTTTGTCCTCACTATGTTTAGGTATTCAAAAAAAATATATAAATAAATTCAAAAAAAATAAAAAGAGAAACAGGGAGCTGGTTTACAGTGCAGTGGTGATGCTGACGCAGGAGCTTGTGGCAGAGCAGCCCAAGCACCCTTGAAGACTGAATTCTTGTTTTGTGACCAGAGGGAGTGGAAGTCAGCTGTACAAAACGAGGCAAAGTTGCTTTTCCTGAAACTGGTGAAAATATTTTTGATTTATTGGGATGATGTGGAAACTTGTATGACCGACAAACCTCTTGACCATTTTCTCGCTTGAAGAGCCTTGTTGGGCTCAGGCATAAAGACGTTTTACTCCCAATTTTTTGTCTTTTTATTAGGACATGCAGTATGCTGGCTTATTGGACTTGAACAGGTGGAAGACGACTTAAGAGGCTGCTGTCCCAGTCAGACCTTTGGACCCACGGTAGGGGACGAAATGGGGAACACAGCGACCAAGTTCCGTAAGGCTCTCATCAATGGAGATGAACTGCTGGCTTGCCAACTGTATGAGAGCAACCCACAGTTCAAGGAGGCTCTAGATCCCAACTCTACATATGGAGAGTCCTATCAGCACAACACTCCACTGCACTATGCTGCCCGGCACGCCATGACACGCCTACTCAGGTTAGGATATGGCCCAAATAAAAACAAATACGCAAGCAGACAGAATGTATACTTCATATTTTTGAGTGTTGTCAGTGAGGAAAAATTGTTATTCTGACAGGGCCTGATAATGATTGGGTCATAGATGGTTCTCAAGCTTTATGTCTAGTAACCCTTAACCTGACTTCTTCTCTTTTTTTATCACTCAATGGCAGCTTATTCCATCTTTTCACTTTTGCTGTATTTTAAAATTCAGTTTTTCTTTTTTCATGTTTTTTTTTTCTCTATATGTCTCTGTCCCATCTGTGTCTCTACATAGCCATCTGTTAGCAGCTCTCAGGAATGCAACATGCTGAGCTGGAATAGAATGACGTTCCAAGAGCTTCCTATCTGACAAGCTAACAGTGCAGACTGTGCTTGTTTTTATCCCACTCTGGCCTTACTCTTAAAAAAACAAGAACAGTAGTTTAAGTCATATAACTGGTTGTATAGCTATAATTCTAGTTTATGGTTTTCACAAAAGCAATGAAATGTTGAAATCTAAACTATTTTGGGAAGGAATTGACCTGCGTTGCAGTATACAGCTCTCCTTTTTTAGAATATTGTGCAGTTAAAATGCTGTAAAATATTCAGTTACACGAAAAGCTACATGCACTATGCATAACTCGTGTTTTTTTATCTTAAAAAAAAATCATGTTTACGTTCTGAATCAGCACTGATGTCATAAGAATTTGCAGTCTGTTGACAGTATCCCACAAAAGACAACGCATTACAATTTAACCATCTTGTCATGTTGTTATTCTCTTTTAGGTCTTTTCTCCTAAGCAAAGATGGCAATCCTAACAAGCGCAACGTGCACAATGAGACATCTCTGCACCTTCTCTGCATGGGGCCTCAGATCCTGACTTCAGAGGGAGCTTTGCATCCCCGCATCTCAAGGCCATACGAAGACGAACAGCGACGAGGGGAATGCCTTCAGATCGTGCTAGCATGGACAGGAGCTAAGCTGGATCATGGAGAGTATGAAAGGGCTGATGTCAATGCCACTGACAACAAGAAAAACACTTGCCTACACTATGCTGCTGCCTCAGGCATGAAGACTTGTGTTGAGGTGAGATTATAATAAAAAGATATTGCAGATATTTTCTCTGGGCTAGTGTAAAATTTTCTTAAGTGTGAAATTTTTGGGGGGTTATGATCAAAACCTCTGTAGCTGTAAACTGACCAGTTTCACTAAGACAAGGGCAGAGAGTATATGAGGGGAAGGATAATAAATGAGACCAGAGTAACTCTGATGCTCACACACATCATTCAGTGTCTGCTCTTTTGTGTAATGAATATTTGTAGAATAGATCCTCACGTGTGGCCTTGTCCTAGAGTCAATCTTGACCTTTGGTAGGGAACTGTAATTTGCATCTTCTCATTCGCCCTCGCTGGTGAGTTTTTGGAAGATGCTGTGGAACACGGTACAACTTAATTAATCTCCTGGACAGCTCACACCAGATATAACAGTCAAATAGATTACGCGTGACTTTATTGTTATTGCATGTAATAGAACAAAATTACAAATGCTGCTCTTAAAATGTGCTTCAGGAAAGGCAAGCAGCCAATAGTTGGGAAATCCCCAGAAAGAACTGCTGTACAGCTGGTACTAATTTTAAATGATCGCATTTCTGCACACTGTCATTTATTTAGATGACTCTTCATTATAGAAATATTATTGTTGCCTTCACTCTAATTTCCCCCCAGAATCCATGCAGTTTATTACAAAATGCAATTTGCACCATGTGCAGAACATAATGTCGAGGCTGGCGATGCAGACAGGTATGTTGTGACAGAAAAAGAGACACCCTACTTCCAGGGTGTCAAGAAATGCCATTCACAGACAGTTTAAAAAAGTAGACTCAAGCACAGAAATGACAGTTACCAACAGAAGCCACCACCCCCCAAAAGACACATTATTAACGTGTGTGTTTTTCTTGTACTGCTCTCAATATTACCTGAGCTCCTTTAATTGGCACTTGATCATCAAGACTTAGTGTGCCATACTCTACAAAGAACTTTGAAGTAAAGTGGATATAAGTGAACTCTTTTTCAGTTTTCTCGAGGTGGGTAAGTTGTTGCTATTTTTATTTTTATTTTTTTTACTGAAGTCATAATTGCAGTCTATATCAAAATAACTGTAATTACTGTTTCATGCCTTAATTGTGGATACTTTCCTCTGATTACTGTTACAGGGTGAGTGGTACTCCACTGTGCAAGTAATCACAGGTGTTTGGAACTACATATATAGTCAGCGAGCTTTAGTATCTGTTCTTGAATGCACGATGTGTGCCATTGTTCAATGCCAGATATTCCTCTTGTTTCTTCGTGCTCAGATGCTGGTGCAGAGAGAAGCGGACTTGTTTGCGGAGAATGAAAACCGCGAGACTCCATGTGACTCTGCAGAGAAGCAGCACCACAAGGAGTTGGCCCTGCGCCTGGAGTCGCAGATGGTCTTCTCTCTTGCCCCTGAGGCAGAGGGTATTGAGGCAGAATATGCAGCCCTAGATCGAAGAGAGGTACAGTATAACACACCAACAAGGAGTGGGTGTATAGCTTTCAGTTTATCACCCTCAGCTGGTGTGACTTAAAATGTTATTAGAACCAAACTTTAGTCCACAGCATGCTGTTTAAAAAAATCCCCCCAAAAAGTAATTTCACTGTTGTTGCTGTATTAGGTCAAACTGTTTTAAATGAGCTACCCTGGTCATCCTAGCCTGGCTGATCCCACACAGCTTCTGTATTGTTACACTTGATTCGTCCTTATAACCCTTTAGCTACATAAGTAAGGAATAGAAGCAACATATGATGGTAACTTTGCTCTTGGAAAAATCCACTAGTTGACTGTATTTCAGTGTTTACATTTTTGCAGGAGTTAGTCACATTCTTTACTTGAACTTGTTTTGGTTGGACACAAACAGACTCACAAATTACTCACACAAAACAGTCTAGCTTAAAACATGTGATCATCATCATCAGTTTTAGTTCTCTGGGTCTGGCTAAGTCCTGTGTCAGCAATCATTTATGTTTCAGGTGGTTGTAGTACTTATTTTCTCTTTATTTTCTCTTCCCCTTTTTTCACAATCTTTCTTTCCTACCATTATTTCACCCATCACCCTTTTCCCCAATCTCACCCACTGTTGTCCTCTTGTCTCTTTCTTTACCTTTCTCTGACAACCTGTCTTTTTTTTCCTTTTACTTCTTATCTTTGTCCTTACATTTCCTCTCTTATTATGTTCTTGTCAACCCTTTACTCTAGTTGTACGAGGGCCTGCGGCCACAGGATCTTCGGAAGCTGAAGGACATGCTGATAGTGGAGACAGCTGACATGCTACAAGCCCCTCTTTTCACTGCAGAAGCACTGCTACGTGCCCATGGTACTATTAAACAAACACAGTACTGGTTGTCCTTTCAATTATTTGGACTAGTAATATCCTGACAGCTTAATGGGTAAACATAGTAACATAGTAGTTAAACAAATGACATACATAGTTAAAGTATATGGACAAGGAAGCATTTGATACACTGGTTAGATTTAATTTAACACCACATAAAACACTTTTCAACACTTTTCAATATATATACACACACATCCATACATACACTTTAGTGGACGAGGTAAGTATACCCTTGGCCATGATTTGCATAATTGTTCACCTGTCTCAGATATTGGCTTATTAAAGTCTTTGACCGCTCTTCCATACAAATCCTGTCAGTTACAGAATGTTTAATCTAAGGTTTCTCTTACACACTGCCTGTTTTAAAATCCACACGACATTTCAGTGGGATTCAGACCAATAAGCAGGATCCTCTCAATAAGCAAGGCACGTCTGCATTGCAGTTCAGATTTTCCCTGCATCTTATTGTAAATGAACGCCTTTTGACACCAGTAGTAAGAAATGGCTGAAGACCCTTTGATGAAATGTTGTGGTATTTTTATTATACTTTTTATGTTGTTCTGTTTGGGTTTAATTTGCTGGAGCAAGGAGTCTGGTACAAATTGGCAGCTGTTTAATACAGTGGAATGACCGATCTTGAGAATAACTTCAAGACTTTTTTATGTCTTAGCAGACTTAGATATCTCCAGCCTTTTGCTGCAGACCTCAGACCTAAACATGACACCACACAATTTAATAGCTTGTAAGACCAAACCAAACAAGCTTAAAATAAGAAAAGCTTCTCCTGGTCACTCTCTAAGGAGGTTCTGTGTATCGGCACCTAATGTGAAACCCTGATTCTAATCTTGTGGCTGTGATGCTGTGAAAATGTGTAACGGTGCATTTTACATGGGGTTACCATGCTTTTTAAATGTAGAAATGACTACAAAATAGAAAATACAGAAAGTGTTTTTTGTATTTGGATAAGGGATTTATTTTCTATAAATATGCAGTACGCTGAAAGAATTGGACTTGTTCTGTTGTCACTGGAGAGAGCTTTTACATGATCTAAATGTAGTTTTAGTGAGCGTATTCATTTCAACAAACAATTTGAGAACAAACACTGCTTAATTAGGTTACTTAGGCTCGCGCCTGATTTACTGTAAATAAGATTAAATAATCCGCAGCGTGAACCATGGATTTTTATGTAAAATCCTTGGCACGTCTAATTTATTTTTATTACATTCTGTTATGTTTTTCCTAGAAATAGTAGTGTGCTGCAGAGAAAATATGCTTTCCTGAATTTGTCTTAATTACTTCACTCTTAACTTAGGCCTGGCCAAGTACTGAGTAAATATATCAGATTTTATTAGACTTGCAGTCTTAACCCACCAGTTTTCAAACTTGCTTCATTTACAGCTGGACACAAGATAGTGTGTTCAAGTGTTTCTGAAAGTTTTACTGATTTGAGGCTTTTGTAAATCGTTACTTCAGACAACTTGGCAAAAATGTTTGTGTATGACTTCACCACCTCATTTTTTAATTAAATGGGCTTAAGGGCTGTCTGTTGAGCTGTGTGCTACATATGAGACACACTTTTAAGAGCTCAGAGGCGGGAGATTGACCCCAGAATGGTGCTATATTTATTCAGTTTTATCATGGGACTGCTGAAACATTTCAGCATTTTGCATGTCCTGGAGAAGGGTTTTTGTACTCGCATGTCATTTCATTTCGAAAAAGCCTCATTTCCACAATTTGTAACAATCTCTTATCGTCTCCTCATTGCTCGTCTGCTGAACTGCTTGCTTTTCCATCTTTCTTTGTTCCTGACAATTTGTATTTCCCAACAAATTTTTGATATTTAAGACTAAATGTGAAGACTTCACTTTCAGACTCTATATAATGGCTAAAGGCTTTAAGATAGGGCCATACACATTGATTAGTTTTAATTGAATGGAGCTAGATTGGGATGGGGGTTGTTACGACATTCATTATCTAAAGGAGGCCATTTAGAGCGTTAGTCATTTGATTGGTGGCAAACCTGTCTTGAGGCTGATAATGGCCTAATTGCACAGTTGACCTGGTCGTGTTCCTTATTTTAGGAGGGTAGACTATTTGGACTCGGGCACAGTCCACAAGTCATCCAATATTTATACTGAGAGCCTCTCAAATCTGTCCGTGTCCTGATGCGAGATTAAACAGCTATTCTAAAACAGAAAACCAGATGGCAGCAGGTCTTTGTTTAGTTTAAAAGGCTTAAATGCTGGTGGCTACTGGACTATTTCTATTGAGAATCCACACAAATGTAAAATGAGATTCACTGAAATGCATTTTTTGTCCATGAAATTCAAACTTAAGTCTTGTTTTGACAGGTTAAATGGGAATTCATATATTCAGTATGTTATGTCTGTTTTAGGCCTAATCATAAAGTATTGTAAAAAAATGTAATCTTCAAACAGTCAGAAAATGTTTTTAATTGGCCCTGCTACATTGCGTACTTCTTATTTGTGTCTTGACAATAACTTGCGTGTTTATAGTTGCTAGTGAAAGGAAAAAAGTCTTTTCTTTATCTTCCATTTTGTGCTTCACAGAAAGTAGGTTCTGTGAATTGATATTGGACTCTGCGCTGTAGCTGGCAGGCTTTGAGCTCTTCAGAGCAGATCACCACATTTTTGGCAAGAGGAAAGGTTGTAGAATCTGTTTTCACACTAACAACAGCCGGCGCGATGATTAAACATCACTGTTCTCCTGATCTGGAATCGTTCTTCCCATTCTGTAAACCCATCTACTTCCACCGTGAGTTTGCCTCATATTTTCTTGGGTGGTTTTTTAAAATTGTCAGCATTCACATTTCACTGCCACCAGCAACTGTGCAGGAGACACAACAATGCTGTGTATGGAGTGGAAAAACCTGAATTCTGCTGATAATGTCCTTAGTAACTTAAATAAAGATAGTAAACTAACTGCCTTCCCAAAGGGCAGGACATTCTGGATCACTATCATACTATAGTGAGCAGTTCCTGTCCCATCACCACTTGTGCTTTCAGTTGTTACTCTGGTCATGACACACCTGATTCCTGCATAAAGAAATACTCTTTCTGAAGCTTCTTTTTTCCTTAGATCGTCATTTTGTCTCTTTTACATCAACTTTATTTTATTCAAGCATCCCATCAGCACTTACTAAATGAACCAATACAGTGGGGCAAAAAAGTATTTAGTCAGCCACCGATTGTGCAAGTTCCCCCACTTAAAATGATGACAGAGGTCAGTAATTTGCACCAGAGGTACACTTCAACTGTGAGAGACAGAATGTGAAAAAAAAATCCATGAATCCACATGGTAGGATTTGTAAAGAATTTATTCGTAAATCAGGGTGGAAAATAAGTATTTGGTCACCTCAAACAAGGAAAATCTCTGGCTCTCACAGACCTGTAACGTCTTCTGTAAGAAGCTTTTCTGTCCCCCACTCGTTACCTGTATGAATGGCACCTGTTTGAACTCATCATCTGTATAAAAGACACCTGTCCACAGCCTCAAACAGTCAGACTCCAAACTCCGCCATGGCCAAGACCAAAGAGCTTTCGAAGGACACCAGGAAAAGTATTGTAGACCTGCACCAGACTGGGAAGAGTGAATCTACAATAGGCAAGCAGCTTGGTGTGAAAAAAATCAACTGTGGGAGCAATCATCAGAAAATGGAAGACATACAAGACCACTGATAATCTCCCTCGATCTGGGGCTCCACGCAAGATCTCATCCCGTGGGGTCAAAATGATCATGAGAACGGTGAGCAAAGATCCCAGAACCACACGGGGGGACCTGGTGAATTACCTGCAGAGAGCTGGGACCAAAGTAACAAAGGTCACCATCAGTAACACACTACAACGGCAGGGAATCAAATCCCGCAGTGCCAGACGTGTCCCGCTGCTGAAGCCAGTGCATGTCCAGGCCCGTCTGAAGTTTGCCAGAGAGCACATGGATGATACAGCAGAGGATTGGGAGAATGTCATGTGGTCAGATGAAACCAAAGTAGAACTTTTTGGTATAAACTCAACTCGTCGTGTTTGGAGGAAGCAGAATACTGAGTTGCATCCCAAGAACACCATACCTACTGTGAAGCATGGGGGTGGAAACATCATGCTATGGGGCTGTTTTTCTGCCAAGGGGACAGGACGACTGATCCGTGTTAAGGACAGAATGAATGGGGCCATGTATCGTGAGATTTTGAGCCAAAACCTCCTTCCATCAGTGAGAACTTTGAAGATGAAACGAGGCTGGGTCTTCCAACATGACAATGATCCAAAACACACCGCCCGGGCAACAAAGGAGTGGCTCCGTAAGAAGCATTTGAAAGTCCTGGAGTGGCCTAGCCAGTCTCCAGACCTCAACCCCATAGAAAATCTGTGGCGGGAGTTGAAAGTCCGTGTTGCTCGGCGACAGCCCCAAAACATCACTGCTCTCGAGAAGATCTGCATGGAGGAATGGGCCAAAATACCAGCTACTGTGTGTGCAAACCTGGTAAAGACCTATAGTAAACGTTTGACCTCTGTTATTGCCAACAAAGGTTATGTTACAAAGTATTGAGTTGTATTTTTGTTATTGACCAAATACTTATTTTCCACCCTGATTTACGAATAAATTCTTTACAAATCCTACCATGTGGATTCATGGATTTTTTTTTCACATTCTGTCTCTCACAGTTGAAGTGTACCTCTGGTGTAAATTACTGACCTCTGTCATCATTTTAGGTGGGGGAACTTGCACAATCGGTGGCTGACTAAATACTTTTTTGCCCCACTGTATGTGCTATACTGGAAATTAGACATTACATAAAGTGACGTATAATGCACTGGCAGTCAGTTATCGTAACTTTCTAAATTGTAGGTTATAAACTGTGAGCCTGTGGGACATCTCACCTTTCTGAAAAGAAACAATGTAATTTGCTCTTAGATCCTGAGCTATCCTGTGTCAGTGTCAGGAATAATTTATTACAAGTAATTAAGTTATCTCTGTTGTGTCACATGCATAAATGCACACAGCTTTTAGGAAGCTTGTGCATTGATTCTGCTGCTGTCTGATGCTTCAGTTATTTAAATAAACTCATGAAAAAAACTTTAAGAAATACGGCAGCAACCAATTAACTTCAGCACCTTGTTACAATTTTTTTTAAGCCACACACAAGGATCATCGTAAACTTTTTGTTAGACAACAGGTATCAAGTTATCTTATAAAAATGTGTGTCTGACTTCCAGTCCATCAGCACCTATTGCACTGCGTTGTTTCCCCTTTAAAAATTCTCTGCATACCGACATCTGCACCTCCAGTCACTGGTCTGATCGTTCGGATCAAAACATCATGCCACAAGCAGAGTTTCATTCTCTAGGTAGTATATACTAAAATAAGATGTCTTTTTTGTGTCAGATTGGGACCGAGAGAAGCTCTTAGAAGCCTGGATGGCCAATGCGGCAGAGTGCTGCCAACGCTCAGGTGTGCAAATGCCCAACCCACCCCCAAGTGGTTGCAATGCTTGGGACACCTTACCTTCTCCCCGGACGCCTAGGACCACCCGCTCCTCCATCACTTCACCAGACCAAATCAGCCTCATGCCTGCTGATGAGGAGTCTTCTCTGGTAAGACAAGATGGCTCTTGTTTACTGCTACATCCTGAACTGATAAAGCTAGACAAATTAATTTATAAGGTGGATGTAACTAAATACGCTTTTTAAATCACTACATTAGGGTTGAAATCCACTTGCCATTTTTTTTCTTTTTTTGCTGAAAACACTGTGACAGCTCTAGATTGATAAATGTAGGTCAGTAAATGGAGAAAAAAGTTTTAGCCATTGTTTAACTGTACTTATTGATAAAGAACGATCAAATGAAAAAGGATCACAGTCGGCCACAGCATGTTTTCCTGACTGATGCTCCTATAGCAGCAGGGGATAGCTTTAGGCACGGAGGTGCATAGATTAACTGGAAGCATTCCCATAAAATGTGTATAGCAGTGCATATTTAAATAAAATTCATGGAGTCCCAAGATTTTCTGAAGTGTTTCAGCTGAATTCTTTAAAATTTTATGATCACAGATGTCTTTCTGCATAATGATTCACTCTTTCCCAGTAAATATATGTTGCTAGAAGTCATTAGTATTCATGCCAGTGGTCTACCTTGCAAACATAAACAGAAGCAGGGCTTCCTTTTCTCATATGTCATCCAGTGTTTTGTCAGTTATCATGTAGGCAAGTCCTGAACAGTGTTGAGTTTTGTTATGCTATATAAAATATGCTAATTTAAGATACGACATCCTTCATGTTGCGCTTTCCTTCTTTATCAAACATGATTGACGGCTGCACATGTCGTATGTTATATTATGTTATATTACTGCTGTATGTTTGGGCACGTCTCACTAAAGATGTCATGTTATTGTTTTCACAGTTTTAACATTGTTACACGTAAGGGAGAGTGTTGACTCTCGTGCGACTGTTTTGTGGGGGTGGGTAGTCCGCAGTGATGCCACCACCAGGGGTTAGTTTTAAACTAATTAAAAATACTGGAAAGTTTTTTAAGCACTTACAGAAGGTGAGTGAATTGTGATCAACTGTAGCTGCTAGACACTTACAGTCTGCACTGAGATATAATGGGGGTGCATACATTTCGTAAGTAAAATAGTTTTGGTTTTCCCTCCTTTGGCCTTTTGGGTGAAAGGTTGAGGGAGGTAGTGGTAGTTCAGTCACTGTAGATAATTATTTTTTCAGCTTTCAACAACTACACCTCCCACAGCATTAAAGTGTGCTCTCTAAGCTTCATGAAAGGTGTATTTTCCACCAGTGTTTTTACAAAGCCTGCAGTGAGGGAAAGGAACCTTATTGCCCTCTTGCTGTGAAAGGAGCTGTAAACTCCCTGTTTAATTGCCCACCTGTTATCCTGATCTAGTCTGGCATTTCCCGTAATTATAAAAAGTGTTTGGAAATTGACTTTTTTGTGAGCAAAAAGTAATATGTCCTGGACCAAAACAAAGTTTACTAGGCATCTAGCCTTTATCTCATTTATTGCTGACAGCAACTCATTTTGTTTACTGCTCGCTATTGGAGACTGACAATGCTTTATAAAAATCAGGGTTTGTAAGGTCAGCAAGGTCGGTTAGCTTGGGTTTAGACTTTATTCTGGAATAGTTTGCAAAATTGGGAATTGAGATGGCAGTGCAGTGTGAGAAATGCATACTGCAGACTTTTTTTTAAATATATAACTTTATGAAGCTTCTTTGGAAGAAAATGCTGTTTTCTTGGTTGTTAAATTTATTTCAAATTTGTAGTAATGATTTTTAAACCAAAATGATGGTACCTGGAGGGAGAATCAGATAGTTTTTGACAGTTTCTGAAAAGTATAAAGACATATCTTTTTGGATGAATGAATATATCCATTGGCGATGTGTGTTGATGGATAATAGCTAAAGCTGACACACTTTATTAATCTATAAATCAAGGCTGTCAGCTTCAGTTGCTCTCTATCAGGGGTTTACTTAAAACACC